>NC_090411.1:7216292-7521431 GCF_036365525.1 Heterodontus francisci | reverse complement strand
AAGGATCTGACGGGGAGGGCCCTTCTCACCACCAGCCAAGCTACGTCTTGGTGCTTGTTTGAAAGTTCTGGTGATGAGGCATTCCGCCAAATGACTTTGACGGTCTGCTCGGGGAACCATCCGACAGGATCCACCGTTTCCTTTTCCCGTAGGGCCTTGAGGACATTCCGTGCAGACCACTGCCTGATGGACCGGTGGTCAAAGGTGTTTTTCCGCAGAAACTGCTCCACGAAGGATAGGTGGTACGGCACGTCCCAACTGCACGGAGCGTTCCGCGGCAATGTGACCAGGCCCATCCTTCGCAACACCGGGGACAGATAGAACCTCAGCACGTAGTGACACTTGGAGTTTGCGTACTGGGGATCGACACATAGCTTGATGCAGCCGCACACGAAGGTGGTCATCAGGATGAGGGCCACGTTGGGTACATTTTTCCCGCCCATGTCCAGAGATTTGAACATCGTGTCCCTCCGGACCCGGTCCATTTTAGATCCCCAGACGAAGCGGAAAATGGCTCGGGTGACTGCCACGGCGCAGGAGTGGGGTATGGGCCAGACCTGCGCCACGTAGAGCAACAACGTGAGCGCCTCGCACCTGATGACCAGGTTCTTACCCACAATGGAGAGAGATCGCTGCCCCCACATGCCCAACTTTTGTCGTACCTTGGCTACTCGCTCCTCCCATGTTTTGGTGCACGCCCCGGCCCTTCCGAACCATATCCCCAGCACCTTCAGGTAATCTGACCTGACGGTGAAGGGGACAAAGGATCGGTCAGCCCAGTTCCCAAAGAACATGGCCTCGCTCTTGCCGTGGTTAACTTTGGCTCCCGAGGCCAGTTCGAACTGGTCGCAGATGCTCATCAGTCTGCGCACGGACAGCGGATCCGAGCAGAAGACGGCGACGTCATCCATGTACAGGGAGGTTTTGACCTGAGTGCCTCCGCTGCCTGGGATTGTCACCCCTCTTATGCTCGCATCCTTCCTAATAGACTCAGCAAAGGGTTCAATACAGCAAACAAACAAGACCGGGGACAGAGGACAGCCCTGTCTGACTCCAGATTTGATCGGGAAACTTTCAGATTCCCACCCGTTGATTGACACTGCGCTACTGATGTTTGTGTAGAGCAGTTGGATCCAATTGCAGATTCCCTCCCCAAACCCCATTTTGGAAAGCACGTCCATCATGTAGGTGTGCGATATCCTGTCAAAAGCCTTCTCCTGGTCCAGGCTGATGAGGCAGGTGTCCACCCTCCTGTCCCGTACGTAGGCGATCGTATCCCTGAGTAGCGCGAGGCTATCAGAGATCTTCCTGCCGGGTACAGTACAGGTCTGATCGGGGTGAATCACCAGCTCCAGAGCAGACTTGACTCGACTGGCTATGACTTTGGACAGAATCTTGTAATCAACATTAAGCAGTGAGATGGGCCGCCAATTTCTGATTTCTACCCTCTCCCCCTTCTGCTTGTAAATGAGGGTGATGATGCCTTTTCTCATGGATTCTGACATGCTACCGGCCAGGAGCATACTCTCGTATACTTCCAGCAGGTCCGGGCCGACCCAGTCCCACAGGGCCGAGTACAACTCGACCGGTAAGCCGTCGCTACCGGGAGTTTTACTCGCCTCGAAAGACTCGACGGCCTTTGTCAGCTCGTCCAGAGTTAGCGGCTTGTCCAGTCCCTCCCTCCTGCTGTCATCTAAGACCTCTGTGATAGATGACAGGAAGGACTGGGAGGCTCTGCTGTCTGTGGGCTTCGCGTCATACAGCCCAGCATAAAAGGATTTGCTGATCCTTAGTATGTCGGACTGCGAAGACGTTACCGAGCCATCTTCTTCCTTCAGGCTGCTGATAACAGAGCTCTCTCTGTGTACCTTTTGGAAGAAGTAACGCGAGCACGTCTCATCCTGCTCGATGGAGCGGACTCTGGACCGGAAGATGATCTTGGAGGCCTCCTTGGCAAAGAGCGAGGCCTGCTGGCTCTTCACCTCTTGGAGGTCCTCCTTGACCTCGACCCCCATTGACTGCAACCGGAGTAGATTTTGCATAATTTTCTGGAGTCGGGACAGTTCCCTCTGTCTCTCTCTCGCCTTCTGAACACCTTTGTGGATGAAGAACCTCTTGATGTTCTCCTTGATCGCTTCCCACCAGTGAACTGGAGACTCAAAGAGGGGTTTCACGGTCCTCCAACCTTTGTAATCCCTTTTGAGTTCCTCAACGTTCTCTGGGGTCAGCAGTGTCGCATTGAGCTTCCACGTCCCTCTGCCAACCCGCTGGTCGTCCTGTAAGTGACAGTCGGCCAGTAAGAGGCAGTGGTCGGAGAAGAACACCGGCTTGACGTCGGTGGATCCGACCGTGACAGCACGGGACACAAACAGGAAGTCAATCCTGGAACGGGCAGACCCGTCCGATCTTGACCATGTGTATCTGCGCTGCGCTCCGTCTGCAGGTTTGCTGAAGACGTCGTGCAGTTTGGCATCCTTAACTGTTTCTACTAGGAATCTGGACGTAGCGTCCAGTTTGCTGTCGTCACTGCCGGATCGTCCAGCCGCATCGATGATGCAGTTGAAGTCACCGCCTAGGATGACCGGCCTGGACGTCGCCAGCAGCAGTGGGAGCTGCTGGAAGACGGTCAGCCGCTCGCTGCGTTGTACCGGGGCGTACACGTTGATCAACCGGAGCGGAGCGTTGTTGTACATCACGTCTGCTACGAGGAGGCGGCCGCCCACCACCTCCTTAACTTCGGAGATGGTGAAGTTACCTCCCCGCAGCAGAATACCCAGGCCGGAGGAACGGCAGTCATTACCCCCCGACCAGATCGATGGCCCGTGGGACCACCATCGCGACCACTGCCTGTAGGTGCTGAGGTGTGGTATTCCACACTCCTGCAGAAACAGTAGGTCAGCTTTGACCTTGGCAAGGTAATCCAAGGTTGAAACACATCGCGTAGTAGATTTAATGCTACGCACATTAATGGAAGCAATTCTTACACCCATTTTTTACTAAAAATTAGTTGTTGCTTCCCATACCATTTGTCCTCGCTAGTCCCAGTCCTTCCCCTTCGGGATGTTCCTGCATACCCATCGTATGCGCAAGCAGTTTCACGTTGGTTGGGCTCAGAAACCCCTCCTGATTTTTCCTGCAGGGTTTGTGCCGCTCGGGTGACATCGGGGGGGTCTTGTAGGCAGAGAGGATTGGGTTGTCCTCAGCTGCTTCCATCTGTTCCTCCTCGAAAACATCACAGCTCCCGGTCTCCCGGAGCTCAGGTGCGCCAGACGTGTCTTTGCTCCCGGTGTCCTGGAGCTGAGATGCGTTGGCCACGTCGTTACGTGTGGGGCATTGGGGTTGGGGCACGCTGGGCCCATCACAGCTTCCAGTGCCCGGGGGCTGGGATGCTTTATCATCCATCTCGGAGTTCTGCCGCCTCTTTTGAAGGGGCTGTCGTTCCAGCATTTCCCCGTCCAGTGAAGAGGAGTTGTTGCAGTCTGATTCAGAAGAGAGCCTCCTCTTGCCACTGGTTTGGGTGGTGGCTTTGGGATGTTTTTTCTTTGTGGTTCTCCTCTGGACCACTTGCCACTGACCTGTTTGTCCATCTGCTGCCTCCTCCTCCATTGATTCTGTCTGTGGGGGAGGGGTTTCCGGGCGCTGGGTAGGTGCTGGGTCGTTGGTTTCAGCCGCCTCCCCTTCCTTCTCAGGTTGAAGTTCCTCACTGCGGAGAAGGTTGCTGGTCTCCTTTCGAACAGCGGACGCCTTCGTCGAACCTTCGCCCGGCCATTCCTTGGACCTTGCCGCCTGAGCATAGCTTTGACAACGTTTGGGGCAGGTCTTGTAGAGATGGCCTGCCGCACCGCACAAGTTGCAACACTTAGTCTGCTTACAGTCCTTGGTCTGATGGCCTTCCTCCTTGCAGTTCTTGCAAACAACCGTGTTGCAGTTGGCTGCCATGTGACCAGATTTGCCACAGGTGCGACAAACTCTGGGCTGCCCAGCGTAGACCAAGAAGCCTCGACTTCCCCCGATAGCGAAGCTGGAGGGAGGGTGGATGATGGCTCCACTGGGATCTACCTTCAAGGTCACCTTGACCTGCCGCTTGCTGGTCCAGATCCCAAAGGGGTCCTTGACATCAGTGCTGCTGCCGGCCACCTCGACGTACCTGGCGAGAAAGGTGAGTACATCCACCACCGGAACATGGGGGTTGTAGAGGTGAATCGTCACCACCCGGTCCCGTTGTGACGGAAGCGTGAAGAGCGGCTCCGCTGTGAGGATCGACAGTGGCGCCCGGTCCCCTTTCTCCTTGAACGCCTTCAGGAACTTGATGCATCCCGCCACGTTCCGGAACGTCACGTCGAAGTATCCACTGCTGGGGAAATCCTGCAGGCAGAAGACGTCCGTCGCTTGAAATCCGCAGCAATCGAAGAGAATTTTCTTGATGAAGAAGGTGCGATCGACCGGTGCATCTCCTTCCTTGTCCTTCACGACCACCCGAACGGTGTTGCGCACTCCCTGGCCCAAAGCTCGAAAATTGGTTATAGCCATTTTACTCAAAGCTTCCCCAGGATCAAAAAGCAATGATCATGGTCTCTTCTCAATCAAATAAGCACTGATAAGAACAGATACTACACTTGATCTTAGCCAAAAGGCCGAGAAGCGATGGCCGTAAAACTGCGTTTGCTGCGCGCGTCAGGCCCGGCGTGCGGCCTCTACCTCAAAGTAGCCGCCGGGTGGGCGAGCCTAGGGCGAAAGAGGCGACGGCGGGCGGTCTTTGAGCCAGAGCTCCTTTTGTTGCCGGGCCTTGCAAGCAGAAAGGAAAGCACGCGTGCATGCCACGCGCAGCCATTCCTCGCGCTTCTGCGCGAGGCATTGCGCAGGAAAAAAGACACGCGCGCGCTGGGCAGCAAAGGGCGGCCTGCAACTGCGGGGCAATCCAACAGGGGGCAGCGTAACGCCCACGGAAAACTGCAGCAAAGTCAGCCGAGCAGCAGCGCCGTCACTATTGCGAATTCTATTTTTCAGCAGAGGTCTCGCCCCCATGGAAGGGGGAAGCTGCACCGCTCCTGGAAACACTGCAATACCAGGTGGATGCATGGAGTGGACGGGGCAAGCCCCTGCTCCATCTCCCTGTCCCAAAAATCAATTTAATATTTGGTCCCCAGATAGGGGACGTATCAGATATTAAACTGATAAGAACAGATTTTTTTTTTTTTTTTATTTGCAAAATATACTTTATTCATAAAAATCTGTAAAAATTACATTGCCAAACAGTTTCCAAACAGCACCAAAAAATACAAACATTGCAAGGGAGATCAGTTTCCTTCAATCCTGTCATGAGTTTCTTCCCAACCCTTCCGTTTCTCAATTGTCATGTCAATTACAGTTTTACATTTACAGCAATTCAGAATATTAACGATACAGTTCGAGGGGTTTCCCATGGATCCAGCCCCTCAGTCTAGCTTGGTGGGGGAACCTTACACTGTGGTCTTTCCCCATTGAGCCTTTGCTGCGGCTGCCCCAAGCTTTAGTGCGTCCCTCAGCACGTAGTCCTGGACCTTGGAATGTGCCAGTCTGCAACATTCGGTGGTGGACAACTCTTTGCGCTGGAAGACCAGCAAGTTTCGGGCAGACCAAAGGGCGTCTTTCACCGAATTGATAGTCCTCCAGCAGCAGTTGATGTTTGTCTCGGTGTGCGTCCCTGGGAACAGCCCGTAGAGCACAGACTCCTGTGTTACAGAGCTGCTTGGGATGAACCTTGACAAAAACCACTGCATCTCTTTCCACACCTGCTTTGCAAAGGCACATTCCAGGAGGAGGTGGGCGACCGTCTCTTCCCCACCACAGCCAACGCGGGG
The DNA here is from genome assembly GCF_036365525.1 of Heterodontus francisci. Classification (NCBI taxonomy): domain Eukaryota; kingdom Metazoa; phylum Chordata; class Chondrichthyes; order Heterodontiformes; family Heterodontidae; genus Heterodontus; species Heterodontus francisci. The sequence goes on along the minus strand of NC_090411.1, from coordinate 7,515,591 downwards.
GCACTGTGCGGAGGGGGCGAGACTTCGGGTGTGCATGAAGGATCTGACGGGGAGGGCCCTTCTCACCACCAGCCAAGCTACGTCTTGGTGCTTGTTTGAAAGTTCTGGTGATGAGGCATTCCGCCAAATGACTTTGACGGTCTGCTCGGGGAACCATCCGACAGGATCCACCGTTTCCTTTTCCCGTAGGGCCTTGAGGACATTCCGTGCAGACCACTGCCTGATGGACCGGTGGTCAAAGGTGTTTTTCCGCAGAAACTGCTCCACGAAGGATAGGTGGTACGGCACGTCCCAACTGCACGGAGCGTTCCGCGGCCATGTGACCAGGCCCATCCTTCGCAACACCGGGGACAGATAGAACCTCAGCACGTAGTGACACTTGGAGTTTGCGTACTGGGGATCTACACATAGCTTGATGCAGCCGCACACGAAGGTGGTCATCAGGATGAGGGCCACGTTGGGTACATTTTTCCCGCCCATGTCCAGAGATTTGAACATCGTGTCCCTCCGGACCCGGTCCATTTTAGATCCCCAGACGAAGCGGAAAATGGCTCGGGTGACTGCCACGGCGCAGGAGTGGGGTATGGGCCAGACCTGCGCCACGTAGAGCAACAACGTGAGCGCCTCGCACCTGATGACCAGGTTCTTACCCACAATGGAGAGAGATCGCTGCCCCCACATGCCCAACTTTTGTCGTACCTTGGCTACTCGCTCCTCCCATGTTTTGGTGCACGCCCCGGCCCTTCCGAACCATATCCCCAGCACCTTCAGGTAATCTGACCTGACGGTGAAGGGGACAAAGGATCGGTCAGCCCAGTTCCCAAAGAACATGGCCTCGCTCTTGCCGTGGTTAACTTTGGCTCCCGAGGCCAGTTCGAACTGGTCGCAGATGCTCATCAGTCTGCGCACGGACAGCGGATCCGAGCAGAAGACGGCGACGTCATCCATGTACAGGGAGGTTTTGACCTGAGTGCCTCCGCTGCCTGGGATTGTCACCCCTCTTATGCTCGCATCCTTCCTAATAGACTCAGCAAAGGGTTCAATACAGCAAACAAACAAGACCGGGGACAGAGGACAGCCCTGTCTGACTCCAGATTTGATCGGGAAACTTTCAGATTCCCACCCGTTGATTGACACTGCGCTACTGATGTTTGTGTAGAGCAGTTGGATCCAATTGCAGATTCCCTCCCCAAACCCCATTTTGGAAAGCACGTCCATCATGTAGGTGTGCGATATCCTGTCAAAAGCCTTCTCCTGGTCCAGGCTGATGAGGCAGGTGTCCACCCTCCTGTCCCGTACGTAGGCGATCGTATCCCTGAGTAGCGCGAGGCTATCAGAGATCTTCCTGCCGGGTACAGTACAGGTCTGATCGGGGTGAATCACCAGCTCCAGAGCAGACTTGACTCGACTGGCTATGACTTTGGACAGAATCTTGTAATCAACATTAAGCAGTGAGATGGGCCGCCAATTTCTGATTTCTACCCTCTCCCCCTTCTGCTTGTAAATGAGGGTGATGATGCCTTTTCTCATGGATTCTGACATGCTACCGGCCAGGAGCATACTCTCGTATACTTCCAGCAGGTCCGGGCCGACCCAGTCCCACAGGGCCGAGTACAACTCGACCGGTAAGCCGTCGCTACCGGGAGTTTTACTCGCCTCGAAAGACTCGACGGCCTTTGTCAGCTCGTCCAGAGTTAGCGGCTTGTCCAGTCCCTCCCTCCTGCTGTCATCTAAGACCTCTGTGATAGATGACAGGAAGGACTGGGAGGCTCTGCTGTCTGTGGGCTTCGCGTCATACAGCCCAGCATAAAAGGATTTGCTGATCCTTAGTATGTCGGACTGCGAAGACGTTACCGAGCCATCTTCTTCCTTCAGGCTGCTGATAACAGAGCTCTCTCTGTGTACCTTTTGGAAGAAGTAACGCGAGCACGTCTCATCCTGCTCGATGGAGCGGACTCTGGACCGGAAGATGATCTTGGAGGCCTCCTTGGCAAAGAGCGAGGCCTGCTGGCTCTTCACCTCTTGGAGGTCCTCCTTGACCTCGACCCCCATTGACTGCAACCGGAGTAGATTTTGCATAATTTTCTGGAGTCGGGACAGTTCCCTCTGTCTCTCTCTCGCCTTCTGAACACCTTTGTGGATGAAGAACCTCTTGATGTTCTCCTTGATCGCTTCCCACCAGTGAACTGGAGACTCAAAGAGGGGTTTCACGGTCCTCCAACCTTTGTAATCCCTTTTGAGTTCCTCAACGTTCTCTGGGGTCAGCAGTGTCGCATTGAGCTTCCACGTCCCTCTGCCAACCCGCTGGTCGTCCTGTAAGTGACAGTCGGCCAGTAAGAGGCAGTGGTCGGAGAAGAACACCGGCTTGACGTCGGTGGATCCGACCGTGACAGCACGGGACACAAACAGGAAGTCAATCCTGGAACGGGCAGACCCGTCCGATCTTGACCATGTGTATCTGCGCTGCGCTCCGTCTGCAGGTTTGCTGAAGACGTCGTGCAGTTTGGCATCCTTAACTGTTTCTACTAGGAATCTGGACGTAGCGTCCAGTTTGCTGTCGTCACTGCCGGATCGTCCAGCCGCATCGATGATGCAGTTGAAGTCACCGCCTAGGATGACCGGCCTGGACGTCGCCAGCAGCAGTGGGAGCTGCTGGAAGACGGTCAGCCGCTCGCTGCGTTGTACCGGGGCGTACACGTTGATCAACCGGAGCGGAGCGTTGTTGTACATCACGTCTGCTACGAGGAGGCGGCCGCCCACCACCTCCTTAACTTCGGAGATGGTGAAGTTACCTCCCCGCAGCAGAATACCCAGGCCGGAGGAACGGCAGTCATTACCCCCCGACCAGATCGATGGCCCGTGGGACCACCATCGCGACCACTGCCTGTAGGTGCTGAGGTGTGGTATTCCACACTCCTGCAGAAACAGTAGGTCAGCTTTGACCTTGGCAAGGTAATCCAAGGTTGAAACACATCGCGTAGTAGATTTAATGCTACGCACATTAATGGAAGCAATTCTTACACCCATTTTTTACTAAAAATTAGTTGTTGCTTCCCATACCATTTGTCCTCGCTAGTCCCAGTCCTTCCCCTTCGGGATGTTCCTGCATACCCATCGTATGCGCAAGCAGTTTCACGTTGGTTGGGCTCAGAAACCCCTCCTGATTTTTCCTGCAGGGTTTGTGCCGCTCGGGTGACATCGGGGGGGTCTTGTAGGCAGAGAGGATTGGGTTGTCCTCAGCTGCTTCCATCTGTTCCTCCTCGAAAACATCACAGCTCCCGGTCTCCCGGAGCTCAGGTGCGCCAGACGTGTCTTTGCTCCCGGTGTCCTGGAGCTGAGATGCGTTGGCCACGTCGTTACGTGTGGGGCATTGGGGTTGGGGCACGCTGGGCCCATCACAGCTTCCAGTGCCCGGGGGCTGGGATGCTTTATCATCCATCTCGGAGTTCTGCCGCCTCTTTTGAAGGGGCTGTCGTTCCAGCATTTCCCCGTCCAGTGAAGAGGAGTTGTTGCAGTCTGATTCAGAAGAGAGCCTCCTCTTGCCACTGGTTTGGGTGGTGGCTTTGGGATGTTTTTTCTTTGTGGTTCTCCTCTGGACCACTTGCCACTGACCTGTTTGTCCATCTGCTGCCTCCTCCTCCATTGATTCTGTCTGTGGGGGAGGGGTTTCCGGGCGCTGGGTAGGTGCTGGGTCGTTGGTTTCAGCCGCCTCCCCTTCCTTCTCAGGTTGAAGTTCCTCACTGCGGAGAAGGTTGCTGGTCTCCTTTCGAACAGCGGACGCCTTCGTCGAACCTTCGCCCGGCCATTCCTTGGACCTTGCCGCCTGAGCATAGCTTTGACAACGTTTGGGGCAGGTCTTGTAGAGATGGCCTGCCGCACCGCACAAGTTGCAACACTTAGTCTGCTTACAGTCCTTGGTCTGATGGCCTTCCTCCTTGCAGTTCTTGCAAACAACCGTGTTGCAGTTGGCTGCCATGTGACCAGATTTGCCACAGGTGCGACAAACTCTGGGCTGCCCAGCGTAGACCAAGAAGCCTCGACTTCCCCCGATAGCGAAGCTGGAGGGAGGGTGGATGATGGCTCCACTGGGATCTACCTTCAAGGTCACCTTGACCTGCCGCTTGCTGGTCCAGATCCCAAAGGGGTCCTTGACATCAGTGCTGCTGCCGGCCACCTCGACGTACCTGGCGAGAAAGGTGAGTACATCCACCACCGGAACATGGGGGTTGTAGAGGTGAATCGTCACCACCCGGTCCCGTTGTGACGGAAGCGTGAAGAGCGGCTCCGCTGTGAGGATCGACAGTGGCGCCCGGTCCCCTTTCTCCTTGAACGCCTTCAGGAACTTGATGCATCCCGCCACGTTCCGGAACGTCACGTCGAAGTATCCACTGCTGGGGAAATCCTGCAGGCAGAAGACGTCCGTCGCTTGAAATCCGCAGCAATCGAAGAGAATTTTCTTGATGAAGAAGGTGCGATCGACCGGTGCATCTCCTTCCTTGTCCTTCACGACCACCCGAACGGTGTTGCGCACTCCCTGGCCCAAAGCTCGAAAATTGGTTATAGCCATTTTACTCAAAGCTGCCCCAGGATCAAAAAGCAATGATCATGGTCTCTTCTCAATCAAATAAGCACTGATAAGAACAGATACTACACTTGATCTTAGCCAAAAGGCCGAGAAGCGATGGCCGTAAAACTGCGTTTGCTGCGCGCGTCAGGCCCGGCGTGCGGCCTCTACCTCAAAGTAGCCGCCGGGTGGGCGAGCCTAGGGCGAAAGAGGCGACGGCGGGCGGTCTTTGAGCCAGAGCTCCTTTTGTTGCCGGGCCTTGCAAGCAGAAAGGAAAGCACGCGTGCATGCCACGCGCAGCCATTCCTCGCGCTTCTGCGCGAGGCATTGCGCAGGAAAAAAGACACGCGCGCGCTGGGCAGCAAAGGGCGGCCTGCAACTGCGGGGCAATCCAACAGGGGGCAGCGTAACGCCCACGGAAAACTGCAGCAAAGTCAGCCGAGCAGCAGCGCCGTCACTATTGCGAATTCTATTTTTCAGCAGAGGTCTCGCCCCCATGGAAGGGGGAAGCTGCACCGCTCCTGGAAACACTGCAATACCAGGTGGATGCATGGAGTGGACGGGGCAAGCCCCTGTTCCATCTCCCTGTCCCAAAAATCAATTTAATATTTGGTCCCCAGATAGGGGACGTATCAGATATTAAACTGATAAGAACAGATACTACACTTGATCTTAGCCAAAAGGCCGAGAAGCGATGGCCGTAAAACTGCGTTTGCTGCGCGCGTCAGGCCCGGCGTGCGGCCTCTACCTCAAAGTAGCCGCCGGGTGGGCGAGCCTAGGGCGAAAGAGGCGACGGCGGGCGCTCTTTGAGCCAGAGCTCCTTTTGTTGCCGGGCCTTGCAAGCAGAAAGGAAAGCACGCGTGCATGCCACGCGCAGCCATTCCTTGCACTTCTGCGCGAGGCATTGCGCAGGAAAAAAGACACGCGCGCGCTGAACAGCAAAGGGCGGTCTGCAACTGCGGGGCAATCCAACAGGGGGCAGCATAGCGCCCACGGAAAACTGCAGCAAAGTCAGCCGAGCAGCAGCGCCGTCACTATTGCGAATTCTATTTTTCAGCAGGGGTCTCGCCCCCTTGGAGGGGGGAAGCTGCACCGCTCCTGGAAACACTGGAATACCAGGTGGATGCATGGAGTGGACGGGGCAAGCCCCTGTTCCATCTCCCTGTCCCAAAAATCAATTTAATATTTGGTCCCCAGATAGGGGACGTATCAGATATTAAACTGATAAGAACAGATACTACACTTGATCTTAGCCAAAAGGCCGAGAAGCGATGGCCGTAAAACTGCGTTTGCTGCGCGCGTCAGGCCCGGCGTGCGGCCTCTACCTCAAAGTAGCCGCCGGGTGGGCGAGCCTAGGGCGAAAGAGGCGACGGCGGGCGGTCTTTGAGCCAGAGCTCCTTTTGTTGCCGGGCCTTGCAAGCAGAAAGGAAAGCACGCGTGCATGCCACGCGCAGCCCTTCCTTGCACTTCTGCGCGAGGCATTGCGCAGGAAAAAAGACACGCGCGCGCTGAACAGCAAAGGGCGGTCTGCAACTGCGGGGCAATCCAACAGGGGGCAGCATAGCGCCCACGGAAAACTGCAGCAAAGTCAGCCGAGCAGCAGCGCCGTCACTATTGCGAATTCTATTTTTCAGCAGGGGTCTCGCCCCCTTGGAGGGGGGAAGCTGCACCGCTCCTGGAAACACTGGAATACCAGGTGGATGCATGGAGTGGACGGGGCAAGCCCCTGTTCCATCTCCCTGTCCCAAAAATCAATTTAATATTTGGTCCCCAGATAGGGGACGTATCAGATATTAAACTGATAAGAACAGATACTACACTTGATCTTAGCCAAAAGGCCGAGAAGCGATGGCCGTAAAACTGCGTTTGCTGCGCGCGTCAGGCCCGGCGTGCGGCCTCTACCTCAAAGTAGCCGCCGGGTGGGCGAGCCTAGGGCGAAAGAGGCGACGGCGGGCGGTCTTTGAGCCAGAGCTCCTTTTGTTGCCGGGCCTTGCAAGCAGAAAGGAAAGCACGCGTGCATGCCACGCGCAGCCATTCCTCGCACTTCTGCGCAAGGCATTGCGCAGGAAAAAAGACACGCGCGCGCTGGGCAGCAAAGGGCGGCCTGCAACTGCGGGGCAATCCAACAGGGGGCAGCGTAGCGCCCACGGAAAACTGCAGCAAAGTCAGCCGAGCAGCAGCGCCGTCACTATTGCGAATTCTATTTTTCAGCAGGGGTCTCGCCCCCATGGAGGGGAGAAGCTGCACCGCTCCTGGAAACACTGGAATACCAGGTGGATGCATGGAGTGGACGGGGCAAGCCCCTGTTCCATCTCCCTGTCCCAAAAATCAATTTAATATTTGGTCCCCAGATAGGGGACGTATCAGATATTAAACTGATAAGAACAGATACTACACTTGATCTTAGCCAAAAGGCCGAGAAGCGATGGCCGTAAAACTGCGTTTGCTGCGCGCGTCAGGCCCGGCGTGCGGCCTCTACCTCAAAGTAGCCGCCGGGTGGGCGAGCCTAGGGCGAAAGAGGCGACGGCGGGCGGTCTTTGAGCCAGAGCTCCTTTTGTTGCCGGGCCTTGCAAGCAGAAAGGAAAGCACGCGTGCATGCCACGCGCAGCCATTCCTCGCGCTTCTGCGCGAGGCATTGCGCAGGAAAAAAGACACGCGCGCGCTGGGCAGCAAAGGGCGGCCTGCAACTGCGGGGCAATCCAACAGGGGGCAGCATAGCGCCCACGGAAAACTGCAGCAAAGTCAGCCGAGCAGCAGCGCCGTCACTATTGCGAATTCTATTTTTCAGCAGGGGTCTCGCCCCCATGGAGGGGAGAAGCTGCACCGCTCCTGGAAACACTGGAATACCAGGTGGATGCATGGAGTGGACGGGGCAAGCCCCTGTTCCATCTCCCTGTCCCAAAAATCAATTTAATATTTGGTCCCCAGATAGGGGACGTATCAGATATTAAACTGATAAGAACAGATACTACACTTGATCTTAGCCAAAAGGCCGAGAAGCGATGGCCGTAAAACTGCGTTTGCTGCGCGCGTCAGGCCCGGCGTGCGGCCTCTACCTCAAAGTAGCCGCCGGGTGGGCGAGCCTAGGGCGAAAGAGGCGACGGCGGGCGGTCTTTGAGCCAGAGCTCCTTTTGTTGCCGGGCCTTGCAAGCAGAAAGGAAAGCACGCGTGCATGCCACGCGCAGCCATTCCTCGCGCTTCTGCGCGAGGCATTGCGCAGGAAAAAAGACACGCGCGCGCTGGGCAGCAAAGGGCGGCCTGCAACTGCGGGGCAATCCAACAGGGGGCAGCGTAACGCCCACGGAAAACTGCAGCAAAGTCAGCCGAGCAGCAGCGCCGTCACTATTGCGAATTCTATTTTTCAGCAGAGGTCTCGCCCCCATGGAAGGGGGAAGCTGCACCGCTCCTGGAAACACTGCAATACCAGGTGGATGCATGGAGTGGACGGGGCAAGCCCCTGTTCCATCTCCCTGTCCCAAAAATCAATTTAATATTTGGTCCCCAGATAGGGGACGTATCAGATATTAAACTGATAAGAACAGATACTACACTTGATCTTAGCCAAAAGGCCGAGAAGCGATGGCCGTAAAACTGCGTTTGCTGCGCGCGTCAGGCCCGGCGTGCGGCCTCTACCTCAAAGTAGCCGCCGGGTGGGCGAGCCTAGGGCGAAAGAGGCGACGGCGGGCGCTCTTTGAGCCAGAGCTCCTTTTGTTGCCGGGCCTTGCAAGCAGAAAGGAAAGCACGCGTGCATGCCACGCGCAGCCATTCCTTGCACTTCTGCGCGAGGCATTGCGCAGGAAAAAAGACACGCGCGCGCTGAACAGCAAAGGGCGGTCTGCAACTGCGGGGCAATCCAACAGGGGGCAGCATAGCGCCCACGGAAAACTGCAGCAAAGTCAGCCGAGCAGCAGCGCCGTCACTATTGCGAATTCTATTTTTCAGCAGGGGTCTCGCCCCCTTGGAGGGGGGAAGCTGCACCGCTCCTGGAAACACTGGAATACCAGGTGGATGCATGGAGTGGACGGGGCAAGCCCCTGTTCCATCTCCCTGTCCCAAAAATCAATTTAATATTTGGTCCCCAGATAGGGGACGTATCAGATATTAAACTGATAAGAACAGATTTTTTTTTTTTTTTTTTTTTTTATTTCCAAAATATACTTTATTCATAAAAATCTGTAAAAATTACATTGCCAAACAGTTTCCAAACAGCACCAAAAAATACAAACATTGCAAGGGAGATCAGTTTCCTTCAATACTGTCATGAGTTTCTTCCCAACCCTTCCGTTTCTCAATTGTCATGTCAATTACAGTTTTACATTTACAGCAATTGAGAATATTAACGATACAGTTCGAGGGGTTTCCCATGGATCCAGCCCCTCAGTCTAGCTTGGTGGGGGAACCTTACACTGTGGTCTTTCCCCATTGAGCCTTTGCTGCGGCTGCCCCAAGCTTTAGTGCGTCCCTCAGCACGTAGTCCTGGACCTTGGAATGTGCCAGTCTGCAACATTCGGTGGTGGACAACTCTTTGCGCTGGAAGACCAGCAAGTTTCGGGCAGACCAAAGGGCGTCTTTCACCGAATTGATAGTCCTCCAGCAGCAGTTGATGTTTGTCTCGGTGTGCGTCCCTGGGAACAGCCCGTAGAGCACAGACTCCTGTGTTACAGAGCTGCTTGGGATGAACCTTGACAAAAACCACTGCATCTCTTTCCACACCTGCTTTGCAAAGGCACATTCCAGGAGGAGGTGGGCGACCGTCTCTTCCCCACCACAGCCAACGCGGGGGCACTGTGCGGAGGGGGCGAGACTTCGGGTGTGCATGAAGGATCTGACGGGGAGGGCCCTTCTCACCACCAGCCAAGCTACGTCTTGGTGCTTGCTTGAAAGTTCTGGTGATGAGGCATTCCGCCAAATGACTTTGACGGTCTGCTCGGGGAACCATCCGACAGGATCCACCGTTTCCTTTTCCCGTAGGGCCTTGAGGACATTCCGTGCAGACCACTGCCTGATGGACCGGTGGTCAAAGGTGTTTTTCCGCAGAAACTGCTCCACGAAGGATAGGTGGTACGGCACGTCCCAACTGCACGGAGCGTTCCGCGGCAATGTGACCAGGCCCATCCTTCGCAACACCGGGGACAGATAGAACCTCAGCACGTAGTGACACTTGGAGTTTGCGTACTGGGGATCTACACATAGCTTGATGCAGCCGCACACGAAGGTGGTCATCAGGATGAGGGCCACGTTGGGTACATTTTTCCCGCCCATGTCCAGAGATTTGAACATCGTGTCCCTCCGGACCCGGTCCATTTTAGATCCCCAGACGAAGCGGAAAATGGCTCGGGTGACTGCCACGGCGCAGGAGTGGGGTATGGGCCAGACCTGCGCCACGTAGAGCAACAACGTGAGCGCCTCACACCTGATGACCAGGTTCTTACCCACAATGGAGAGAGATCGCTGCCCCCACATGCCCAACTTTTGTCGTACCTTGGCTACTCGCTCCTCCCATGTTTTGGTGCACGCCCCGGCCCTTCCGAACCATATCCCCAGCACCTTCAGGTAATCTGACCTGACGGTGAAGGGGACAAAGGCTCGGTCAGCCCAGTTCCCAAAGAACAGGGCCTCGCTCTTGCCGTGGTTAACTTTGGCTCCCGAGGCCAGTTCGAACTGGTCGCAGATGCTCATCAGTCTGCGCACGGACAGCGGATCCGAGCAGAAGACGGCGACGTCATCCATGTACAGGGAGGTTTTGACCTGAGTGCCTCCGCTGCCTGGGATTGTCACCCCTCTTATGCTCGCATCCTTCCTAATAGACTCAGCAAAGGGTTCAATACAGCAAACAAACAAGACCGGGGACAGAGGACAGCCCTGTCTGACTCCAGATTATCTTATTAAACTGATAAGAACAGATACTACACTTGATCTTAGCCAAAAGGCCGAGAAGCGATGGCCGTAAAACTGTGTTTGCTGCGCGCGTCAGGCCCGGCGTGCGGCCTCTACCTCAAAGTAGCCGCCGGGTGGGCGAGCCTAGGGCGAAAGAGGCGACGGCGGGCGGTCTTTGAGCCAGAGCTCCTTTTGTTGCCGGGCCTTGCAAGCAGAAAGGAAAGCACGCGTGCATGCCACGCGCAGCCCTTCCTTGCACTTCTGCGCGAGGCATTGCGCAGGAAAAAAGACACGCGCGCGCTGAACAGCAAAGGGCGGTCTGCAACTGCGGGGCAATCCAACAGGGGGCAGCATAGCGCCCACGGAAAACTGCAGCAAAGTCAGCCGAGCAGCAGCGCCGTCACTATTGCGAATTCTATTTTTCAGCAGGGGTCTCGCCCCCTTGGAGGGGGGAAGCTGCACCGCTCCTGGAAACACTGCAATACCAGGTGGATGCATGGAGTGGACGGGGCAAGCCCCTGTTCCATCTCCCTGTCCCAAAAATCAATTTAATATTTGGTCCCCAGATAGGGGACGTATCAGATATTAAACTGATAAGAACAGATACTACACTTGATCTTAGCCAAAAGGCCGAGAAGCGATGGCCGTAAAACTGCGTTTGCTGCGCGCGTCAGGCCCGGCGTGCGGCCTCTACCTCAAAGTAGCCGCCGGGTGGGCGAGCCTAGGGCGAAAGAGGCGACGGCGGGCGGTCTTTGAGCCAGAGCTCCTTTTGTTGCCGGGCCTTGCAAGCAGAAAGGAAAGCACGCGTGCATGCCACGCGCAGCCATTCCTCGCACTTCTGCGCAAGGCATTGCGCAGGAAAAAAGACACGCGCGCGCTGGGCAGCAAAGGGCGGCCTGCAACTGCGGGGCAATCCAACAGGGGGCAGCATAGCGCCCACGGAAAACTGCAGCAAAGTCAGCCGAGCAGCAGCGCCGTCACTATTGCGAATTCTATTTTTCAGCAGGGGTCTCGCCCCCATGGAGGGGGGAAGCTGCACCGCTCCTGGAAACACTGCAATACCAGGTGGATTCATGGAGTGGACGGGGCAAGCCCCTGTTCCATCTCCCTGTCCCAAAAATCAATTTAATATTTGGTCCCCAGATAGGGGACGTATCAGATATTAAACTGATAAGAACAGATACTACACTTGATCTTAGCCAAAAGGCCGAGAAGCGATGGCCGTAAAACTGCGTTTGCTGCGCGCGTCAGGCCCGGCGTGCGGCCTCTACCTCAAAGTAGCCGCCGGGTGGGCGAGCCTAGGGCGAAAGAGGCGACGGCGGGCGGTCTTTGAGCCAGAGCTCCTTTTGTTGCCGGGCCTTGCAAGCAGAAAGGAAAGCACGCGTGCATGCCACGCGCAGCCATTCCTTGCGCTTCTGCGCGAGGCATTGCGCAGGAAAAAAGACACGCGCGCGCTGGGCAGCAAAGGGCGGCCTGCAACTGCGGGGCAATCCAACAGGGGGCAGCATAGCGCCCACGGAAAACTGCAGCAAAGTCAGCCGAGCAGCAGCGCCGTCACTATTGCGAATTCTATTTTTCAGCAGGGGTCTCGCCCCCATGGAGGGGGGAAGCTGCACCGCTCCTGGAAACACTGCAATACCAGGTGGATTCATGGAGTGGACGGGGCAAGCCCCTGTTCCATCTCCCTGTCCCAAAAATCAATTTAATATTTGGTCCCCAGATAGGGGACGTATCAGATATTAAACTGATAAGAACAGATACTACACTTGATCTTAGCCAAAAGGCCGAGAAGCGATGGCCGTAAAACTGCGTTTGCTGCGCGCGTCAGGCCCGGCGTGCGGCCTCTACCTCAAAGTAGCCGCCGGGTGGGCGAGCCTAGGGCGAAAGAGGTGACGGCGGGCGGTCTTTGAGCCAGAGCTCCTTTTGTTGCCGGGCCTTGCAAGCAGAAAGGAAAGCACGCGTGCATGCCACGCGCAGCCATTCCTTGCGCTTCTGCGCGAGGCATTGCGCAGGAAAAAAGACACGCGCGCGCTGGGCAGCAAAGGGCGGCCTGCAACTGCGGGGCAATCCAACAGGGGGCAGCGTAGCGCCCACGGAAAACTGCAGCAAAGTCAGCCGAGCAGCAGCGCCGTCACTATTGCGAATTCTATTTTTCAGTAGGGGTCTCGACCCCATGGAGGGGGGATGCTGCACCGCTCCTGGAAACACTGCAATACCAGGTGGATGCATGGAGTGGACGGGGCAAGCCCCTGTTCCATCTCCCTGTCCCAAAAATCAATTTAATATTTGGTCCCCAGATAGGGGACGTATCAGATATTAAACTGATAAGAACAGATACTACACTTGATCTTAGCCAAAAGGCCGAGAAGCGATGGCCGTAAAACTGCGTTTGCTGCGCGCGTCAGGCCCGGCGTGCGGCCTCTACCTCAAAGTAGCCGCCGGGTGGGCGAGCCTAGGGCGAAAGAGGCGACGGCGGGCGGTCTTTGAGCCAGAGCTCCTTTTGTTGCCGGGCCTTGCAAGCAGAAAGGAAAGCACGCGTGCATGCCACGCGCAGCCATTCCTTGCGCTTCTGCGCGAGGCATTGCGCAGGAAAAAAGACACGCGCGCGCTGGGCAGCAAAGGGCGGCCTGCAACTGCGGGGCAATCCAACCGGGGGCAGCGTAGCGCCCACGGAAATCTGCAGCAAAGTCAGCCGAGCAGCAGCGCCGTCACTATTGCGAATTCTATTTTTCAGCAGAGGTCTCGCCCCCATGGAAGGGGGAAGCTGCACCGCTCCTGGAAACACTGCAATACCAGGTGGATGCATGGAGTGGACGGGGCAAGCCCCTGTTCCATCTCCCTGTCCCAAAAATCAATTTAATATTTGGTCCCCAGATAGGGGACGTATCAGATATTAAACTGATAAGAACAGATACTACACTTGATCTTAGCCAAAAGGCCGAGAAGCGATGGCCGTAAAACTGCGTTTGCTGCGCGCGTCAGGCCCGGCGTGCGGCCTCTACCTCAAAGTAGCCGCCGGGTGGGCGAGCCTAGGGCGAAAGAGGCGACGGCGGGCGGTCTTTGAGCCAGAGCTCCTTTTGTTGCCGGGCCTTGCAAGCAGAAAGGAAAGCACGCGTGCATGCCACGCGCAGCCATTCCTCGCGCTTCTTCGCGAGGCATTGCGCAGAGAAAAAGACACGCGTGCGCTGGGCAGCAAAGGGCGGCCTGCAACTGCGGGGCAATCCAACAGGGGGCAGCGTAGCGCCCACGGAAAACTGCAGCAAAGTCAGCCGAGCAGCAGCGCCGTCACTATTGCGAATTCTATTTTTCAGCAGGGGTCTCGCCCCCATGGAGGGGGGAAGCTGCACCGCTCCTGGAAACACTGCAATACCAGGTGGATGCATGGAGTGGACGGGGCAAGCCCCTGTTCCATCTCCCTGTCCCAAAAATCAATTTAATATTTGGTCCCCAGATAGGGGACGTATCAGATATTAAACTGATAAGAACAGATACTACACTTGATCTTAGCCAAAAGGCCGAGAAGCGATGGCCGTAAAACTGCGTTTGCTGCGCGCGTCAGGCCCGGCGTGCTTCCTCTACCTCAAAGCAGCCGCCGGGTGGGCGAGCCTAGGGCGAAAGAGGCGACGGCGGGCGGTCTTTGAGCCAGAGCTCCTTTTGTTGCCGGGCCTTGCAAGCAGAAAGGAAAGCACGCGTGCATGCCACGCGCAGCCATTCCTCGCGCTTCTTCGCGAGGCATTGCGCAGAGAAAAAGACACGCGCGCGCTGGGCAGCAAAGGGCGGCCTGCAACTGTGGGGCAATCCAACAGGGGGCAGCGTAGCGCCCACGGAAAACTGCAGCAAAGTCAGCCGAGCAGCAGCGCCGTCACTATTGCGAATTCTATTTTTCAGCAGAGGTCTCGCCCCCATGGAAGGGGGAAGCTGCACCGCTCCTGGAAACACTGCAATACCAGGTGGATGCATGGAGTGGACGGGGCAAGCCCCTGTTCCATCTCCCTGTCCCAAAAATCAATTTAATATTTGGTCCCCAGATAGGGGACGTATCAGATATTAAACTGATAAGAACAGATACTACACTTGATCTTAGCCAAAAGGCCGAGAAGCGATGGCCGTAAAACTGCGTTTGCTGCGCGCGTCAGGCCCGGCGTGCGGCCTCTACCTCAAAGTAGCCGCCGGGTGGGCGAGCCTAGGGCGAAAGAGGCGACGGCGGGCGGTCTTTGAGCCAGAGCTCCTTTTGTTGCCGGGCCTTGCAAGCAGAAAGGAAAGCACGCGTGCATGCCACGCGCAGCCATTCCTTGCGCTTCTTCGCGAGGCATTGCGCAGAGAAAAAGACACGCGCGCGCTGGGCAGCAAAGGGCGGCCTGCAACTGTGGGGCAATCCAACAGGGGGCAGCGTAGTGCCCACGGAAAACTGCAGCAAAGTCAGCCGAGCAGCAGCGCCGTCACTATTGCGAATTCTATTTTTCAGCAGGGGTCTCGCCCCCATGGAGGGGGGAAGCTGCACCGCTCCTGGAAACACTGCAATACCAGGTGGATGCATGGAGTGGACGGGGCAAGCCCCTGTTCCATCTCCCTGTCCCAAAAATCAATTTAATATTTGGTCCCCAGATAGGGGACGTATCAGATATTAAACTGATAAGAACAGATACTACACTTGATCTTAGCCAAAAGGCCGAGAAGCGATGGCCGTAAAACTGCGTTTGCTGCGCGCGTCAGGCCCGGCGTGCGGCCTCTACCTCAAAGTAGCCGCCGGGTGGGCGAGCCTAGGGCGAAAGAGGCGACGGCGGGCGGTCTTTGAGCCAGAGCTCCTTTTGTTGCCGGGCCTTGCAAGCAGAAAGGAAAGCACGCGTGCATGCCACGCGCAGCCATTCCTTGCGCTTCTTCGCGAGGCATTGCGCAGAGAAAAAGACACGCGCGCGCTGGGCAGCAAAGGGCGGCCTGCAACTGTGGGGCAATCCAACAGGGGGCAGCGTAGCGCCCACGGAAAACTGCAGCAAAGTCAGCCGAGCAGCAGCGCCGTCACTATTGCGAATTCTATTTTTCAGCAGGGGTCTCGCCCCCATGGAGGGGGGAAGCTGCACCGCTCCTGGAAACACTGCAATACCAGGTGGATGCATGGAGTGGACGGGGCAAGCCCCTGTTCCATCTCCCTGTCCCAAAAATCAATTTAATATTTGGTCCCCAGATAGGGGACGTATCAGATATTAAACTGATAAGAACAGATACTACACTTGATCTTAGCCAAAAGGCCGAGAAGCGATGGCCGTAAAACTGCGTTTGCTGCGCGCGTCAGGCCCGGCGTGCGGCCTCTACCTCAAAGTAGCCGCCGGGTGGGCGAGCCTAGGGCGAAAGAGGCGACGGCGGGCGGTCTTTGAGCCAGAGCTCCTTTTGTTGCCGGGCCTTGCAAGCAGAAAGGAAAGCACGCGTGCATGCCACGCGCAGCCATTCCTCGCGCTTCTGCGCGAGGCATTGCGCAGGAAAAAAGACACGCGCGCGCTGGGCAGCAAAGGGCGGCCTGCAACTGCGGGGCAATCCAACAGGGGGCAGCGTAGCGCCCACGGAAAACTGCAGCAAAGTCAGCCGAGCAGCGGCGCCGTCACTATTGCGAATTCTATTTTTCAGCAGGGGTCTCGCCCCCATGGAGGGGAGAAGCTGCACCGCTCCTGGAAACACTGCAATACCAGGTGGATGCATGGAGTGGACGGGGCAAGCCCCTGTTCCATCTCCCTGTCCCAAAAATCAATTTAATATTTGGTCCCCAGATAGGGGACGTATCAGATATTAAACTGATAAGAACAGATACTACACTTGATCTTAGCCAAAAGGCCGAGAAGCGATGGCCGTAAAACAGCGTTTGCTGCGCGCGTCAGGCCCGGCGTGCGGCCTCTACCTCAAAGTAGCCGCCGGGTGGGCGAGCCTAGGGCGAAAGAGGCGACGGCGGGCGGTCTTTGAGCCAGAGCTCCTTTTGTTGCCGGGCCTTGCAAGCAGAAAGGAAAGCACGCGTGCATGCCACTCGCAGCCATTCCTCGCGCTTCTGCGCGAGGCATTGCGCAGGAAAAAAGACACGCGCGCGCTGGGCAGCAAAGGGCGGCCTGCAACTGCGGGGCAATCCAACAGGGGGCAGCGTAGCGCCCACGGAAAACTGCAGCAAAGTCAGCCGAGCAGCGGCGCCGTCACTATTGCGAATTCTATTTTTCAGCAGGGGTCTCGCCCCCATGGAGGGGAGAAGCTGCACCGCTCCTGGAAACACTGCAATACCAGGTGGATGCATGGAGTGGACGGGGCAAGCCCCTGTTCCATCTCCTTGTCCCAAAAATCAATTTAATATTTGGTCCCCAGATAGGGGACGTATCAGATATTAAACTGATAAGAACAGATACTACACTTGATCTTAGCCAAAAGGCCGAGAAGCGATGGCCGTAAAACTGCGTTTGCTGCGCGCGTCAGGCCCGGCGTGCGGCCTCTACCTCAAAGTAGCCGCCGGGTGGGCGAGCCTAGGGCGAAAGAGGCGACGGCGGGCGGTCTTTGAGCCAGAGCTCCTTTTGTTGCCGGGCCTTGCAAGCAGAAAGGAAAGCACGCGTGCATGCCACGCGCAGCCATTCCTTGCGCTTCTTCGCGAGGCATTGCGCAGAGAAAAAGACACGCGCGCGCTGGGCAGCAAAGGGCGGCCTGCAACTGTGGGGCAATCCAACAGGGGGCAGCGTAGCGCCCACGGAAAACTGCAGCAAAGTCAGCCGAGCAGCAGCGCCGTCACTATTGCGAATTCTATTTTTCAGCAGGGGTCTCGCCCCCATGGAGGGGGGAAGCTGCACCGCTCCTGGAAACACTGCAATACCAGGTGGATGCATGGAGTGGACGGGGCAAGCCCCTGTTCCATCTCCCTGTCCCAAAAATCAATTTAATATTTGGTCCCCAGATAGGGGACGTATCAGATATTAAACTGATAAGAACAGATACTACACTTGATCTTAGCCAAAAGGCCGAGAAGCGATGGCCGTAAAACTGCGTTTGCTGCGCGCGTCAGGCCCGGCGTGCGGCCTCTACCTCAAAGTAGCCGCCGGGTGGGCGAGCCTAGGGCGAAAGAGGCGACGGCGGGCGGTCTTTGAGCCAGAGCTCCTTTTGTTGCCGGGCCTTGCAAGCAGAAAGGAAAGCACGCGTGCATGCCACGCGCAGCCATTCCTCGCGCTTCTGCGCGAGGCATTGCGCAGGAAAAAAGACACGCGCGCGCTGGGCAGCAAAGGGCGGCCTGCAACTGCGGGGCAATCCAACAGGGGGCAGCGTAGCGCCCACGGAAAACTGCAGCAAAGTCAGCCGAGCAGCGGCGCCGTCACTATTGCGAATTCTATTTTTCAGCAGGGGTCTCGCCCCCATGGAGGGGAGAAGCTGCACCGCTCCTGGAAACACTGCAATACCAGGTGGATGCATGGAGTGGACGGGGCAAGCCCCTGTTCCATCTCCCTGTCCCAAAAATCAATTTAATATTTGGTCCCCAGATAGGGGACGTATCAGATATTAAACTGATAAGAACAGATACTACACTTGATCTTAGCCAAAAGGCCGAGAAGCGATGGCCGTAAAACAGCGTTTGCTGCGCGCGTCAGGCCCGGCGTGCGGCCTCTACCTCAAAGTAGCCGCCGGGTGGGCGAGCCTAGGGCGAAAGAGGCGACGGCGGGCGGTCTTTGAGCCAGAGCTCCTTTTGTTGCCGGGCCTTGCAAGCAGAAAGGAAAGCACGCGTGCATGCCACTCGCAGCCATTCCTCGCGCTTCTGCGCGAGGCATTGCGCAGGAAAAAAGACACGCGCGCGCTGGGCAGCAAAGGGCGGCCTGCAACTGCGGGGCAATCCAACAGGGGGCAGCGTAGCGCCCACGGAAAACTGCAGCAAAGTCAGCCGAGCAGCGGCGCCGTCACTATTGCGAATTCTATTTTTCAGCAGGGGTCTCGCCCCCATGGAGGGGAGAAGCTGCACCGCTCCTGGAAACACTGCAATACCAGGTGGATGCATGGAGTGGACGGGGCAAGCCCCTGTTCCATCTCCTTGTCCCAAAAATCAATTTAATATTTGGTCCCCAGATAGGGGACGTATCAGATATTAAACTGATAAGAACAGATACTACACTTGATCTTAGCCAAAAGGCCGAGAAGCGATGGCCGTAAAACTGCGTTTGCTGCGCGCGTCAGGCCCGGCGTGCGGCCTCTACCTCAAAGTAGCCGCCGGGTGGGCGAGCCTAGGGCGAAAGAGGCGACGGCGGGCGGTCTTTGAGCCAGAGCTCCTTTTGTTGCCGGGCCTTGCAAGCAGAAAGGAAAGCACGCGTGCATGCCACGCGCAGCCATTCCTCGCGCTTCTGCGCGAGGCATTGCGCAGGAAAAAAGACACGCGCGCGCTGGGCAGCAAAGGGCGGCCTGCAACTGCGGGGCAATCCAACAGGGGGCAGCGTAGCGCCCACGGAAAACTGCAGCAAAGTCAGCCGAGCAGCGGCGCCGTCACTATTGCGAATTCTATTTTTCAGCAGGGGTCTCGCCCCCATGGAGGGGAGAAGCTGCACCGCTCCTGGAAACACTGCAATACCAGGTGGATGCATGGAGTGGACGGGGCAAGCCCCTATTCCATCTCCCTGTCCCAAAAATCAATTTAATATTTGGTCCCCAGATAGGGAACGTATCAGATATTAAACTGATAAGAACAGATACTACACTTGATCTTAGCCAAAAGGCCGAGAAGCGATGGCCGTAAAACTGCGTTTGCTGCGCGCGTCAGGCCCGGCGTGCGGCCTCTACCTCAAAGCAGCCGCCGGGTGGGCGAGCCTAGGGCGAAAGAGGCGACGGCGGGCGGTCTTTGAGCCAGAGCTCCTTTTGTTGCCGGGCCTTGCAAGCAGAAAGGAAAGCACGCGTGCATGCCACTCGCAGCCATTCCTCGCGCTTCTGCGCGAGGCATTGCGCAGGAAAAAAGACACGCGCGCGCTGGGCAGCAAAGGGCGGCCTGCAACTGCGGGGCAATCCAACAGGGAGCAGCGTAGCGCCCACGGAAAACTGCAGCAAAGTCAGCCGAGCAGCGGCGCCGTCACTATTGCGAATTCTATTTTTCAGCAGGGGTCTCGCCCCCATGGAGGGGAGAAGCTGCACCGCTCCTGGAAACACTGCAATACCAGGTGGATGCATGGAGTGGACGGGGCAAGCCCCTGTTCCATCTCCTTGTCCCAAAAATCAATTTAATATTTGGTCCCCAGATAGGGGACGTATCAGATATTAAACTGATAAGAACAGATACTACACTTGATCTTAGCCAAAAGGCCGAGAAGCGATGGCCGTAAAACTGCGTTTGCTGCGCGCGTCAGGCCCGGCGTGCGGCCTCTACCTCAAAGTAGCCGCCGGGTGGGCGAGCCTAGGGCGAAAGAGGCGACGGCGGGCGGTCTTTGAGCCAGAGCTCCTTTTGTTGCCGGGCCTTGCAAGCAGAAAGGAAAGCACGCGTGCATGCCACGCGCAGCCATTCCTCGCGCTTCTGCGCGAGGCATTGCGCAGGAAAAAAGACACGCGCGCGCTGGGCAGCAAAGGGCGGCCTGCAACTGCGGGGCAATCCAACAGGGGGCAGCGTAGCGCCCACGGAAAACTGCAGCAAAGTCAGCCGAGCAGCAGCGCCGTCACTATTGCGAATTCTATTTTTCAGCAGAGGTCTCGCCCCCATGGAAGGGGGAAGCTGCACCGCTCCTGGAAACACTGCAATACCAGGTGGATGCATGGAGTGGACGGGGCAAGCCCCTATTCCATCTCCCTGTCCCAAAAATCAATTTAATATTTGGTCCCCAGATAGGGAACGTATCAGATATTAAACTGATAAGAACAGATACTACACTTGATCTTAGCCAAAAGGCCGAGAAGCGATGGCCGTAAAACTGCGTTTGCTGCGCGCGTCAGGCCCGGCGTGCGGCCTCTACCTCAAAGCAGCCGCCGGGTGGGCGAGCCTAGGGCGAAAGAGGCGACGGCGGGCGGTCTTTGAGCCAGAGCTCCTTTTGTTGCCGGGCCTTGCAAGCAGAAAGGAAAGCACGCGTGCATGCCACTCGCAGCCATTCCTCGCGCTTCTGCGCGAGGCATTGCGCAGGAAAAAAGACACGCGCGCGCTGGGCAGCAAAGGGCGGCCTGCAACTGCGGGGCAATCCAACAGGGAGCAGCGTAGCGCCCACGGAAAACTGCAGCAAAGTCAGCCGAGCAGCGGCGCCGTCACTATTGCGAATTCTATTTTTCAGCAGGGGTCTCGCCCCCATGGAGGGGAGAAGCTGCACCGCTCCTGGAAACACTGCAATACCAGGTGGATGCATGGAGTGGACGGGGCAAGCCCCTGTTCCATCTCCTTGTCCCAAAAATCAATTTAATATTTGGTCCCCAGATAGGGGACGTATCAGATATTAAACTGATAAGAACAGATTTTTTTTTTTTTTTTTATTTCCAAAATATACTTTATTCATAAAAATCTGTAAAAATTACATTGCCAAACAGTTTCCAAACAGCACCAAAAAATACAAACATTGCAAGGGAGATCAGTTTCCTTCAATACTGTCATGAGTTTCTTCCCAACCCTTCCGTTTCACAATTGTCATGTCAATTACAGTTTTACATTTACAGCAATTGAGAATATTAACGAAACAGTTCGAGGGGTTTCCCATGGATCCAGCCCCTCAGTCCAGCTTGGTGGGGGAACCTTACACTGTGGTCTTTCCCCATTGAGCCTTTGCTGCGGCTGCCCCAAGCTTTAGTGCGTCCCTCAGCACGTAGTCCTGGACCTTGGAATGTGCCAGTCTGCAACATTCGGTGGTGGACAACTCTTTGCGCTGGAAGATCAGCAGGTTTCGGGCAGACCAAAGGGCGTCTTTCACCGAATTGATAGTCCTCCAGCAGCAGTTGATGTTTGTCTCGGTGTGCGTCCCTGGGAACAGCCCGTAGAGCACAGACTCCTGTGTTACAGAGCTGCTTGGGATGAACCTTGACAAAAACCACTGCATCTCTTTCCACACCTGCTTTGCAAAGGCACATTCCAGGAGGAGGTGGGCGACCGTCTCTTCCCCACCACAGCCAACGCGGGGGCACTGTGCGGAGGGGGCGAGACTTCGGGTGTTCATGAAGGATCTGACGGGGAGGGCCCTTCTCACCACCAGCCAAGCTACGTCTTGGTGCTTGTTTGAAAGTTCTGGTGATGAGGCATTCCGCCAAATGACTTTGACGGTCTGCTCGGGGAACCCTCCGACAGGATCCACCGTTTCCTTTTCCCGTAGGGCCTTGAGGACATTCCGTGCAGACCACTGCCTGATGGACCGGTGGTCAAAGGTGTTTTTCCGCAGAAACTGCTCCACGAAGGATAGGTGGTACGGCGCCGCCCAACTGCATGGTGCGTTCCGCGGCAATGTGACCAGGCCCATCCTTCGCAACACCGGGGACAGATAGAACCTCAGCACGTAGTGACACTTGGAGTTTGCGTACTGGGGATCGACACATAGCTTGATGCAGCCGCACACGAAGGTGGTCATCAGGATGAGGGCCACGTTGGGTACATTTTTCCCGCCCTTGTCCAGAGATTTGAACATCGTGTCCCTCCGGACCCGGTCCATTTTAGATCCCCAGACGAAGCGGAAAATGGCTCGGGTGACTGCTACGGCGCAGGAGTGGGGTATGGGCCAGACCTGCGCCACGTAGAGCAACAAAGTGAGCGCCTCGCACCTGATGACCAGGTTCTTACCCACAATGGAGAGAGATCGCTGCCCCCACATGCCCAACTTTTGTCGTACCTTTGCTACTCGCTCCTCCCATGTTTTGGTGCACGCCCCGGCACTTCCGAACCATTTCCCCAGCACCTTCAGGTAATCTGACCTGACGGTGAAGGGGACAAAGGATCGGTCAGCCAAGTTGCCAAAGAACATGGCCTCGCTCTTGCCGTGGTTAACTTTGGCTCCCGAGGCCAGTTCGAACTGGTCGCAGATGCTCATCAGTCTGCGCACGGACAGCGGATCCGAGCAGAAGACGGCCACGTCATCCATGTACAGGGAGGTTTTGACCTGAGTGCCTCCGCTGCCTGGGATTGTCACCCCTCTTATGCTCGCATCCTTCCTAATAGACTCAGCAAAGGGTTCAATACAGCAAACAAACAAGACCGGGGACAGAGGACAGCCCTGTCTGACTCCAGATTTGATCGGGAAACTTTCAGATTCCCACCCGTTGATTGACACTGCGCTACTGATGTTTGTGTAGAGCAGTTGGATCCAATTGCAGATTCCCTCCCCAAACCCCATTTTGGAAAGCACGTCCATCATGTAGCTGTGCGATATCCTGTCAAAAGCCTTCTCCTGGTCCAGGCTGATGAGGCAGGTGTCCACCCCCCTGTCCCGTACGTAGGCGATCGTATCCCTGAGAAGCGCGAGGCTATCAGAGATCTTCCTGCCGGGTACAGTACAGGTCTGATCGGGGTGAATCACCAGCTCCAGAGCAGACTTGACTCGACTGGCTATGACTTTGGACAGAATCTTGTAATCAACATTAAGCAGTGAGATGGGCCGCCAATTTCTGATTTCTACCCTCTCCCCCTTCTGCTTGTAAATGAGGGTGATGATGCCTTTCCTCATGGATTCTGACATGCTACCGGCCAGGAGCATACTCTCGTATACGTCCAGCAGGTCCGGGCCGACCCAGTCCCACAGGGCCGAGTACAACTCGACCGGTAAGCCGTCGCTCCCAGGAGTTTTACTCGCCTCGAAAGACTCGACGGCCTTTGTCAGCTCGTCCAGAGTTAGCGGCTTGTCCAGTCCCTCCCTCCTGCTGTCATCTAAGACCTCTGTGATAGATGACAGGAAGGACTGGGAGGCTCTGCTGTCTGTGGGCTTCGCGTCATACAACCCAGCACAAAAGGATTTGCTGATCCTTAGTATGTCGGACTGCGAAGACGTTACCGAGCCATCTTCTTCCTTCAGGCTGCTGATAACAGAGCTCTCTCTGTGTACCTTTTGGAAGAAGTAACGCGAGCACGTCTCATCCTGCTCGATGGAGCGGACTCTGGACCGGAAGATGATCTTGGAGGCCTCCTTGGCAAAGAGCGAGGCCTGCTGGCTCTTCACCTCTTGGAGGTCCTCCTTGACCTCGACCCCCATTGACTGCAACCGGAGTAGATTTTGCATAGTTTTCTGGAGTCGGGACAGTTCCCTCTGTCTCTCTCTCGCCTTCTGAACACCTTTGTGGATGAAGAACCTCTTGATGTTCTCCTTAATCGCTTCCCACCAGTGAACTGGAGACTCAAAGAGGGGTTTCACGGTCCTCCAACCTTTGTAATCCCTTTTGAGTTCCTCAACGTTCTCTAGGGTCAGCAGTGTCGCATTGAGCTTCCACGTCCCTCTGCCAACCCGCTGGTCGTCCTGTAAGTGACAGTCGGCCAGTAAGAGGCAGTGGTCGGAGAAGAACACCGGCTTGACGTCGGTGGATCCGACCGTGACAGCACGGGACACAAACAGGAAGTCAATCCTGGAAAGGGCAGACCCGTCCGATCTTGACCATGTGTATCTGCGCTGCGCTCCGTCTGCAGGTTTGCTGAAGACGTCGTGCAGTTTGGCATCCTTAACTGTTTCTACTAGGAATCTGGACGTAGCGTCCAGTTTGCTGTCGTCACTGCCGGATCGTCCAGCCGCATCGATGATGCAGTTGAAGTCACCGCCTAGGATGACCGGCCTGGACGTCGCCAGCAGCAGTGGGAGCTGCTGGAAGACGGTCAGCCGCTCGCTGCGTTGTACCGGGGCGTACACGTTGATCAACCGGAGCGGAGCGTTGTTGTACATCACGTCTGCTACGAGGAGGCGGCCGCCCACCACCTCCTTAACTTCGGAGATGGTGAAGTTACCTCCCCGCAGCAGAATACCCAGGCCGGAGGAACGGCAGTCATTACCCCCCGACCAGATCGATGGCCCGTGGGACCACCATCGCGACCACTGCCTGTAGGTGCTGAGGTGTGGTATTCCACACTCCTGCAGAAACAGTAGGTCAGCTTTGACCTTGGCAAGGTAATCCAAGGTTGAAACACATCGCGTAGTCGATTTAATGCTACGCACATTAATGGAAGCAATTCTTACACCCATTTTTAACTAAAAATTAGTTGTTGCTTCCCATACCATTTGTCCTCGCTAGTCCCAGTCCTTCCCCTTCGGGATGTTCCTGCATACCCATCGTATGCGCAAGCAGTTTCACGTTGGTTGGGCTCAGAAACCCCTCCTGATTTTTCATGCAGGGTTTGTGCCGCTCGGGTGACATCGGGGGGGTCTTGTAGGCAGAGAGGATTGGGTTGTCCTCAGCTGCTTCCATCTGTTCCTCCTCGAAAATATCACAGCTCCCGGTCTCCCGGAGCTCAGGTGCGCCAGACGTGTCTTTGCTCCCGGTGTCCCGGAGCTGAGATGCGTTGGCCACGTCGTTACGTGTGGGGAATTGGGGTTGGGGCACGCCGGGCCCATCACAGCTTCCAGTGCCCGGGGGCTGGGATGCTTTATCATCCATCTCGGAGTTCTGCCGCCTCTTTTGAAGGGGCTGTCGTTCCAGCATTTCCCCGTCCAGTGAAGAGGAGTTGTTGCAGTCTGATTCAGAAGAGAGCCTCCTCTTGCCACTGGTTTGGGTGGTGGCTTTGGGATGTTTTTTCTTTGTGGTTTTCCTCTGGACCACTTGCCACTGACCTGTTTGTCCATCTGCTGCCTCCTCCTCCATTGATTCTGTCTGTGTAGGAGGGGTTTCCGGGCGTTGGGTAGGTGCTGGGTCGTTGGTTTCAGCTGCCTCCCCTTCCTTTTCAGGTTGAAGTTCCTCACCGCGCAGAAGGTTGCTGGTCTCCTTTCGAATAGCGGACGCCTTCGTCGAACCTTCTCCCGGCCTTTCCTTGGACCTTGCCGCCTGAGCATAGCTGAGGCAACGTTTGGGGTAGGTCTTGTAGAGATGGCCTGCCGCACTGCACAAGTTGCAACACTTAGTCTGCTTACAGTCCTTGGTCTGATGGCCTTCCTCCTTGCAGTTCTTGCAAACAACCGTGCTGCAGTTGGCTGCCATGTGACCAGATTTGCCACAGGTGCGGCAAACTCTGTGCTGCCCAGCGTAGACCAAAAAGCCTCGACTTCCCCCGATAGCGAAGCTGGAGGGAGGGTGGATGATGGCTCCACTGGGATCTACCTTCAAGGTCACCTTGACCTGCCGCTTGCTGGTCCAGATCCCAAAGGGGTCCTTGACATCAGTGCTGCTGCCGGCCACCTCGACGTACCTGGCGAGAAAGGTGAGTACATCCACCACCGGAACATGGGGGTTGTAGAGGTGAATCGTCACCACCCGGTCCCGTTGTGACGGAAGCGTGAAGAGCGGCTCCGCTGTGAGGATCGACAGTGGCGCCCGGTCCCCTTTCTCCTTGAACGCCTTCAGGAACTTGATGCATCCCGCCACGCTCCGGAACGTCACGTCGAAGTATCCACTGCTGGGGAAATCCTGCAGGCAGAAGACGTCCGTGGCTTGAAATCCGCAGCAATCGAAGAGAATTTTCTTGATGAAGAAGGTGCGATCGACCGGTGCATCTCCTTCCTTGTCCTTCACGACCACCCGAACGGTGTTGCGCACTCCCTGGCCCGAAGCTCGAAAATTGGTTATAGCCATTTTACTCAAAGCTTCCCCAGGATCAAAAGGCAATGATCATGGTCTCTTCTCAATCAAATAAGCACTGATAAGAACAGATACTACACTTGATCTTAGCCAAAAGGCCGAGAAGCGATGGCCGTAAAACTGCGTTTGCTGCGCGCGTCAGGCCCGGCGTGCGGCCTCTACCTCAAAGTAGCCGCCGGGTGGGCGAGCCTAGGGCGAAAGAGGCGACGGCGGGCGGTCTTTGAGCCAGAGCTCCTTTTGTTGCCGGGCCTTGCAAGCAGAAAGGAAAGCACGCGTGCATGCCACGCGCAGCCATTCCTCGCGCTTCTGCGCGAGGCATTGCGCAGGAAAAAAGACACGCGCGCGCTGGGCAGCAAAGGGCGGCCTGCAACTGCGGGGCAATCCAACAGGGGGCAGCGTAGCGCCCACGGAAAACTGCAGCAAAGTCAGCCGAGCAGCAGCGCCGTCACTATTGCGAATTCTATTTTTCAGCAGAGGTCTCGCCCCCATGGAAGGGGGAAGCTGCACCGCTCCTGGAAACACTGCAATACCAGGTGGATGCATGGAGTGGACGGGGCAAGCCCCTATTCCATCTCCCTGTCCCAAAAATCAATTTAATATTTGGTCCCCAGATAGGGAACGTATCAGATATTAAACTGATAAGAACAGATACTACACTTGATCTTAGCCAAAAGGCCGAGAAGCGATGGCCGTAAAACTGCGTTTGCTGCGCGCGTCAGGCCCGGCGTGCGGCCTCTACCTCAAAGCAGCCGCCGGGTGGGCGAGCCTAGGGCGAAAGAGGCGACGGCGGGCGGTCTTTGAGCCAGAGCTCCTTTTGTTGCCGGGCCTTGCAAGCAGAAAGGAAAGCACGCGTGCATGCCACTCGCAGCCATTCCTCGCGCTTCTGCGCGAGGCATTGCGCAGGAAAAAAGACACGCGCGCGCTGGGCAGCAAAGGGCGGCCTGCAACTGCGGGGCAATCCAACAGAGAGCAGCGTAGCGCCCACGGAAAACTGCAGCAAAGTCAGCCGAGCAGCGGCGCCGTCACTATTGCGAATTCTATTTTTCAGCAGGGGTCTCGCCCCCATGGAGGGGAGAAGCTGCACCGCTCCTGGAAACACTGCAATACCAGGTGGATGCATGGAGTGGACGGGGCAAGCCCCTGTTCCATCTCCTTGTCCCAAAAATCAATTTAATATTTGGTCCCCAGATAGGGGACGTATCAGATATTAAACTGATAAGAACAGATACTACACTTGATCTTAGCCAAAAGGCCGAGAAGCGATGGCCGTAAAACTGCGTTTGCTGCGCGCGTCAGGCCCGGCGTGCGGCCTCTACCTCAAAGTAGCCGCCGGGTGGGCGAGCCTAGGGCGAAAGAGGCGACGGCGGGCGGTCTTTGAGCCAGAGCTCCTTTTGTTGCCGGGCCTTGCAAGCAGAAAGGAAAGCACGCGTGCATGCCACGCGCAGCCATTCCTCGCGCTTCTGCGCGAGGCATTGCGCAGGAAAAAAGACACGCGCGCGCTGGGCAGCAAAGGGCGGCCTGCAACTGCGGGGCAATCCAACAGGGGGCAGCGTAGCGCCCACGGAAAACTGCAGCAAAGTCAGCCGAGCAGCAGCGCCGTCACTATTGCGAATTCTATTTTTCAGCAGAGGTCTCGCCCCCATGGAAGGGGGAAGCTGCACCGCTCCTGGAAACACTGCAATACCAGGTGGATGCATGGAGTGGACGGGGCAAGCCCCTATTCCATCTCCCTGTCCCAAAAATCAATTTAATATTTGGTCCCCAGATAGGGAACGTATCAGATATTAAACTGATAAGAACAGATACTACACTTGATCTTAGCCAAAAGGCCGAGAAGCGATGGCCGTAAAACTGCGTTTGCTGCGCGCGTCAGGCCCGGCGTGCGGCCTCTACCTCAAAGTAGCCGCCGGGTGGGCGAGCCTAGGGTGAAAGAGGCGACGGCGGGCGGTCTTTGAGCCAGAGCTCCTTTTGTTGCCGGGCCTTGCAAGCAGAAAGGAAAGCACGCGTGCATGCCACGCGCAGCCATTCCTTGCGCTTCTTCGCGAGGCATTGCGCAGAGAAAAAGACACGCGCGCGCTGGGCAGCAAAGGGCGGCCTGCAACTGCGCGGCAATCCAACAGGGGGCAGCGTAGCGCCCACGGAAAACTGCAGCAAAGTCAGCCGAGCAGCAGCGCCGTCACTATTGCGAATTCTATTTTTCAGCAGGGGTCTCGCCCCCATGGAGGGGAGAAGCTGCACCGCTCCTGGAAACACTGCAATACCAGGTGGATGCATGGAGTGGACGGGGCAAGCCCCTGTTCCATCTCCTTGTCCCAAAAATCAATTTAATATTTGGTCCCCAGATAGGGGACGTATCAGATATTAAACTGATAAGAACAGATACTACACTTGATCTTAGCCAAAAGCCGGAGAAGCGATGGCCGTAAAACTGCGTTTGCTGCGCGCGTCAGGCCCGGCGTGCGGCCTCTCCCTCAAAGTAGCCGCCGGGTGGGCGAGCCTAGGGCGAAAGAGGCGACGGCGGGCGGTCTTTGAGCCAGAGCTCCTTTTGTTGCCGGGCCTTGCAAGCAGAAAGGAAAGCACACGTGCATGCCACGCGCAGCCATTCCTCGCGCTTCTGCGCGAGGCATTGCGCAGGAAAAAAGACACGCGGGCGCTGGGCAGCAAAGGGCGGCCTGCAACTGCAGGGCAAACCAACAGGGGGCAGCGTAGCGCCCACGGAAAACTGCAGCAAAGTCAGCCGAGCAGCAGCGCCGTCACTATTGCGAATTCTATTTTTCAGCAGAGGTCTCGCCCCCATGGAAGGGGGAAGCTGCACCGCTCCTGGAAACACTGCAATACCAGGTGGATGCATGGAGTGGACGGGGCAAGCCCCTGTTCCATCTCCCTGTCCCAAAAATCATTTTAATATTTGGTCCCCAGATAGGGGACGTATCAGATATTAAACTGATAAGAACAGATACTACACTTGATCTTAGCCAAAAGGCCGAGAAGCGATGGCCGTAAAACTGCGTTTGCTGCGCGCGTCAGGCCCGGCGTGCGGCCTCTACCTCAAAGCAGCCGCCGGGTGGGCGAGCCTAGGGCGAAAGAGGCGACGGCGGGCGGTCTTTGAGCCAGAGCTCCTTTTGTTGCCGGGCCTTGCAAGCAGAAAGGAAAGCACGCGTGCATGCCACTCGCAGCCATTCCTCGCGCTTCTGCGCGAGGCATTGCGCAGGAAAAAAGACACGCGCGCGCTGGGCAGCAAAGGGCGGCCTGCAACTGCGGGGCAATCCAACAGGGAGCAGCGTAGCGCCCACGGAAAACTGCAGCAAAGTCAGCCGAGCAGCGGCGCCGTCACTATTGCGAATTCTATTTTTCAGCAGGGGTCTCGCCCCCATGGAGGGGAGAAGCTGCACCGCTCCTGGAAACACTGCAATACCAGGTGGATGCATGGAGTGGACGGGGCAAGCCCCTGTTCCATCTCCTTGTCCCAAAAATCAATTTAATATTTGGTCCCCAGATAGGGGACGTATCAGATATTAAACTGATAAGAACAGATACTACACTTGATCTTAGCCAAAAGGCCGAGAAGCGATGGCCGTAAAACTGCGTTTGCTGCGCGCGTCAGGCCCGGCGTGCGGCCTCTACCTCAAAGTAGCCGCCGGGTGGGCGAGCCTAGGGCGAAAGAGGCGACGGCGGGCGGTCTTTGAGCCAGAGCTCCTTTTGTTGCCGGGCCTTGCAAGCAGAAAGGAAAGCACGCGTGCATGCCACGCGCAGCCATTCCTCGCGCTTCTTCGCGAGGCATTGCGCAGAGAAAAAGACACGCGCGCGCTGGGCAGCAAAGGGCGGCCTGCAACTGTGGGGCAATCCAACAGGGGGCAGCGTAGCGCCCACGGAAAACTGCAGCAAAGTCAGCCGAGCAGCAACGCCGTCACTATTGCGAATTCTATTTTTCAGCAGGGGTCTCGCCCCCATGGAGGGGGGAAGCTGCACCGCTCCTGGAAACACTGCAATACCAGGTGGATGCATGGAGTGGACGGGGCAAGCCCCTGTTCCATCTCCCTGTCCCAAAAATCAATTTAATATTTGGTCCCCAGATAGGGGACGGATCAGATATTAAACTGATAAGAACAGATACTACACTTGATCTTAGCCAAAAGGCCGAGAAGCGATGGCCGTAAAACTGCGTTTGCTGCGCGCGTCAGGCCCGGCGTGCGGCCTCTACCTCAAAGTAGCCGCCGGGTGGGCGAGCCTAGGGCGAAAGAGGCGACGGCGGGCGGTCTTTGAGCCAGAGCTCCTTTTGTTGCCGGGCCTTGCAAGCAGAAAGGAAAGCACGCGTGCATGCCACGCGCAGCCATTCCTCGCGCTTCTTCGCGAGGCATTGCGCAGAGAAAAAGACACGCGCGCGCTGGGCAGCAAAGGGCGGCCTGCAACTGCGGGGCAATCCAACAGGGGGCAGCATAGCGCCCACGGAAAACTGCAGCAAAGTCAGCCGAGCAGCAGCGCCGTCACTATTGCGAATTCTATTTTTCAGCAGGGGTCTCGCCCCCATGGAGGGGGGAAGCTGCACCGCTCCTGGAAACACTGCAATACCAGGTGGATGCATGGAGTGGACGGGGCAAGCCCCTGTTCCATCTCCCTGTCCCAAAAATCAATTTAATATTTGGTCCCCAGATAGGGGACGGATCAGATATTAAACTGATAAGAACAGATACTACACTTGATCTTAGCCAAAAGGCCGAGAAGCGATGGCCGTAAAACTGCGTTTGCTGCGCGCGTCAGGCCCGGCGTGCGGCCTCTACCTCAAAGTAGCCGCCGGGTGGGCGAGCCTAGGGTGAAAGAGGCGACGGCGGGCGGTCTTTGAGCCAGAGCTCCTTTTGTTGCCGGGCCTTGCAAGCAGAAAGGAAAGCACGCGTGCATGCCACGCGCAGCCATTCCTTGCGCTTCTTCGCGAGGCATTGCGCAGAGAAAAAGACACGCGCGCGCTGGGCAGCAAAGGGCGGCCTGCAACTGCGGGGCAATCCAACAGGGGGCAGCGTAGCGCCCACGGAAAACTGCAGCAAAGTCAGCCGAGCAGCAGCGCCGTCCCTATTGCGAATTCTATTTTTCAGCAGGGGTCTCGCCCCCATGGAGGGGAGAAGCTGCACCGCTCCTGGAAACACTGCAATACCAGGTGGATGCATGGAGTGGACGGGGCAAGCCCCTGTTCCATCTCCTTGTCCCAAAAATCTATTTAATATTTGGTCCCCAGATAGGGGACGTATCAGATATTAAACTGATAAGAACAGATACTACACTTGATCTTAGCCAAAAGGCCGAGAAGCGATGGCCGTAAAACTGCGTTTGCTGCGCGCGTCAGGCCCGGCGTGCGGCCTCTCCCTCAAAGTAGCCGCCGGGTGGGCGAGCCTAGGGCGAAAGAGGCGACGGCGGGCGGTCTTTGAGCCAGAGCTCCTTTTGTTGCCGGGCCTTGCAAGCAGAAAGGAAAGCACACGTGCATGCCACGCGCAGCCATTCCTCGCGCTTCTGCGCGAGGCATTGCGCAGGAAAAAAGACACGCGGGCGCTGGGCAGCAAAGGGCGGCCTGCAACTGCAGGGCAATCCAACAGGGGGCAGCATAGCGCCCACGGAAAACTGCAGCAAAGTCAGCCGAGCAGCAGCGCCGTCACTATTGCGAATTCTATTTTTCAGCAGGGGTCTCGCCCCCATGGAGGGGGGAAGCTGCACCGCTCCTGGAAACACTGCAATACCAGGTGGATGCATGGAGTGGACGGGGCAAGCCCCTGTTCCATCTCCCTGTCCCAAAAATCAATTTAATATTTGGTCCCCAGATAGGGGACGGATCAGATATTAAACTGATAAGAACAGATACTACACTTGATCTTAGCCAAAAGGCCGAGAAGCGATGGCCGTAAAACTGCGTTTGCTGCGCGCGTCAGGCCCGGCGTGCGGCCTCTACCTCAAAGTAGCCGCCGGGTGGGCGAGCCTAGGGTGAAAGAGGCGACGGCGGGCGGTCTTTGAGCCAGAGCTCCTTTTGTTGCCGGGCCTTGCAAGCAGAAAGGAAAGCACGCGTGCATGCCACGCGCAGCCATTCCTTGCGCTTCTTCGCGAGGCATTGCGCAGAGAAAAAGACACGCGCGCGCTGGGCAGCAAAGGGCGGCCTGCAACTGCGGGGCAATCCAACAGCGGGCAGCGTAGCGCCCACGGAAAACTGCAGCAAAGTCAGCCGAGCAGCAGCGCCGTCACTATTGCGAATTCTATTTTTCAGCAGGGGTCTCGCCCCCATGGAGGGGAGAAGCTGCACCGCTCCTGGAAACACTGCAATACCAGGTGGATGCATGGAGTGGACGGGGCAAGCCCCTGTTCCATCTCCTTGTCCCAAAAATCAATTAAATATTTGGTCCCCAGATAGGGGACGTATCAGATATTAAACTGATAAGAACAGATACTACACTTGATCTTAGCCAAAAGGCCGAGAAGCGATGGCCGTAAAACTGCGTTTGCTGCGCGCGTCAGGCCCGGCGTGCGGCCTCTACCTCAAAGTAGCCGCCGGGTGGGCGAGCCTAGGGCGAAAGAGGCGACGGCGGGCGGTCTTTGAGCCAGAGCTCCTTTTGTTGCCGGGCCTTGCAAGCAGAAAGGAAAGCACGCGTGCATGCCACGCGCAGCCATTCCTCGCGCTTCTGCGCGAGGCATTGCGCAGGAAAAAAGACACGCGGGCGCTGGGCAGCAAAGGGCGGCCTGCAACTGCAGGGCAAACCAACAGGGGGCAGCGTAGCGCCCACGGAAAACTGCAGCAAAGTCAGCCGAGCAGCAGCGCCGTCACTATTGCGAATTCTATTTTTCAGCAGAGGTCTCGCCCCCATGGAAGGGGGAAGCTGCACCGCTCCTGGAAACACTGCAATACCAGGTGGATGCATGGAGTGGACGGGGCAAGCCCCTGTTCCATCTCCCTGTCCCAAAAATCAATTTAATATTTGGTCCCCAGATAGGGGACGTATCAGATATTAAACTGATAAGAACAGATACTACACTTGATCTTAGCCAAAAGGCCGAGAAGCGATGGCCGTAAAACTGCGTTTGCTGCGCGCGTCAGGCCCGGCGTGCGGCCTCTACCTCAAAGTAGCCGCCGGGTGGGCGAGCCTAGGGCGAAAGAGGCGACGGCGGGCGGTCTTTGAGCCAGAGCTCCTTTTGTTGCCGGGCCTTGCAAGCAGAAAGGAAAGCACGCGTGCATGCCACGCGCAGCCATTCCTCGCGCTTCTGCGCGAGGCATTGCGCAGGAAAAAAGACACGCGGGCGCTGGGCAGCAAAGGGCGGCCTGCAACTGCAGGGCAAACCAACAGGGGGCAGCGTAGCGCCCACGGAAAACTGCAGCAAAGTCAGCCGAGCAGCAGCGCCGTCACTATTGCGAATTCTATTTTTCAGCAGAGGTCTCGCCCCCATGGAAGGGGGAAGCTGCACCGCTCCTGGAAACACTGCAATACCAGGTGGATGCATGGAGTGGACGGGGCAAGCCCCTGTTCCATCTCCCTGTCCCAAAAATCAATTTAATATTTGGTCCCCAGATAGGGGACGTATCAGATATTAAACTGATAAGAACAGATACTACACTTGATCTTAGCCAAAAGGCCGAGAAGCGATGGCCGTAAAACTGCGTTTGCTGCGCGCGTCAGGCCCGGCGTGCGGCCTCTACCTCAAAGTAGCCGACGGGTGGGCGAGCCTAGGGCGAAAGAGGCGACGGCGGGCGGTCTTTGAGCCAGAGCTCCTTTTGTTGCCGGGCCTTGCAAGCAGAAAGGAAAGCACGCGTGCATGCCACGCGCAGCCATTCCTTGCGCTTCTTCGCGAGGCATTGCGCAGAGAAAAAGACACGCGCGCGCTGGGCAGCAAAGAGCGGCCTGCAACTGCGGGGCAATCCAACAGGGGGCAGCGTAGCGCCCACGGAAAACTGCAGCAAAGTCAGCCGAGCAGCAGCGCCGTCACTATTGCGAATTCTATTTTTCAGCAGGGGTCTCGCCCCCATGGAGGGGGGAAGCTGCACCGCTCCTGGAAACACTGCAATACCAGGTGGATGCATGGAGTGGACGGGGCAAGCCCCTGTTCCATCTCCCTGTCCCAAAAATCAATTTAATATTTGGTCCCCAGATAGGGGACGGATCAGATATTAAACTGATAAGAACAGATACTACACTTGATCTTAGCCAAAAGGCCGAGAAGCGATGGCCGTAAAACTGCGTTTGCTGCGCGCGTCAGGCCCGGCGTGCGGCCTCTACCTCAAAGTAGCCGACGGGTGGGCGAGCCTAGGGCGAAAGAGGCAACGGCGGGCGGTCTTTGAGCCAGAGCTCCTTTTGTTGCCGGGCCTTGCAAGCAGAAAGGAAAGCACGCGTGCATGCCACGCGCAGCCATTCCTTGCGCTTCTTCGCGAGGCATTGCGCAGAGAAAAAGACACGCGCGCGCTGGGCAGCAAAGAGCGGCATGCAACTGCGGGGCAATCCAACAGGGGGCAGCGTAGCGCCCACGGAAAACTGCAGCAAAGTCAGCCGAGCAGCAGCGCCGTCACTATTGCGAATTCTATTTTTCAGCAGGGGTCTCGCCCCCATGGAAGGGGGAAGCTGCACCGCTCCTGGAAACACTGCAATACCAGGTGGATGCATGGAGTGGACGGGGCAAGCCCCTGTTCCATCTCCCTGTCCCAAAAATCAATTTAATATTTGGTCCCCAGATAGGGGACGGATCAGATATTAAACTGATAAGAACAGATACTACACTTGATCTTAGCCAAAAGGCCGAGAAGCGATGGCCGTAAAACTGCGTTTGCTGCGCGCGTCAGGCCCGGCGTGCGGCCTCTACCTCAAAGTAGCCGACGGGTGGGCGAGCCTAGGGCGAAAGAGGCGACGGCGGGCGGTCTTTGAGCCAGAGCTCCTTTTGTTGCCGGGCCTTGCAAGCAGAAAGGAAAGCACGCGTGCATGCCACGCGCAGCCATTCCTTGCGCTTCTTCGCGAGGCATTGCGCAGAGAAAAAGACACGCGCGCGCTGGGCAGCAAAGAGCGGCCTGCAACTGCGGGGCAATCCAACAGGGGGCAGCGTAGCGCCCACGGAAAACTGCAGCAAAGTCAGCCGAGCAGCAGCGCCGTCACTATTGCGAATTCTATTTTTCAGCAGGGGTCTCGCCCCCATGGAGGGGAGAAGCTGCACCGCTCCTGGAAACACTGCAATACCAGGTGGATGCATGGAGTGGACGGGGCAAGCCCCTGTTCCATCTCCTTGTCCCAAAAATCAATTTAATATTTGGTCCCCAGATAGGGGACGTATCAGATATTAAACTGATAAGAACAGATACTACACTTGATCTTAGCCAAAAGGCCGAGAAGCGATGGCCGTAAAACTGCGTTTGCTGCGCGCGTCAGGCCCGGCGTGCGGCCTCTACCTCAAAGTAGCCGCCGGGTGGGCGAGCCTAGGGCGAAAGAGGCGACGGCGGGCGGTCTTTGAGCCAGAGCTCCTTTTGTTGCCGGGCCTTGCAAGCAGAAAGGAAAGCACGCGTGCATGCCACGCGCAGCCATTCCTCGCGCTTCTGCGCGAGGCATTGCGCAGGAAAAAAGACACGCGGGCGCTGGGCAGCAAAGGGCGGCCTGCAACTGCAGGGCAAACCAACAGGGGGCAGCGTAGCGCCCACGGAAAACTGCAGCAAAGTCAGCCGAGCAGCAGCGCCGTCACTATTGCGAATTCTATTTTTCAGCAGAGGTCTCGCGCCCATGGAAGGGGGAAGCTGCACCGCTCCTGGAAACACTGCAATACCAGGTGGATGCATGGAGTGGACGGGGCAAGCCCCTGTTCCATCTCCCTGTCCCAAAAATCAATTTAATATTTGGTCCCCAGATAGGGGACGTATCAGATATTAAACTGATAAGAACAGATACTACACTTGATCTTAGCCAAAAGGCCGAGAAGCGATGGCCGTAAAACTGCGTTTGCTGCGCGCGTCAGGCCCGGCGTGCGGCCTCTACCTCAAAGTAGCCGACGGGTGGGCGAGCCTAGGGCGAAAGAGGCGACGGCGGGCGGTCTTTGAGCCAGAGCTCCTTTTGTTGCCGGGCCTTGCAAGCAGAAAGGAAAGCACGCGTGCATGCCACGCGCAGCCATTCCTTGCGCTTCTTCGCGAGGCATTGCGCAGAGAAAAAGACACGCGCGCGCTGGGCAGCAAAGAGCGGCCTGCAACTGCGGGGCAATCCAACAGGGGGCAGCGTAGCGCCCACGGAAAACTGCAGCAAAGTCAGCCGAGCAGCAGCGCCGTCACTATTGCGAATTCTATTTTTCAGCAGGGGTCTCGCCCCCATGGAGGGGGGAAGCTGCACCGCTCCTGGAAACACTGCAATACCAGGTGGATGCATGGAGTGGACGGGGCAAGCTCCTGTTCCATCTCCCTGTCCCAAAAATCAATTTAATATTTGGTCCCCAGATAGGGGACGGATCAGATATTAAACTGATAAGAACAGATACTACACTTGATCTTAGCCAAAAGGCCGAGAAGCGATGGCCGTAAAACTGCGTTTGCTGCGCGCGTCAGGCCCGGCGTGCGGCCTCTACCTCAAAGTAGCCGCCGGGTGGGCGAGCCTAGGGTGAAAGAGGCGACGGCGGGCGGTCTTTGAGCCAGAGCTCCTTTTGTTGCCGGGCCTTGCAAGCAGAAAGGAAAGCACGCGTGCATGCCACGCGCAGCCATTCCTTGCGCTTCTTCGCGAGGCATTGCGCAGAGAAAAAGACACGCGCGCGCTGGGCAGCAAAGGGCGGCCTGCAACTGCGGGGCAATCCAACAGGGGGCAGCGTAGCGCCCACGGAAAACTGCAGCAAAGTCAGCCGAGCAGCAGCGCCGTCACTATTGCGAATTCTATTTTTCAGCAGGGGTCTCGCCCCCATGGAGGGGAGAAGCTGCACCGCTCCTGGAAACACTGCAATACCAGGTGGATGCATGGAGTGGACGGGGCAAGCCCCTGTTCCATCTCCTTGTCCCAAAAATCAATTTAATATTTGGTCCCCAGATAGGGGACGTATCAGATATTAAACTGATAAGAACAGATACTACACTTGATCTTAGCCAAAAGGCCGAGAAGCGATGGCCGTAAAACTGCGTTTGCTGCGCGCGTCAGGCCCGGCGTGCGGCCTCTACCTCAAAGTAGCCGCCGGGTGGGCGAGCCTAGGGCGAAAGAGGCGACGGCGGGCGGTCTTTGAGCCAGAGCTCCTTTTGTTGCCGGGCCTTGCAAGCAGAAAGGAAAGCACGCGTGCATGCCACGCGCAGCCATTCCTCGCGCTTCTGCGCGAGGCATTGCGCAGGAAAAAAGACACGCGGGCGCTGGGCAGCAAAGGGCGGCCTGCAACTGCAGGGCAAACCAACAGGGGGCAGCGTAGCGCCCACGGAAAACTGCAGCAAAGTCAGCCGAGCAGCAGCGCCGTCACTATTGCGAATTCTATTTTTCAGCAGAGGTCTCGCCCCCATGGAAGGGGGAAGCTGCACCGCTCCTGGAAACACTGCAATACCAGGTGGATGCATGGAGTGGACGGGGCAAGCCCCTGTTCCATCTCCCTGTCCCAAAAATCAATTTAATATTTGGTCCCCAGATAGGGGACGTATCAGATATTAAACTGATAAGAACAGATACTACACTTGATCTTAGCCAAAAGGCCGAGAAGCGATGGCCGTAAAACTGCGTTTGCTGCGCGCGTCAGGCCCGGCGTGCGGCCTCTACCTCAAAGTAGCCGCCGGGTGGGCGAGCCTAGGGCGAAAGAGGCGACGGCGGGCGGTCTTTGAGCCAGAGCTCCTTTTGTTGCCGGGCCTTGCAAGCAGAAAGGAAAGCACGCGTGCATGCCACGCGCAGCCATTCCTCGCGCTTCTGCGCGAGGCATTGCGCAGGAAAAAAGACACGCGGGCGCTGGGCAGCAAAGGGCGGCCTGCAACTGCAGGGCAAACCAACAGGGGGCAGCGTAGCGCCCACGGAAAACTGCAGCAAAGTCAGCCGAGCAGCAGCGCCGTCACTATTGCGAATTCTATTTTTCAGCAGAGGTCTCGCCCCCATGGAAGGGGGAAGCTGCACCGCTCCTGGAAACACTGCAATACCAGGTGGATGCATGGAGTGGACGGGGCAAGCCCCTGTTCCATCTCCCTGTCCCAAAAATCAATTTAATATTTGGTCCCCAGATAGGGGACGTATCAGATATTAAACTGATAAGAACAGATACTACACTTGATCTTAGCCAAAAGGCCGAGAAGCGATGGCCGTAAAACTGCGTTTGCTGCGCGCGTCAGGCCCGGCGTGCGGCCTCTACCTCAAAGTAGCCGCCGGGTGGGCGAGCCTAGGGCGAAAGAGGCGACGGCGGGCGGTCTTTGAGCCAGAGCTCCTTTTGTTGCCGGGCCTTGCAAGCAGAAAGGAAAGCACGCGTGCATGCCACGCGCAGCCATTCCTTGCGCTTCTTCGCGAGGCATTGCGCAGAGAAAAAGACACGCGCGCGCTGGGCAGCAAAGGGCGGCCTGCAACTGCGGGGCAATCCAACAGGGGGCAGCGTAGCGCCCACGGAAAACTGCAGCAAAGTCAGCCGAGCAGCAGCGCCGTCACTATTGCGAATTCTATTTTTCAGCAGGGGTCTCGCCCCCATGGAGGGGAGAAGCTGCACCGCTCCTGGAAACACTGCAATACCAGGTGGATGCATGGAGTGGACGGGGCAAGCCCCTGTTCCATCTCCTTGTCCCAAAAATCAATTTAATATTTGGTCCCCAGATAGGGGACGTATCAGATATTAAACTGATAAGAACAGATACTACACTTGATCTTAGCCAAAAGGCCGAGAAGCGATGGCCGTAAAACTGCGTTTGCTGCGCGCGTCAGGCCCGGCGTGCGGCCTCTACCTCAAAGTAGCCGCCGGGTGGGCGAGCCTAGGGCGAAAGAGGCGACGGCGGGCGGTCTTTGAGCCAGAGCTCCTTTTGTTGCCGGGCCTTGCAAGCAGAAAGGAAAGCACGCGTGCATGCCACGCGCAGCCATTCCTCGCGCTTCTGCGCGAGGCATTGCGCAGGAAAAAAGACACGCGGGCGCTGGGCAGCAAAGGGCGGCCTGCAACTGCAGGGCAAACCAACAGGGGGCAGCGTAGCGCCCACGGAAAACTGCAGCAAAGTCAGCCGAGCAGCAGCGCCGTCACTATTGCGAATTCTATTTTTCAGCAGAGGTCTCGCCCCCATGGAAGGGGGAAGCTGCACCGCTCCTGGAAACACTGCAATACCAGGTGGATGCATGGAGTGGACGGGGCAAGCCCCTGTTCCATCTCCCTGTCCCAAAAATCAATTTAATATTTGGTCCCCAGATAGGGGACGTATCAGATATTAAACTGATAAGAACAGATACTACACTTGATCTTAGCCAAAAGGCCGAGAAGCGATGGCCGTAAAACTGCGTTTGCTGCGCGCGTCAGGCCCGGCGTGCGGCCTCTACCTCAAAGTAGCCGCCGGGTGGGCGAGCCTAGGGCGAAAGAGGCGACGGCGGGCGGTCTTTGAGCCAGAGCTCCTTTTGTTGCCGGGCCTTGCAAGCAGAAAGGAAAGCACGCGTGCATGCCACGCGCAGCCATTCCTCGCGCTTCTGCGCGAGGCATTGCGCAGGAAAAAAGACACGCGGGCGCTGGGCAGCAAAGGGCGGCCTGCAACTGCAGGGCAAACCAACAGGGGGCAGCGTAGCGCCCACGGAAAACTGCAGCAAAGTCAGCCGAGCAGCAGCGCCGTCACTATTGCGAATTCTATTTTTCAGCAGAGGTCTCGCCCCCATGGAAGGGGGAAGCTGCACCGCTCCTGGAAACACTGCAATACCAGGTGGATGCATGGAGTGGACGGGGCAAGCCCCTGTTCCATCTCCCTGTCCCAAAAATCAATTTAATATTTGGTCCCCAGATAGGGGACGTATCAGATATTAAACTGATAAGAACAGATACTACACTTGATCTTAGCCAAAAGGCCGAGAAGCGATGGCCGTAAAACTGCGTTTGCTGCGCGCGTCAGGCCCGGCGTGCGGCCTCTACCTCAAAGTAGCCGACGGGTGGGCGAGCCTAGGGCGAAAGAGGCGACGGCGGGCGGTCTTTGAGCCAGAGCTCCTTTTGTTGCCGGGCCTTGCAAGCAGAAAGGAAAGCACGCGTGCATGCCACGCGCAGCCATTCCTTGCGCTTCTTCGCGAGGCATTGCGCAGAGAAAAAGACACGCGCGCGCTGGGCAGCAAAGAGCGGCCTGCAACTGCGGGGCAATCCAACAGGGGGCAGCGTAGCGCCCACGGAAAACTGCAGCAAAGTCAGCCGAGCAGCAGCGCCGTCACTATTGCGAATTCTATTTTTCAGCAGGGGTCTCGCCCCCATGGAGGGGGGAAGCTGCACCGCTCCTGGAAACACTGCAATACCAGGTGGATGCATGGAGTGGACGGGGCAAGCCCCTGTTCCATCTCCCTGTCCCAAAAATCAATTTAATATTTGGTCCCCAGATAGGGGACGGATCAGATATTAAACTGATAAGAACAGATACTACACTTGATCTTAGCCAAAAGGCCGAGAAGCGATGGCCGTAAAACTGCGTTTGCTGCGCGCGTCAGGCCCGGCGTGCGGCCTCTACCTCAAAGTAGCCGACGGGTGGGCGAGCCTAGGGCGAAAGAGGCAACGGCGGGCGGTCTTTGAGCCAGAGCTCCTTTTGTTGCCGGGCCTTGCAAGCAGAAAGGAAAGCACGCGTGCATGCCACGCGCAGCCATTCCTTGCGCTTCTTCGCGAGGCATTGCGCAGAGAAAAAGACACGCGCGCGCTGGGCAGCAAAGAGCGGCCTGCAACTGCGGGGCAATCCAACAGGGGGCAGCGTAGCGCCCACGGAAAACTGCAGCAAAGTCAGCCGAGCAGCAGCGCCGTCACTATTGCGAATTCTATTTTTCAGCAGGGGTCTCGCCCCCATGGAGGGGAGAAGCTGCACCGCTCCTGGAAACACTGCAATACCAGGTGGATGCATGGAGTGGACGGGGCAAGCCCCTGTTCCATCTCCTTGTCCCAAAAATCAATTTAATATTTGGTCCCCAGATAGGGGACGTATCAGATATTAAACTGATAAGAACAGATACTACACTTGATCTTAGCCAAAAGGCCGAGAAGCGATGGCCGTAAAACTGCGTTTGCTGCGCGCGTCAGGCCCGGCGTGCGGCCTCTACCTCAAAGTAGCCGCCGGGTGGGCGAGCCTAGGGCGAAAGAGGCGACGGCGGGCGGTCTTTGAGCCAGAGCTCCTTTTGTTGCCGGGCCTTGCAAGCAGAAAGGAAAGCACGCGTGCATGCCACGCGCAGCCATTCCTCGCGCTTCTGCGCGAGGCATTGCGCAGGAAAAAAGACACGCGGGCGCTGGGCAGCAAAGGGCGGCCTGCAACTGCAGGGCAAACCAACAGGGGGCAGCGTAGCGCCCACGGAAAACTGCAGCAAAGTCAGCCGAGCAGCAGCGCCGTCACTATTGCGAATTCTATTTTTCAGCAGAGGTCTCGCCCCCATGGAAGGGGGAAGCTGCACCGCTCCTGGAAACACTGCAATACCAGGTGGATGCATGGAGTGGACGGGGCAAGCCCCTGTTCCATCTCCCTGTCCCAAAAATCAATTTAATATTTGGTCCCCAGATAGGGGACGTATCAGATATTAAACTGATAAGAACAGATACTACACTTGATCTTAGCCAAAAGGCCGAGAAGCGATGGCCGTAAAACTGCGTTTGCTGCGCGCGTCAGGCCCGGCGTGCGGCCTCTACCTCAAAGTAGCCGACGGGTGGGCGAGCCTAGGGCGAAAGAGGCGACGGCGGGCGGTCTTTGAGCCAGAGCTCCTTTTGTTGCCGGGCCTTGCAAGCAGAAAGGAAAGCACGCGTGCATGCCACGCGCAGCCATTCCTTGCGCTTCTTCGCGAGGCATTGCGCAGAGAAAAAGACACGCGCGCGCTGGGCAGCAAAGAGCGGCCTGCAACTGCGGGGCAATCCAACAGGGGGCAGCGTAGCGCCCACGGAAAACTGCAGCAAAGTCAGCCGAGCAGCAGCGCCGTCACTATTGCGAATTCTATTTTTCAGCAGGGGTCTCGCCCCCATGGAGGGGGGAAGCTGCACCGCTCCTGGAAACACTGCAATACCAGGTGGATGCATGGAGTGGACGGGGCAAGCTCCTGTTCCATCTCCCTGTCCCAAAAATCAATTTAATATTTGGTCCCCAGATAGGGGACGGATCAGATATTAAACTGATAAGAACAGATACTACACTTGATCTTAGCCAAAAGGCCGAGAAGCGATGGCCGTAAAACTGCGTTTGCTGCGCGCGTCAGGCCCGGCGTGCGGCCTCTACCTCAAAGTAGCCGCCGGGTGGGCGAGCCTAGGGTGAAAGAGGCGACGGCGGGCGGTCTTTGAGCCAGAGCTCCTTTTGTTGCCGGGCCTTGCAAGCAGAAAGGAAAGCACGCGTGCATGCCACGCGCAGCCATTCCTTGCGCTTCTTCGCGAGGCATTGCGCAGAGAAAAAGACACGCGCGCGCTGGGCAGCAAAGGGCGGCCTGCAACTGCGGGGCAATCCAACAGGGGGCAGCGTAGCGCCCACGGAAAACTGCAGCAAAGTCAGCCGAGCAGCAGCGCCGTCACTATTGCGAATTCTATTTTTCAGCAGGGGTCTCGCCCCCATGGAGGGGAGAAGCTGCACCGCTCCTGGAAACACTGCAATACCAGGTGGATGCATGGAGTGGACGGGGCAAGCCCCTGTTCCATCTCCTTGTCCCAAAAATCAATTTAATATTTGGTCCCCAGATAGGGGACGTATCAGATATTAAACTGATAAGAACAGATACTACACTTGATCTTAGCCAAAAGGCCGAGAAGCGATGGCCGTAAAACTGCGTTTGCTGCGCGCGTCAGGCCCGGCGTGCGGCCTCTACCTCAAAGTAGCCGACGGGTGGGCGAGCCTAGGGCGAAAGAGGCAACGGCGGGCGGTCTTTGAGCCAGAGCTCCTTTTGTTGCCGGGCCTTGCAAGCAGAAAGGAAAGCACGCGTGCATGCCACGCGCAGCCATTCCTTGCGCTTCTTCGCGAGGCATTGCGCAGAGAAAAAGACACGCGCGCGCTGGGCAGCAAAGAGCGGCCTGCAACTGCGGGGCAATCCAACAGGGGGCAGCGTAGCGCCCACGGAAAACTGCAGCAAAGTCAGCCGAGCAGCAGCGCCGTCACTATTGCGAATTCTATTTTTCAGCAGGGGTCTCGCCCCCATGGAGGGGAGAAGCTGCACCGCTCCTGGAAACACTGCAATACCAGGTGGATGCATGGAGTGGACGGGGCAAGCCCCTGTTCCATCTCCTTGTCCCAAAAATCAATTTAATATTTGGTCCCCAGATAGGGGACGTATCAGATATTAAACTGATAAGAACAGATACTACACTTGATCTTAGCCAAAAGGCCGAGAAGCGATGGCCGTAAAACTGCGTTTGCTGCGCGCGTCAGGCCCGGCGTGCGGCCTCTACCTCAAAGTAGCCGCCGGGTGGGCGAGCCTAGGGCGAAAGAGGCGACGGCGGGCGGTCTTTGAGCCAGAGCTCCTTTTGTTGCCGGGCCTTGCAAGCAGAAAGGAAAGCACGCGTGCATGCCACGCGCAGCCATTCCTCGCGCTTCTGCGCGAGGCATTGCGCAGGAAAAAAGACACGCGGGCGCTGGGCAGCAAAGGGCGGCCTGCAACTGCAGGGCAAACCAACAGGGGGCAGCGTAGCGCCCACGGAAAACTGCAGCAAAGTCAGCCGAGCAGCAGCGCCGTCACTATTGCGAATTCTATTTTTCAGCAGAGGTCTCGCCCCCATGGAAGGGGGAAGCTGCACCGCTCCTGGAAACACTGCAATACCAGGTGGATGCATGGAGTGGACGGGGCAAGCCCCTGTTCCATCTCCCTGTCCCAAAAATCAATTTAATATTTGGTCCCCAGATAGGGGACGTATCAGATATTAAACTGATAAGAACAGATACTACACTTGATCTTAGCCAAAAGGCCGAGAAGCGATGGCCGTAAAACTGCGTTTGCTGCGCGCGTCAGGCCCGGCGTGCGGCCTCTACCTCAAAGTAGCCGACGGGTGGGCGAGCCTAGGGCGAAAGAGGCGACGGCGGGCGGTCTTTGAGCCAGAGCTCCTTTTGTTGCCGGGCCTTGCAAGCAGAAAGGAAAGCACGCGTGCATGCCACGCGCAGCCATTCCTTGCGCTTCTTCGCG
Source organism: Heterodontus francisci (assembly GCF_036365525.1). Taxonomy (NCBI): domain Eukaryota; kingdom Metazoa; phylum Chordata; class Chondrichthyes; order Heterodontiformes; family Heterodontidae; genus Heterodontus; species Heterodontus francisci. The sequence goes on along the minus strand of NC_090411.1, from coordinate 7,471,308 downwards.
AGGCATTGCGCAGAGAAAAAGACACGCGCGCGCTGGGCAGCAAAGAGCGGCCTGCAACTGCGGGGCAATCCAACAGGGGGCAGCGTAGCGCCCACGGAAAACTGCAGCAAAGTCAGCCGAGCAGCAGCGCCGTCACTATTGCGAATTCTATTTTTCAGCAGGGGTCTCGCCCCCATGGAGGGGGGAAGCTGCACCGCTCCTGGAAACACTGCAATACCAGGTGGATGCATGGAGTGGACGGGGCAAGCTCCTGTTCCATCTCCCTGTCCCAAAAATCAATTTAATATTTGGTCCCCAGATAGGGGACGGATCAGATATTAAACTGATAAGAACAGATACTACACTTGATCTTAGCCAAAAGGCCGAGAAGCGATGGCCGTAAAACTGCGTTTGCTGCGCGCGTCAGGCCCGGCGTGCGGCCTCTACCTCAAAGTAGCCGCCGGGTGGGCGAGCCTAGGGTGAAAGAGGCGACGGCGGGCGGTCTTTGAGCCAGAGCTCCTTTTGTTGCCGGGCCTTGCAAGCAGAAAGGAAAGCACGCGTGCATGCCACGCGCAGCCATTCCTTGCGCTTCTTCGCGAGGCATTGCGCAGAGAAAAAGACACGCGCGCGCTGGGCAGCAAAGGGCGGCCTGCAACTGCGGGGCAATCCAACAGGGGGCAGCGTAGCGCCCACGGAAAACTGCAGCAAAGTCAGCCGAGCAGCAGCGCCGTCACTATTGCGAATTCTATTTTTCAGCAGGGGTCTCGCCCCCATGGAGGGGAGAAGCTGCACCGCTCCTGGAAACACTGCAATACCAGGTGGATGCATGGAGTGGACGGGGCAAGCCCCTGTTCCATCTCCTTGTCCCAAAAATCAATTTAATATTTGGTCCCCAGATAGGGGACGTATCAGATATTAAACTGATAAGAACAGATACTACACTTGATCTTAGCCAAAAGGCCGAGAAGCGATGGCCGTAAAACTGCGTTTGCTGCGCGCGTCAGGCCCGGCGTGCGGCCTCTACCTCAAAGTAGCCGCCGGGTGGGCGAGCCTAGGGCGAAAGAGGCGACGGCGGGCGGTCTTTGAGCCAGAGCTCCTTTTGTTGCCGGGCCTTGCAAGCAGAAAGGAAAGCACGCGTGCATGCCACGCGCAGCCATTCCTCGCGCTTCTGCGCGAGGCATTGCGCAGGAAAAAAGACACGCGGGCGCTGGGCAGCAAAGGGCGGCCTGCAACTGCAGGGCAAACCAACAGGGGGCAGCGTAGCGCCCACGGAAAACTGCAGCAAAGTCAGCCGAGCAGCAGCGCCGTCACTATTGCGAATTCTATTTTTCAGCAGAGGTCTCGCCCCCATGGAAGGGGGAAGCTGCACCGCTCCTGGAAACACTGCAATACCAGGTGGATGCATGGAGTGGACGGGGCAAGCCCCTGTTCCATCTCCCTGTCCCAAAAATCAATTTAATATTTGGTCCCCAGATAGGGGACGTATCAGATATTAAACTGATAAGAACAGATACTACACTTGATCTTAGCCAAAAGGCCGAGAAGCGATGGCCGTAAAACTGCGTTTGCTGCGCGCGTCAGGCCCGGCGTGCGGCCTCTACCTCAAAGTAGCCGCCGGGTGGGCGAGCCTAGGGCGAAAGAGGCGACGGCGGGCGGTCTTTGAGCCAGAGCTCCTTTTGTTGCCGGGCCTTGCAAGCAGAAAGGAAAGCACGCGTGCATGCCACGCGCAGCCATTCCTCGCGCTTCTTCGCGAGGCATTGCGCAGAGAAAAAGACACGCGCGCGCTGGGCAGCAAAGGGCGGCCTGCAACTGCGGGGCAATCCAACAGGGGGCAGCGTAGCGCCCACGGAAAACTGCAGCAAAGTCAGCCGAGCAGCAGCGCCGTCACTATTGCGAATTGTATTTTTCAGCAGGGGTCTCGCCCCCATGGAGGGGAGAAGCTGCACCGCTCCTGGAAACACTGCAATACCAGGTGGATGCATGGAGTGGACGGGGCAAGCCCCTGTTCCATCTCCTTGTCCCAAAAATCAATTTAATATTTGGTCCCCAGATAGGGGACGTATCAGATATTAAACTGATAAGAACAGATACTACACTTGATCTTAGCCAAAAGGCCGAGAAGCGATGGCCGTAAAACTGCGTTTGCTGCGCGCGTCAGGCCCGGCGTGCGGCCTCTACCTCAAAGTAGCCGCCGGGTGGGCGAGCCTAGGGCGAAAGAGGCGACGGCGGGCGGTCTTTGAGCCAGAGCTCCTTTTGTTGCCAGGCCTTGCAAGCAGAAAGGAAAGCACGCGTGCATGCCACGCGCAGCCATTCCTCGCGCTTCTGCGCGAGGCATTGCGCAGGAAAAAAGACACGCGGGCGCTGGGCAGCAAAGGGCGGCCTGCAACTGCAGGGCAAACCAACAGGGGGCAGCGTAGCGCCCACGGAAAACTGCAGCAAAGTCAGCCGAGCAGCCGCGCCGTCACTATTGCGAATTCTATTTTTCAGCAGAGGTCTCGCCCCCATGGAAGGGGGAAGCTGCACCGCTCCTGGAAACACTGCAATACCAGGTGGATGCATGGAGTGGACGGGGCAAGCCCCTGTTCCATCTCCCTGTCCCAAAAATCAATTTAATATTTGGTCCCCAGATAGGGGACGTATCAGATATTAAACTGATAAGAACAGATACTACACTTGATCTTAGCCAAAAGGCCGAGAAGCGATGGCCATAAAACTGCGTTTGCTGCGCGCGTCAGGCCCGGCGTGCGGCCTCTACCTCAAAGTAGCCGATGGGTGGGCGAGCCTAGGGCGAAAGAGGCGACGGCGGGCGGTCTTTGAGCCAGAGCTCCTTTTGTTGCCGGGCCTTGCAAGCAGAAAGGAAAGCACGCGTGCATGCCACGCGCAGCCATTCCTTGCGCTTCTTCGCGAGGCATTGCGCAGAGAAAAAGACACGCGCGCGCTGGGCAGCAAAGAGCGGCCTGCAACTGCGGGGCAATCCAACAGGGAGCAGCGTAGCGCCCACGGAAAACTGCAGCAAAGTCAGCCGAGCAGCAGCGCCGTCACTATTGCGAATTCTATTTTTCAGCAGGGGTCTCGCCCCCATGGAGGGGGGAAGCTGCACCGCTCCTGGAAACACTGCAATACCAGGTGGATGCATGGAGTGGACGGGGCAAGCCCCTGTTCCATCTCCCTGTCCCAAAAATCAATTTAATATTTGGTCCCCAGATAGGGGACGGATCAGATATTAAACTGATAAGAACAGATACTACACTTGATCTTAGCCAAAAGGCCGAGAAGCGATGGCCGTAAAACTGCGTTTGCTGCGCGCGTCAGGCCCGGCGTGCGGCCTCTACCTCAAAGTAGCCGACGGGTGGGCGAGCCTAGGGCGAAAGAGGCGACGGCGGGCGGTCTTTGAGCCAGAGCTCCTTTTGTTGCCGGGCCTTGCAAGCAGAAAGGAAAGCACGCGTGCATGCCACGCGCAGCCATTCCTTGCGCTTCTTCGCGAGGCATTGCGCAGAGAAAAAGACACGCGCGCGCTGGGCAGCAAAGAGCGGCCTGCAACTGCGGGGCAATCCAACAGGGGGCAGCGTAGCGCCCACGGAAAACTGCAGCAAAGTCAGCCGAGCAGCAGCGCCGTCACTATTGCGAATTCTATTTTTCAGCAGGGGTCTCGCCCCCATGGAGGGGGGAAGCTGCACCGCTCCTGGAAACACTGCAATACCAGGTGGATGCATGGAGTGGACGGGGCAAGCCCCTGTTCCATCTCCCTGTCCCAAAAATCAATTTAATATTTGGTCCCCAGATAGGGGACGGATCAGATATTAAACTGATAAGAACAGATACTACACTTGATCTTAGCCAAAAGGCCGAGAAGCGATGGCCGTAAAACTGCGTTTGCTGCGCGCGTCAGGCCCGGCGTGCGGCCTCTACCTCAAAGTAGCCGCCGGGTGGGCGAGCCTAGGGCGAAAGAGGCGACGGCGGGCGGTCTTTGAGCCAGAGCTCCTTTTGTTGCCGGGCCTTGCAAGCAGAAAGGAAAGCACGCGTGCATGCCACTCGCAGCCATTCCTCGCGCTTCTGCGCGAGGCATTGCGCAGGAAAAAAGACACGCGCGCGCTGGGCAGCAAAGGGCGGCCTGCAACTGCAGGGCAATCCAACAGGGGGCAGCGTAGCGCCCACGGAAAACTGCAGCAAAGTCAGCCGAGCAGCGGCGCCGTCACTATTGCGAATTCTATTTTTCAGCAGGGGTCTCGCCCCCATGGAGGGGAGAAGCTGCACCGCTCCTGGAAACACTGCAATACCAGGTGGATGCATGGAGTGGACGGGGCAAGCCCCTGTTCCATCTCCTTGTCCCAAAAATCAATTTAATATTTGGTCCCCAGATAGGGGACGTATCAGATATTAAACTGATAAGAACAGATACTACACTTGATCTTAGCCAAAAGGCCGAGAAGCGATGGCCGTAAAACTGCGTTTGCTGCGCGCGTCAGGCCCGGCGTGCGGCCTCTACCTCAAAGTAGCCGACGGGTGGGCGAGCCTAGGGCGAAAGAGGCGACGGCGGGCGGTCTTTGAGCCAGAGCTCCTTTTGTTGCCGGGCCTTGCAAGCAGAAAGGAAAGCACGCGTGCATGCCACGCGCAGCCATTCCTTGCGCTTCTTCGCGAGGCATTGCGCAGAGAAAAAGACACGCGCGCGCTGGGCAGCAAAGAGCGGCCTGCAACTGCGGGGCAATCCAACAGGGGGCAGCGTAGCGCCCACGGAAAACTGCAGCAAAGTCAGCCGAGCAGCAGCGCCGTCACTATTGCGAATTCTATTTTTCAGCAGGGGTCTCGCCCCCATGGAGGGGGGAAGCTGCACCGCTCCTGGAAACACTGCAATACCAGGTGGATGCATGGAGTGGACGGGGCAAGCCCCTGTTCCATCTCCCTGTCCCAAAAATCAATTTAATATTTGGTCCCCAGATAGGGGACGGATCAGATATTAAACTGATAAGAACAGATACTACACTTGATCTTAGCCAAAAGGCCGAGAAGCGATGGCCGTAAAACTGCGTTTGCTGCGCGCGTCAGGCCCGGCGTGCGGCCTCTACCTCAAAGTAGCCGACGGGTGGGCGAGCCTAGGGCGAAAGAGGCGACGGCGGGCGGTCTTTGAGCCAGAGCTCCTTTTGTTGCCGGGCCTTGCAAGCAGAAAGGAAAGCACGCGTGCATGCCACGCGCAGCCATTCCTTGCGCTTCTTCGCGAGGCATTGCGCAGAGAAAAAGACACGCGCGCGCTGGGCAGCAAAGAGCGGCCTGCAACTGCGGGGCAATCCAACAGGGGGCAGCGTAGCGCCCACGGAAAACTGCAGCAAAGTCAGCCGAGCAGCAGCGCCGTCACTATTGCGAATTCTATTTTTCAGCAGGGGTCTCGCCCCCATGGAGGGGGGAAGCTGCACCGCTCCTGGAAACACTGCAATACCAGGTGGATGCATGGAGTGGACGGGGCAAGCCCCTGTTCCATCTCCCTGTCCCAAAAATCAATTTAATATTTGGTCCCCAGATAGGGGACGGATCAGATATTAAACTGATAAGAACAGATACTACACTTGATCTTAGCCAAAAGGCCGAGAAGCGATGGCCGTAAAACTGCGTTTGCTGCGCGCGTCAGGCCCGGCGTGCGGCCTCTACCTCAAAGTAGCCGCCGGGTGGGCGAGCCTAGGGCGAAAGAGGCGACGGCGGGCGGTCTTTGAGCCAGAGCTCCTTTTGTTGCCGGGCCTTGCAAGCAGAAAGGAAAGCACGCGTGCATGCCACTCGCAGCCATTCCTCGCGCTTCTGCGCGAGGCATTGCGCAGGAAAAAAGACACGCGCGCGCTGGGCAGCAAAGGGCGGCCTGCAACTGCGGGGCAATCCAACAGGGGGCAGCGTAGCGCCCACGGAAAACTGCAGCAAAGTCAGCCGAGCAGCGGCGCCGTCACTATTGCGAATTCTATTTTTCAGCAGGGGTCTCGCCCCCATGGAGGGGAGAAGCTGCACCGCTCCTGGAAACACTGCAATACCAGGTGGATGCATGGAGTGGACGGGGCAAGCCCCTGTTCCATCTCCTTGTCCCAAAAATCAATTTAATATTTGGTCCCCAGATAGGGGACGTATCAGATATTAAACTGATAAGAACAGATACTACACTTGATCTTAGCCAAAAGGCCGAGAAGCGATGGCCGTAAAACTGCGTTTGCTGCGCGCGTCAGGCCCAGCGTGCGGCCTCTACCTCAAAGTAGCCGCCGGGTGGGTGAGCCTAGGGCGAAAGAGGCGACGGCGGGCGGTCTTTGAGCCAGAGCTCCTTTTGTTGCCGGGCCTTGCAAGCAGAAAGGAAAGCACGCGTGCATGCCACGCGCAGCCATTCCTCGCGCTTCTGCGTGAGGCATTGCGCAGGAAAAAAGACACGCGGGCGCTGGGCAGCAAAGGGCGGCCTGCAACTGCAGGGCAAACCAACAGGGGGCAGCGTAGCGCCCACGGAAAACTGCAGCAAAGTCAGCCGAGCAGCAGCGCCGTCACTATTGCGAATTCTATTTTTCAGCAGGGGTCTCGCCCCCATGGAGGGGGGAAGCTGCACCGCTCCTGGAAACACTGCAATACCAGGTGGATGCATGGAGTGGACGGGGCAAGCCCCTGTTCCATCTCCCTGTCCCAAAAATCAATTTAATATTTGGTCCCCAGATAGGGGACGTATCAGATATTAAACTGATAAGAACAGATTTTTTTTTTTCCAAAATATACTTTATTCATAAAAATCTGTAAAAATTACATTGCCAAACAGTTTCCAAACAGCACGAAAAAATACAAACATTGCAAAAGAGATCTGTTTCTTTCAATAATGTCATGAGTTTCTTCCCAACCCTTCCGTTTCACAATTGTCATGTCAATTACAGTTTTACATTTACAGCAATTGAGAATATTAACGATACAGTTCGAGGGGCTTCCGATGGTTCCAGCCCCTCAGTCCAGCTTGGTGGGGGAACCTAACACTGTGGTCTTTCCCCATTGAGCCTTTGCTGCGGCTGCCCCAAGCTTTAGTGCGTCCCTCAGCACGTAGTCCTGGACCTTGGAATGTGCCAGTCTGCAACATTCGGTGGTGGACAACTCTTTGCGCTGGAACACCAGAAAGTTTCGGGCAGACCAAAGGGCGTCTTTCACCGAATTGATAGTCCTCCAGCAGCAGTTGATGTTTGTCTCGGTGTGCGTCCCTGGGAACAGCCCGTAGAGCACAGACTCCTGTGTTACAGAGCTGCTTGGGATGAACCTTGACAAAAACCACTGCATCTCTTTCCACACCTGCTTTGCAAAGGCACATTCCAGGAGGAGGTGGGCGACCGTCTCTTCCCCACCACAGCCAACGCGGGGGCACTGTGCGGAGGGGGCGAGACTTCGGGTGTGCATGAAGGATCTGACGGGGAGGGCCCTTCTCACCACCAGCCAAGCTACGTCTTGGTGCTTGTTTGAAAGTTCTGGTGATGAGGCATTCCGCCAAATGACTTTGACGGTCTGCTCGGGGAACCATCCGACAGGATCCACCGTTTCCTTTTCCCGTAGGGCCTTGAGGACATTCCGTGCAGACCACTGCCTGATGGACCGGTGGTCAAAGGTGTTTTTCCGCAGAAACTGCTCCACGAAGGATAGGTGGTACGGCGCCGCCCAACTGCACGGAGCGTTCCGCGGCAATGTGACCAGGCCCATCCTTCGCAACACCGGGGACAGATAGAACCTCAGCACGTAGTGACACTTGGAGTTTGCGTACTGGGGATCTACACATAGCTTGATGCAGCCGCACACGAAGGTGGTCATCAGGATGAGGGCCACGTTGGGTACATTTTTCCCGCCCATGTCCAGAGATTTGAACATCGTGTCCCTCCGGACTCGGTCCATTTTAGATCCCCAGACGAAGCGGAAAATGGCTCGGGTGACTGCCACGGCGCAGGAGTGGGGTATGGGCCAGACCTGCGCCACGTAGAGCAACAACGTGAGCGCCTCGCACCTGATGACCAGGTTCTTACCCACAATGGAGAGAGATCGCTGCCCCCACATGCCCAACTTTTGTCGTACCTTGGCTACTCGCTCCTCCCATGTTTTGGTGCACGCCCTGGCCCTTCCGAACCATATCCCCAGCACCTTCAGGTAATCTGACCTGACGGTGAAGGGGACAAAGGATCGGTCAGCCCAGTTCCCAAAGAACATGGCCTCGCTCTTGCCGTGGTTAACTTTGGCTCCCGAGGCCAGTTCGAACTGGTCGCAGATGCTCATCAGTCTGCGCACGGACAGCGGATCCGAGCAGAAGACGGCGACGTCATCCATGTACAGGGAGGTTTTGACCTGAGTGCCTCCGCTGCCTGGGATTGTCACCCCTCTTATGCTCGCATCCTTCCTAATAGACTCAGCAAAGGGTTCAATACAGCAAACAAACAAGACCGGGGACAGAGGACAGCCCTGTCTGACTCCAGATTTGATCGGGAAACTTTCAGATTCCCACCCGTTGATTGACACTGCGCTACTGATGTTTGTGTAGAGCAGTTGGATCCAATTGCAGATTCCCTCCCCAAACCCCATTTTGGAAAGCACGTCCATCATGTAGGTGTGCGATATCCTGTCAAAAGCCTTCTCCTGGTCCAGGCTGATGAGGCAGGTGTCCACCCTCCTGTCCCGTACGTAGGCGATCGTATCCCTGAGTAGCGCGAGGCTATCAGAGATCTTCCTGCCGGGTACAGTACAGGTCTGATCGGGGTGAATCACCAGCTCCAGAGCAGACTTGACTCGACTGGCTATGACTTTGGACAGAATCTTGTAATCAACATTAAGCAGTGAGATGGGCCGCCAATTTCTGATTTCTACCCTCTCCCCCTTCTGCTTGTAAATGAGGGTGATGATGCCTTTTCTCATGGATTCTGACATGCTACCGGCCAGGAGCATACTCTCGTATACTTCCAGCAGGTCCGGGCCGACCCAGTCCCACAGGCCGAGTACAACTCTGATAAGAACAGATACTACACTTGATCTTAGCCAAAAGGCCGAGAAGCGATGGCCGTAAAACTGCGTTTGCTGCGCGCGTCAGGCCCGGCGTGCGGCCTCTACCTCAAAGTAGCCGCCGGGTGGGCGAGCCTCGGGCGAAAGAGGCGACGGCGGGCGGTCTTTGAGACAGAGCTCCTTTTGTTGCCGGGCCTTGCAAGCAGAAAGGAAAGCACGCGTGCATGCCACGCGCAGCCATTCCTCGCGCTTCTGCGCGAGGCATTGCGCAGGAAAAAAGACACGCGCGCGCTGGGCAGCAAAGGGCGGCCTGCAACTGCGGGGCAATCCAACAGGGGGCAGCGTAGCGCCCACGGAAAACTGCAGCAAAGTCAGCCGAGCAGCAGCGCCGTCACTATTGCGAATTCTATTTTTCAGCAGGGGTCTCGCCCCCATGGAGGGGGGAAGCTGCACCGCTCCTGGAAACACTGCAATACCAGGTGGCCCTTTCATCACCTTTCATACCAAAGACCCTTTCATCACCCACCCCTCCCACGGAATCCCAAAGACCCTTTCATCACTCTCCCCCTCAGGAAATCCCAAAGACCCTTTCATCACCCTCCCACCCAGGAAATCCCAAAGACCACTTCATCACTCTCCCCCCACAGGAAATCCAAAAGACCCTTTCATCACTCTCCCCCTCAGGAAATCCCAAAGACCCTTTCATCGCCCTCCCACCCAGGAAATCCCAAAGACCCTTTCATCACCCACCCCTCCTCAGGAAATCCCAAAGACCCTTTCATCACCCTCCCCCCCAATAAATTCCAAAGACCCTTTCATCACCCTCCCCCCCAGGAAATCCCAAAGTCACTTTCATCACTCTCCCCTCCAGGAAATCCCAAAGACCCTTTCATCACTCTCCCCCTCAGGAAATCCCAAAGACCCCTTCGTCACCCTCCCCCCTCGGAAATCCCATGGACACTTTCAACACGCTCCCCGCCCCAGGAAATCCCAAAGACCCTTTCAACAGCCTCCCCCCAGGAAATCCCAAACACCCCTTCATCACCCTCCACCCCTCCCCCCCAGGAAATCCCAAAGACCCCTTCATCACCCTGCCCCCCAGGAAATCCGAAAGACCCCTTCATCACACAGCCCCCAGGAAATCCCAAAGACCCTTTCATCACCCTCCCCCCAGGAAAACCCAAAGACCCTTTCATCACTCTCCCCACCCAGGAAATCCCAAAGACTCTTTCAACACCCTCCCCCCCCAGGGAATCCGAAAGACCCCTTCATCACACACCCCCCAGGAAATCCCAAAGACCCTTTCATCACCCTCCCCCCAGGAAATCCCAAAGACCCTTTCATCACTCTCCCCCTTAGGAAATCCCAAAGACCCTTTCATCACCCTCCCCTCCCAGGAAATTCCAAAGACCGTTTCAACACCCTCCCCCACCCAGGAAATCCGAAAGACCCCTTCATCACACACCTCCCAGGAAATCCCAAAGACCATTTCATCACCCTGCCACCAGAAAATCCCAAAGACCCTTTCATCACCCTCCTACCCAGGAAATCCCAAAGACCCCTTCATCACCCTCCACCCCCACGGAAATCCCAAATTCCCCTTCATCAATCACCCTCCCCCCCAGGAAATCCCAAAGACCCTTTCATCACCCTCCCCCCGCCCCAGGAAATCCCAAAGTCACTTTCATCACACTCCCCACCCCAGGAAATCCCAAAGACCCTTTCATCACACTCCCCCCTCAGGAAATCCCAAAGACCCTTTCATCACCCTCCCCCCCAATAAATTCCAAAGACCCTTTCATCACACTCCCCCCTCAGGAAATCCCCAAGACCCTTTCATCACCCTCCCCCCCAATAAATTCCAAAGACCATTTCATCACCCTCCCCACCAGGAAATCCCAAAGACCCTTTCATCACTCTCCCCCTCATGACATCCCAAAGACTCTTTCATCACCCAACGCCGAAGGAAATCCCTAAGATCCCTTCATCATTCTCCCCCCAAGAAATCCCAAAGACCCTTTTTTCACCCTCCCCACCAAGGAAATCCCAAAGCGCCTTTCATCACCCTCCAATCGCAGGAAATCCCAAAGACCCTTCAAACACCCTCCCTCTCAGGAAATCCCAAAGACCCTTTCATCACCCTCCCACCCAGGAAATCCCAAAGACCATTTCATCACCCTCCCACCCAGGAAATCGCAAAGACCTCTTCATCACCCTCCCCCCCCACGGAAATCCCAAATTCCCCTTCATCACCCTCCCCCCCAGGAAATACAAACACCCTTTCATCACCCTCCCCCCGCCCCAGGAAATCCCAAAGACACTTTCATCACACGCCCCACACCAGGAAATCCCAAAGACCCTTTCATCACCCTCCCCCCCCTCAGGAAATCCCAAAGACCCTTTCATCACCCTCCCCCCCAATAAATTGCAAAGACCCTTTCATCACCCTCCCCCCTGGGAAATCCCAAAGTCCCTTTCATCACTCTCACCTCCAGGAAATCCCAAAGACCCTTCAATCACCCTCCCTCTCAGGAAATCCCAAAGACCCTTTCATCACCCTCCCCCCCAGGAAATCCCAATGACCCTTTCATCACCCTCCCCCCACAGGAAATCCAAAAGACCCTTTCATCACTCTCCCCCTCAGGAAATCCCAAAGACCCTTTCATCACCCTCCCACCCAGGAAATCCCAAAGACCCTTTCATCACCCACTCCTCCTCAGGAAATCCGAAAGACCCTTTCATCACACTCCCCCCCAATAAATCCCAAAGACCCTTTCATCACCCTCCCCCCTCAGGAAATCCCAAAGACTCTTTCATCACCCTCCCCCCCAATAAATCCCAAAGACCCTTTCATCACCCTCCCCCCTCAGGAAATCCCAAAGACCCTTTCATCACCCTCCCCCCACAGGAAATCCAAAAGACCCTTTCATCAATCTCCCCCTCAGGAAATCCCAAAGACCCTTTCATCACCCTCCCACCCAGGAAATCCCAAACACCCTTTCATCACCCACCCCTCCTCAGGAAATCCCAAAGACCCTTTCATCACCCTCCCCCCCAATAAATCCCAAAGACCCATTCATCAGCCTCCCCCCAGGAAATCCCAAAGCCCCTTTCATCACCCTCCCCCCCAGGAAATCCCAAAGACCCTTTCATCACCCTCCCCCCACAGGAAATCCAAAAGACCCTTTCATCACTCTCCCCCTCAGGAAATCCCAAAGACCCTTTCATCACCCTCCCACCCAGGAAATCCCAAAGACCCTTTCATCACCCACCCCTCCCACGGAATCCCAAAAACCCTTTCATCCCCCTCCCACCCAGGAAATCCCAAAGACCTCTTCATCACCCTCCACACCCACGGAAATCCCAAATTCCCCTTCATCACCCTCCCCCCCAGGAAATCCCAAAGACCCTTTCATCACCCTCCCCCCGCCCCAGGAAATCCCAAAGACCCTTTCATCACTCTCCCCCTTAGGAAATCCCAAAGACCCTTTCATCACTCTCCCCTCCCAGGAAATCCCAAAGACCGTTTCAACACCCTCCCCCCCCAGGAAATCCCAAAGACCCTTTCATCACTCTCCCCCTTAGGAAATCCCAAAGACCCTTTCATCACCCTCCCCTCCCAGGAAATTCCAAAGACCGTTTCAACACCCTCCCCCACCCAGGAAATCCGAAAGACCCCTTCATCACACACCCCCCAGGAAATCCCAAAGACCATTTCATCACCCTGCCACCAGAAAATCCCAAAGACCCTTTCATCACCCTCCTACCCAGGAAATCCCAAAGACCTCTTCATCACCCTCCACCCCCACGGAAATCCCAAATTCCCCTTCATCACCCTCCCCCCCAGGAAATCCCAAAGACCCTTTCATCACCCTCCCCCCGCCCCAGGAAATCCCAAAGTCACTTTCATCACACTCCCCACCCCAGGAAATCCCAAAAACCCTTTCATCACACTCCCCCCTCAGGAAATCCCAAAGACCCTTTCATCACCCTCCCCCGCAATAAATTCCAAAGACCATTTCATCACCCTCCCCCCCAGGAAATCCCAAAGACCCTTTCATCACTCTCCCCCTCATGACATCCCAAAGACTCTTTCATCACCCAACGCCGAAGGAAATCCCTAAGATCCCTTCATCATTCTCCCCCAGGAAATCCCAAAGACCCTTTTTTCACCCTACCCACCAAGGAAATCCCAAAGCGCCTTTCATCACCCTCCAATCCCAGGAAATCCCAAAGACCCTTCAAACACCCTCCCTCTCAGGAAATCCCAAAGTCCCTTTCATCACCCTCCCACCCAGGAAATCCCAAAGACCATTTCATCACCCTCCCACCCAGGAAATCGCAAAGACCTCTTCATCACCCTCCCCCCCCACGGAAATCCCAAATTCCCCTTCATCACCCTCCCCCCCAGGAAATCCAAACACCCTTTCATCACCCTCCCCCCGCCCCAGGAAATCACAAAGACACTTTCATCACACGCCCCACACCAGGAAATCCCAAAGACCCTTTCATCACCCTCCTCCCCCTCAGGAAATCCCAAAGACCCTTTCATCACCCTCCCCCCCAATAAATTGCAAAGACCCTTTCATCACCCTCCCCCCTGGGAAATCCCAAAGTCCCTTTCATCACTCTCACCTCCAGGAAATCCCAAAGACCCTTCAATCACCCTCCCTCTCAGGAAATCCCAAAGACCCTTTCATCACCCTCCCCCCCAGGAAATCCCAATGACCCTTTCATCACCCTCCCCCCACAGGAAATCCAAAAGACCCTTTCATCACTCTCCCCCTCAGGAAATCCCAAAGACCCTTTCATCACCCTCCCACCCAGGAAATCCCAAAGACCCTTTCATCACCCACTCCTCCTCAGGAAATCCGAAAGACCCTTTCATCACCCTCCCCCCCAATAAATCCCAAAGACCCTTTCATCACCCTCCCCCCTCAGGAAATCCCAAAGACTCTTTCATCACCCTCCCCCCCAATAAATCCCAAAGACCCTTTCATCACCCTCCCCCCTCAGGAAATCCCAAAGACCCTTTCATCACCCTCCCCCCACAGGAAATCCAAAAGACCCTTTCATCAATCTCCCCCTCAGGAAATCCCAAAGACCCTTTCATCACCCTCCCACCCAGGAAATCCCAAAGACCCTTTCATCACCCACCCCTCCTCAGGAAATCCCAAAGACCCTTTCATCACCCTCCCCCCCAATAAATCCCAAAGACCCATTCATCAGCCTCACCCCAGGAAATCCCAAAGCCCCTTTCATCACCTTCCCCCCCAGGAAATCCCAAAGACCCTTTCATCACCCTCCCCCCACAGGAAATCCAAAAGACCCTTTCATCACTCTCCCCCTCAGGAAATCCCAAAGACCCTTTAATCACCCACCCCTCCTCAGGAAATCCCAAAGACCCTTTCATCACCCTCCCACCCAGGAAATCCCAAAGCCCTCTTCATCACCCTCCACCCCCACGGAAATCCCAAATTCCCCTTCATCACCCTCCCCCCCAGGAAATCCCAAAGACTCTTTCATCACCCTCCCCCCTCCCCAGGAAATCCCAAAGACACTTTCATCACACTCCCCACCCCAGGAAATCCCAAAGACCCTTTCATCACCCTCCCCCCCAGGAAATCCCAAAGACCCTTTCATCACTCTCCCCCTCAGGAAATCCCAAGGACTCTTTCATCACCCAACGCTGAAGGAAATCCCTAAGATCCCTTCATCATTCTCCCCCCAGGAAATCCCAAAGACCCTTTTTTCACCCTCCCCACCAAGGAAATCCCAAAGCGCCTTTCATCACCCTCCAATCCCAGGAAATCCCAAAGACCCTTCAAACACCCTCCCTCTCAGGAAATCCCAAAGACCCTTTCATCACCCTCCCACCCAGGAAATCCCAAAGACCATTTCATCACCCTCCCACCCAGGAAATCGCAAAGACCTCTTCATCACCCTCCCCCCCCACGGAAATCCCAAATTCCCCTTCATCACCCTCCCCCCCAGGAAATCCAAACACCCTTTCATCACCCTCCCCCCGCCCCAGGAAATCCCAAAGACACTTTCATCACCCTCCCTCTCAGGAAATCCCAAAGACCCTTTCATCAACCTCCCCCCCAGGAAATCCCAAAGACCCTTTCATCACACTCCCCCCACAGGAAATCCAAAAGACCCTTTCATCACTCTCCCCCTCAGGAAATCCCAAAGACCCTTTCATCACCCTCCCACCCAGGAAACCCCAAAGACCCTTTCATCAACCACTCCTCCTCAGGAAACCCCAAAGACCCTTTCATCACCCTCCCCCACCAATAAATCCCAAAGACCCTTTCATCACCCTCCCCGCTCAGGATATCCCAAAGACTCTTTCATCACCCTCCCGCCCAATAAATCCCAAAGACCCTTTCATCACCCTCCCCCCTCAGGAAATCCCAAAGACACTTTCATCACCCTCCCCCCACAGGAAATCCAAAAGACCCTTTCATCACCCACCCCTCCTCAGGAAATCCCAAAGACCCTTTCATCACCCTCCCCCCCAATAAATCCCAAAGACCCTTTCATCACTCTCCCCCTCAGGAAATCCCAAAGACCCTTTCATCACCCTCCCACCCAGGAAATCCCAAAGACCCTTTCATCACCCACTCCTCCTCAGGAAATCCGAAAGACCCTTTCATCACCCTCCCCCCCAATAAATCCCAAAGACCCTTTCATCACCCTCCCCCCTCAGGAAATCCCAAAGACTCTTTCATCACCCTCCCCCCCAATAAATCCCAAAGACCCTTTCATCACCCTCCCCCCTCAGGAAATCCCAAAGACCCTTTCATCACCCTCCCCCCACAGGAAATCCAAAAGACCCTTTCATCAATCTCCCCCTCAAGAAATCCCAAAGACCCTTTCATCACCCTCCCACCCAGGAAATCCCAAAGACCCTTTCATCACCCACCCCTCCTCAGGAAATCCCAAAGACCCTTTCATCACCCTCCCCCCCAATAAATCCCAAAGACCCATTCATCAGCCTCCCCCCAGGAAATCCCAAAGCCCCTTTCATCACCTTCCCCCCCAGGAAATCCCAAAGACCCTTTCATCACCCTCCCCCCACAGGAAATCCAAAAGACCCTTTCATCACTCTCCCCCTCAGGAAATCCCAAAGACCATTTCATCACCCTCCCACCCAGGAAATCCCAAAGACCCTTTCATCACCCACCCCTCCCACGGAATCCCAAAGACCCTTTCATCCCCCTCCCACCCAGGAAATCCCAAAGACCTCTTCATCACCCTCCACCCCCACGGAAATCCCAAATTCCCCTTCATCACCCTCCCCCCCAGGAAATCCCAAAGAGCCTTTCATCACCCTCCCCCCGCCCCAGGAAATCCCAAAGACCCTTTCATCACTCTCCATCTTAGGAAATCCCAAAGACCCTTTCATCACCCTCCCCTCCCAGGAAATCCCAAAGACCGTTTCAACACCCTCCCCCCCCAGGAAATCCGAAAGACCCCTTCATCACACACCCCCCAGGAAATCCCGAAGACCATTTCATCACACTGCCACCAGAAAATCCCAAAGACCCTTTCATCACCCTCCCACCCAGGAAATCCCAAAGACCTCTTCATCACCCTCCACCCCCACGGAAATCCCAAATTCCCCTTCATCACCCTCCCCCCCAGGAAATCCCAAAGACTCTTTCATCACCCTCCCCCCTCCCCAGGAAATCCCAAAGACACTTTCATCACACTCCCCACCCCAGGAAATCCCAAAGACCCTTTCATCACCCTCCCCCCTCAGGAAATCCCAAAGACCCTTTCATCACCCTCCCCCCAAATAAATTCCAAAGACCCTTTCATCACCCTCCCCCCCAGGAAATCCCAAAGACCCTTTCATCACTCTCCCCCTCAGGAAATCCCAAGGACTCTTTCATCACCCAACGCTGAAGGAAATCCCTAAGATCCCTTCATCATTCTCCCCCCAGGAAATCCCAAAGACCCTTTTTTCACCCTCCCCACCAAGGAAATCCCAAAGCGCCTTTCATCACCCTCCAATCCCAGGAAATCCCAAAGACCCTTCAAACACCCTCCCTCTCAGGAAATCCCAAAGACCCTTTCATCACCCTCCCACCCAGGAAATCCCAAAGACCATTTCATCACCCTCCCACCCAGGAAATCGCAAAGACCTCTTCATCACCCTCCCCCCCCCCACGGAAATCCCAAATTCCCCTTCATCACCCTCCCCCCCAGGAAATCCAAACACCCTTTCATCACCCTCCCCCCGCCCCAGGAAATCCCAAAGACACATTCATCACCCTCCCTCTCAGGAAATCCCAAAGACCCTTTCATCACCCTCCCCCCCAGGAAATCCCAAAGACCCTTTCATCACCCTCCCCCCACAGGAAATCCAAAAGACCCTTTCATCACTCTCCCCCTCAGGAAATCCCAAAGACCCTTTCATCACCCTCCCACCCAGGAAACACCAAAGACCCTTTCATCAACCACTCCTCCTCAGGAAATCCCAAAGACCCTTTCATCACCCTCCCCCACCAATAAATCCCAAAGACCCTTTCATCACCCTCCCCCCTCAGGATATCCCAAAGACTCTTTCATCACCCTCCCGCCCAATAAATCCCAAAGACCCTTTCATCACCCTCCCCCCTCAGGAAATCCCAAAGACACTTTCATCACCCTCCCCCCACAGGAAATCCAAAAGACCCTTTCATCACTCTCCCCCTCAGGAAATCCCAAAGACCCTTTCATCACCCTCCCAACCAGGAAATCCCAAAGACCCTTTCATCACCCACCCCTCCTCAGGAAATCCCAAAGACCCTTTCATCACCCTCCCCCCCAATAAATCCCAAAGACCCATTCATCAGCCTCCCCCCAGGAAATCCCAAAGCTCCTTTCATCACCCTCCCCCCCAGGAAATCCCAAAGACCCTTTCATCACCCTCCCCCCACAGGAAATCCAAAAGACCCTTTCATCACTCTCCCCCTCAGGAAATCCCAAAGACCCTTTCATCACCCTCCCACCCAGGAAATCCCAAAGACCCTTTCATCACCCACCCCTCCCACGGAATCCCAAAGACCCTTTCATCCCCCTCCCACCCAGGAAATCCCAAAGACCTCTTCATCACCCTCCACCCTCACGGAAATCCCAAATTCCCCTTCATCACCCTCCCCCCAGGAAATCCCAAAGACCCTTTCATCACCCTCCCCCCGCCCCAGGAAATCCCAAAGACACTTTCATCACACTCCCCACCCCAGGAAATCCCAAAGACCCTTTCATCACCCTCCCCCCTCAGGAAATCCCAAAGACCCTTTCATCACCCTCCCCCCCAATAAATTCCAAAGACCCTTTCATCACCCTCCCCCCCCAGGAAATCCCAAAGTCCCTTTCATCACTCTCCCCTCCAGGAAATCCCAAAGACCCTTTCATCACCCTCCCCCTCAGGAAATCCCAAAGACTCTTTCATCACCCAACGCTGAAGGAAATCCCGAAGATCCCTTCATCATTCTCCCCCCAGGAAATCCCAAAGACCCTTTCATCACCCTCCGCCCACAGGAAATCCCAAAGACCCTTTCATCACTGTCCCCCCCAGGAAATCCCAAAGACCCTTTCATCACCCTGCCCCCAGAAAATCCCAAAGACCCCTTCATCACCCTCCCACCCAGGAAAACCCAAAGACCCCTTCATCACCCTCCCCCCTGACGGAAATCCCAAATTCCCCTTCATCACCCTCCCCCCCAGGAAATCCCAATGACCCTTTCATCAACCTCCCGCCCCCCCCCAGGAAATCCTGAAGACACTTTCATCACACTACCCACCCCAGGAAATCCCAAAGACCCTTTCATCACCCTCCCCCCTCCAGGAAATCCCAAAGACCCTTTCATCACCCTCCCCCCCCCAGGAAATCCCAAAGACACTTTCATCACACTACCCACCCCAGGAAATCCCAAAGACCCTTTCATCACCCTCCCCCCTCAGGAAATCCCAAAGACCCTTTCATCACCCTCCCCCCCAGGAAATCCCAAAGACCCTTTCATCACCCTCCACCCCAGGAAATCCCAAAGTCCCTTTCATCACTCTCCCCCTCAGGAAATCCCAAAGCCTCTTTCATCACCCAACGCCGAAGGAAATCCCTAAGATCCCTTCATCATTCTCCCCCCAGGAAATCCCAAAGACACTTTCATGACCCTCCCACCCAGGAAATCCCATAGACCCTTTCATCACCCACCCCTCCCACGGAATACCAAAGACCCTTTCATCACCCTCCCACCCAGGAAATCCCAAAGACCTCTTCATCACCCTCCCCCCCTACACGGAAATCCCAAATTCCCCTTCATCACCCTCCCCCCCAGGAAATCCCAAAGACCCTTTCACCACTCTCCCCTCCAGGAAATCCCAGAGACCCTTTCATCACCCTCCCCCCCAGGAAATCCCAAAGACCCTTTCACCACTCTCCCCTCCAGGAAATTCCAAAGACCCTTTCATCACCCTCCCCCCCAGGAAATCCCAAAGACCCTTTTATCACCCTCCCCCCACAGGAAATCCAAATGTCCCTTTCATCACTCTCAGCTCCAGGAAATCCCAAAGACCCTTTCATCACCCTCCCCCTCAGGAAATCCCAAAGACCCTTTCATCACCTTCCCCTCAGGAAATCCCAACGACTCATTCATCACCCAACGCCGAAGGAAATCCCTAAGATCCCTTCATCATTCTCCCCCCAGGAAATCCCAAAGACCCTTTTTTCACCCTCCCCCCAAGGAAATCCCAAAGCGCCTTTCATCACCCTCCCGGCCCAGGAAATCCCAAAGACCCTTCAATCACCCTCCCTCTCAGGAAATCCCAAAGACCCTTTCATCACCCTCCCCCCCAGGAAATCCCAAAGACCATTTCATCACCCTCCCCCCACAGGAAATCCCAAAGACTCTTTCATCACCCTCCCCCCTCCCCAGGAAATCCCAAAGACACTTTCATCACACTCCCCACCCCAGGAAATCCCAAAGACCCTTTCATCACCATCCCCCCTCAGGAAATCCCAAAGACCCTTTCATCACCCTCCCCCCAAATAAATTCCAAAGACCCTTTCATCACCCTCCCCCCCAGGAAATCCCAAAGACCCTTTCATCACTCTCCCCCTCAGGAAATCCCAAGGACTCTTTCATCACCCAACGCTGAAGGAAATCCCTAAGATCCCTTCATCATTCTCCCCCCAGGAAATCCCAAAGACCCTTTTTTCACCCTCCCCACCAAGGAAATCCCAAAGCGCCTTTCATCACCCTCCAATCCCAGGAAATCCCAAAGACCCTTCAAACACCCTCCCTCTCAGGAAATCCCAAAGACCCTTTCATCACCCTCCCACCCAGGAAATCCCAAAGACCATTTCATCACCCTCCCACCCAGGAAATCGCAAAGACCTCTTCATCACCCTCCCCCCCCACGGAAATCCCAAATTCCCCTTCATCACCCTCCCCCCCAGGAAATCCAAACACCCTTTCATCACCCTCCCCCCGCCCCAGGAAATCCCAAAGACACTTTCATCACCCTCCCTCTCAGGAAATCCCAAAGACCCTTTCATCACCCTCCCCCCCAGGAAATCCCAAAGACCCTTTCATCACCCTCCCCCCACAGGAAATCCAAAAGACCCTTTCATCACTCTCCCCCTCAGGAAATCCCAAAGACCCTTTCATCACCCTCCCACCCAGGAAACCCCAAAGACCCTTTCATCAACCACTCCTCCTCAGGAAATCCCAAAGACCCTTTCATCACCCTCCCCCCCCAATAAGTCCCAAAGACCCTTTCATCACCCTCCCCCCTCAGGATTTCCCAAAGACTCTTTCATCACCCTCCCGCCCAATAAATCCCAAAGACCCTTTCATCACCCTCCCCCCTCAGGAAATCCCAAAGACACTTTCATCACCCTCCCCCCACAGGAAATCCAAAAGACCCTTTCATCACTCTCCCCCTCAGGAAATCCCAAAGACCCTTTCATCACCCTCCCAACCAGGAAATCCCAAAGACCCTTTCATCACCCACCCCTCCTCAGGAAATCCCAAAGACCCTTTCATCACCCTCCCCCCCAATAAATCCCAAAGACCCATTCATCAGCCTCCCCCCAGGAAATCCCAAAGCTCCTTTCATCACCCTCCCCCCCAGGAAATCCCAAAGACCCTTTCATCAACCTCCCCCCACAGGAAATCCAAAAGACCCTTTCATCACTCTCCCCCTCAGGAAATCCCAAAGACCCTTTCATCACCCTCCCACCCAGGAAATCCCAAAGACCCTTTCATCACCCACCCCTCCCACGGAATCCCAAAGACCCTTTCATCCCCCTCCCACCCAGGAAATCCCAAAGACCTCTTCATCACCCTCCACCCTCACGGAAATCCCAAATTCCCCTTCATCACCCTCCCCCCCAGGAAATCCCAAAGACCCTTTCATCACCCTCCCCCCGCCCCAGGAAATCCCAAAGACACTTTCATCACACTCCCCACCCCAGGAAATCCCAAAGACCCTTTCATCACCCTCCCCCCTCAGGAAATCCCAAAGACCCTTTCATCACCCTCCCCCCCAATAAATTCCAAAGACCCTTTCATCACCCTCCCCCCCCCCCAGGAAATCCCAAAGTCCCTTTCATCACTCTCCCCTCCAGGAAATCCCAAAGACCCTTTCATCACCCTCCCCCTCAGGAAATCCCAAAGACTCTTTCATCACCCAACGCTGAAGGAAATCCCGAAGATCCCTTCATCATTCTCCCCCCAGGAAATCCCAAAGACCCTTTCATCACCCTCCGCCCACAGGAAATCCCAAAGACCCTTTCATCACTGTCCCCCCCAGGAAATCCCAAAGACCCTTTCATCACCCTGCCCCCAGAAAATCCCAAAGACCCCTTCATCACCCTGCCCCCCAGGAAATCCGAAAGACCCCTTCATCACACACACCCCAGGAAATCCCAAAGACCCTTTCATCACCCTCCCCCTCAGGAAATCCCAAAGACTCTTTCATCACCCAACGCTGAAGGAAATCCCGAAGATCCCTTCATCATTCTCCCCCCAGGAAATCCCAAAGACCCTTCAATCACCCTCCCTCTCAGGAAATCCCTAAGACCCTTTCATCACCCTCCCCCCCAGGAAATCCCGAAGACCATTTCATCACCCTCCCCCCACAGGAAATCCAAAAGACACTTTCATCACTCTCCCCCTCAGGAAATCCCAAAGACCACTTCATCACCCTCCCACCCAAGAAATCCCAAAGACCCCTTCATCACCCTCCCCCCTCACGGAAATCCCAAATTCCCCTTCATCACCCTCCCCCCCAGGAAATCCCAAAGACACTTTCATCACCCTCCCCGCCCCCAGGAAATCCCGAAGACACTTTCATCACACAACCCACCCCAGGAAATCCCAAAGACCCTTTCATCACCCTCCCCCCTCAGGAAATCCCAAAGACCATTTCATCACCCTCCCCCCCAATAAATTCCAAAGACCCTTTCATCACCCTCCACCCCAGGAAATCCCAAAGTCCCTTTCATCACTCTCCCCCCACAGGAAATCCAAAAGACACATTCATCACTCTCCCCCTCAGGAAATCCCAAAGACCACTTCATCACCCTCCCACCCAGGAAATCCCAAAGACCCCTTCATCACCCTCCCCCCTCACGGAAATCCCAAATTCCCCTTCATCACCCTCCCCCCCAGGAAATCCCAAAGACACTTTCATCACCCTCCCCGCCCCCAGGAAATCCCGAAGACACTTTCATCACACTACCCACCCCAGGAAATCCCAAAGACCCTTTCATCACCCTCCCCCCTCAGAAAATCCCAAAGACCATTTCATCACCCTCCCCCCCAATAAATTCCAAAGACCCTTTCATCACCCTCCACCCCAGGAAATCCCAAAGTCCCTTTCATCACTCTCCCCTGCAGGATATCCCAAAGACCCTTTCATCACCCTCCCCCTCAGGAAATCCCCAAGACTCTTTCATCACCCAACGCCGAAGGAAATCCCGAAGATCCCTTCATCATTCTCCCCCCAGGAAATCCCAAAGATCCTTTTTTCACCCTCCCCCCCAAGGAAATCCCAAAGCGCCTTTCATCACCCTCCCCGCCCAGGAAATCCCAAAGACCCTTCAATCACCCTCCCTCTCAGGAAATCCCAAAGACCCTTTCATTACTCTCCCCCCCAGGAAATCCCAAAGACCATTTCATCACTCTACCCCCACAGGAAATCCAAAAGACCCTTTCATCACTCTCACTCTCAGGAAATCCCAAAGACCCTTTCATCGCCCTCCCACCCAGGAAATCCCAAAGACCCTTTCATCACCCACCCCTCCTCAGGAAATCCCAAAGACCCTTTCATCACCCTCCCCCCCATAAATCCCAAAGACCCTTTCATCACCCTCCCCCCTCAGGAAATCCCAAACACCCTTTCATCACCCTTCCCACCAATAAATTCCAAAGACCCTTTCATCACCCTCCCCCCCAGGAAATCCCAAAGTCACTTTCATCACTCTCCCATCTTGGAAATCCCAAACACCCTTTCATCACCCTTCCCACCAATAAATTCCAAATACCCTTTCATCACTCTCCCCCTCAGGAAATCCCAAAGACCCCTTCGTCACCCTCCCCCCCAGAAAATCCCATGGACCCTTTCATCACGCTCCCCGCCCCAGGAAATCCCAAAGACCCTTTCAACCGCCTCCCCCCAGGAAATCCCAAACACCCCTTCATCACCCTCCACCCCTCCCCCCCCAGGAAATCCCAAAGACCCCTTCATCACCCTGCCCCCCAGGAAATCCGAAAGACCCCTTCATCACTCACCCCCCAAGAAATCCCAAAGACCCTTTCATCACCCTCCCCCCAGGAAATCCCAAAGACCCTTTCATCATTCTACCCCCAGGAAATCCCAAAGACCCTTTCATCACTCTCCCCCTTAGGAAATCCCAAAGACCCTTTCATCACCCTCCCCACCCAGGAAATCCCAAAGACTCTTTTAACACCCTCCGCCCCCAGGGAATCCGAAAGACCCCTTCATCACACACCCCCCAGGAAATCCCAAAGACCCTTTCATCACCCTGCCCCAGGAAATCCCAAAGCTCCTTTCATCACCCTCCCCCCCAGGAAATCCCAAAGACCCTTTCATCAACCTCCCCCCACAGGAAATCCAAAAGACCCTTTCATCACTCTCCCCCTCAGGAAATCCCAAAGACCCTTTCATCACCCTCCCACCCAGGAAATCCCAAAGACCCTTTCATCACCCACCCCTCCCACGGAATCCCAAAGACCCTTTCATCCCCCTCCCACCCAGGAAATCCCAAAGACCTCTTCATCACCCTCCACCCTCACGGAAATCCCAAATTCCCCTTCATCACCCTCCCCCCCAGGAAATCCCAAAGACCCTTTCATCACCCTCCCCCCGCCCCAGGAAATCCCAAAGACACTTTCATCACACTCCCCACCCCAGGAAATCCCAAAGACCCTTTCATCACCCTCCCCCCTCAGGAAATCCCAAAGACCCTTTCATCACCCTCCCCCCCAATAAATTCCAAAGACCCTTTCATCACCCTCCCCCCCCCCCAGGAAATCCCAAAGTCCCTTTCATCACTCTCCCCTCCAGGAAATCCCAAAGACCCTTTCATCACCCTCCCCCTCAGGAAATCCCAAAGACTCTTTCATCACCCAACGCTGAAGGAAATCCCGAAGATCCCTTCATCATTCTCCCCCCAGGAAATCCCAAAGACCCTTTCATCACCCTCCGCCCACAGGAAATCCCAAAGACCCTTTCATCACTGTCCCCCCCAGGAAATCCCAAAGACCCTTTCATCACCCTGCCCCCAGAAAATCCCAAAGACCCCTTCATCACCCTGCCCCCCAGGAAATCCGAAAGACCCCTTCATCACACACACCCCAGGAAATCCCAAAGACCCTTTCATCACCCTCCCCCTCAGGAAATCCCAAAGACTCTTTCATCACCCAACGCTGAAGGAAATCCCGAAGATCCCTTCATCATTCTCCCCCCAGGAAATCCCAAAGACCCTTCAATCACCCTCCCTCTCAGGAAATCCCTAAGACCCTTTCATCACCCTCCCCCCCAGGAACTCCCGAAGACCATTTCATCACCCTCCCCCCACAGGAAATCCAAAAGACACTTTCATCACTCTCCCCCTCAGGAAATCCCAAAGACCACTTCATCACCCTCCCACCCAGGAAATCCCAAAGACCCCTTCATCACCCTCCCCCCTCACGGAAATCCCAAATTCCCCTTCATCACCCTCCCCCCCAGGAAATCCCAAAGACACTTTCATCACCCTCCCCGCCCCCAGGAAATCCCGAAGACACTTTCATCACACGACCCACCCCAGGAAATCCCAAAGACCCTTTCATCACCCTCCCCCCTCAGGAAATCCCAAAGACCATTTCATCACCCTCCCCCCCAATAAATTCCAAAGACCCTTTCATCACCCTCCACCCCAGGAAATCCCAAAGTCCCTTTCATCACTCTCCCCCCACAGGAAATCCAAAAGACACATTCATCACTCTCCCCCTCAGGAAATCCCAAAGACCACTTCATCACCCTCCCACCCAGGAAATCCCAAAGACCCCTTCATCACCCTCCCCCCTCACGGAAATCCCAAATTCCCCTTCATCACCCTCCCCCCCAGGAAATCCCAAAGACACTTTCATCACCCTCCCCGCCCCCAGGAAATCCCGAAGACACTTTCATCACACTACCCACCCCAGGAAATCCCAAAGACCCTTTCATCACCCTCCCCCCTCAGGAAATCCCAATGACCATTTCATCACCCTCCCCCCCAATAAATTCCAAAGACCCTTTCATCACCCTCCACCCCAGGAAATCCCAAAGTCCCTTTCATCACTCTCCCCTGCAGGATATCCCAAAGACCCTTTCATCACCCTCCCCCTCAGGAAATCCCCAAGACTCTTTCATCACCCAACGCCGAAGGAAATCCCGAAGATCCCTTCATCATTCTCCCCCCAGGAAATCCCAAAGATCCTTTTTTCACCCTCCCCCCCAAGGAAATCCCAAAGCGCCTTTCATCACCCTCCCCGCCCAGGAAATCCCAAAGACCCTTCAATCACCCTCCCTCTCAGGAAATCCCAAAGACCCTTTCATTACCCTCCCCCCCAGGAAATCCCAAAGACCATTTCATCACTCTACCCCCACAGGAAATCCAAAAGACCCTTTCATCACTCTCCCTCTCAGGAAATCCCAAAGACCCTTTCATCGCCCTCCCACCCAGGAAATCCCAAAGACCCTTTCATCACCCACCCCTCCTCAGGAAATCCCAAAGACCCTTTCATCACCCTCCCCCCCATAAATCCCAAAGACCCTTTCATCACCCTCCCCCCTCAGGAAATCCCAAACACCCTTTCATCACCCTTCCCACCAATAAATTCCAAAGACCCTTTCATCACCCTCCCCCCCAGGAAATCCCAAAGTCACTTTCATCACTCTCCCATCTTGGAAATCCCAAACACCCTTTCATCACCCTTCCCACCAATAAATTCCAAATACCCTTTCATCACTCTCCCCCTCAGGAAATCCCAAAGACCCCTTCGTCACCCTCCCCCCCAGAAAATCCCATGGACCCTTTCATCACGCTCCCCGCCCCAGGAAATCCCAAAGACCCTTTCAACCGCCTCCCCCCAGGAAATCCCAAACACCCCTTCATCACCCTCCACCCCTCCCCCCCCAGGAAATCCCAAAGACCCCTTCATCACCCTGCCCCCCAGGAAATCCGAAAGACCCCTTCATCACTCACCCCCCAAGAAATCCCAAAGACCCTTTCATCACCCTCCCCCCAGGAAATCCCAAAGACCCTTTCATCATTCTACCCCCAGGAAATCCCAAAGACCCTTTCATCACTCTCCCCCTTAGGAAATCCCAAAGACCCTTTCATCACCCTCCCCACCCAGGAAATCCCAAAGACTCTTTTAACACCCTCCACCCCCAGGGAATCCGAAAGACCCCTTCATCACACACCCCCCAGGAAATCCCAAAGACCCTTTCATCACCCTGCCCCAGGAAATCCCAAAGACCCTTTCATCACTCTCCCCCTTAGGAAATCCCAAAGACCCTTTCATCACCCTTCGCTCCCAGGAAATCCCAAAGACCGTTTCTACACCCTCGCCCCCCAGGAAATCCGAAAGACCCCTTCATCACACACCCCCCAGGAAATCCCAAAGACCATTTCATCACTCTCCCCCTCAGGAAATCCCAAAGACCCTTTCATCACCCTCCCCCCCAGGAAATCCCAAAGACCCTTTCATCACCCTCCCCCCACCCCAGGAAATCCCAAAGACACTTTCATCACAATCCCCACCCCAGGAAATCCCAAAGACCCTTTCATCACTCTCCCCCCTCAGGAAATCCCAAAGACCCTTTCATCACCCAACCCCCCAATAAATTCCAAAGACCCTTTCATCACCCTCCCCCCCAGGAAATCCCAAAGACCCTTTCATCACTCTCCCCCTCAGGAAATCCCAAAGACTCTTTCATCACCCAACGCCGAAGGAAATCCCTAAGATCCCTTCATCATTCTCCCCCCAGGAAATCCCAAAGACCCTTTTTTCACCCTCCCCACCAAGGAAATCCCAAAGCGCCTTTCATCACCCTCCAATCCCAGGAAATCCCAAAGACCCTTCAAACACCCTCCCTCTCAGGAAATCCCAAAGACCCTTTCATCACCCTCCCACCCAGGAAATTCCAAAGACACTTCCATCACACGCCCCACACCAGGAAATCCCAGACCCTTTCATCACCCTCCCCCCCAATAAATTCCAAAGACCCTTTCATCACCCTCCCCCCCGGGAAATCCCAAAGTCCCTTTCATCACTCTCACCTCCAGGAAATCCCAAAGACCCTTCAATCACCCTCCCTCTCAGGAAATCCCAAAGACCCTTTCATCACCCTCCCCCCCAGGAAATCCCAAAGACCCTTGCATCACCCTCCCCCCACAGGAAATCCAAAAGACCCTTTCATCACTCTCCCCGTCAGGAAATCCCAAAGACCCTTTCATCACCCTCCCACCCAGGAAATCCCAAAGACCCTTTCATCACCCACCCCTCCCACGGAATCCCAAAGACCCCTTCATCACCCTCCCACCCAGGAAATCCCAAAGACCTCTTCATCACCCTCCACCCCCACGGAAACCCCAAATTCCCCTTCATCACCCTCCCCCCCAGGAAATCCCAAAGACCCTTTCATCACCCTCCCCCCGCCCCAGGAAATCCCAAAGACACTTTCATCACACTCCCCACCCCAGGAAATCCCAAAGACCCTTTCATCACCCTCCCCCTTCAGGAAATCCCAAAGACCCTTTCATCACACTCCCCCCCAATAAATTCCAAAGACCCTTTCATCACCCTCCCCCCCAGGAAATCCCAAAGTCCCTTTCATCACTCTCCCCTCCAGGAAATCCCAAAGTCCCTTTCATCACCCTCCCCCTCAGGAAATCCCAAAGACTCTTTCATCACCCAACGCCGAAGGAAATCCCGAAGATCCCTTCATCATTCTCCCCCCAGGAAATCCCAAAGACCCTTTTTTCACCCTCCCCACAAAGGAAATCCCAAAGACCTCTTCATCACCCTACCCCCCCCACGGAAATCCCAAATTCCCCTTCATCACCCTACCCCCCAGGAAATCCCAAAGACCCTTTCATCACACGCCCCACGCCCCAGGAAATCCCAAAGACCCTTTCATTACCCGCCCCCCCTCAGGAAATCCCAATGACCCTTTCATCACCCTCCCCCACAATAAATTCCAAAGTCCCTTTCATCGCTCACACCTCCAGGAAATCCCAAAGACCCTTTCATTACCCTCCCCCCCTCAGGAAATCCCAATGACCCTTTCATCACCCTCCCCCCCAGGAAATCCCAAAGTCCCTTTCATCACTCACACCTCCAGGAAATCCCAAAGACCCTTCAATCACCCTCCCTCTCAGGAAATCCCAAAGACCCTTTCATCACCCTCCCCCCCAGGAAATCCCAAAGACCATTTCATCACCCTCCCCCCGAGGAAATCCAAAAGACCCTTTCATCACTGTCCCCCTCAGGAAATCCCAAAGACCCTTTCATCACCCTCCCACCCAGGAAATCCCAAAGACCCTTTCATCACCCAACCCTCCCACGGAATCCCAAAAACCCCTTCATCACCCTCCCACCCAGGAAATCCCAAAGACCTCTTCATCACCCTCCCCCCCCACGGAAATCCCAAATTCCCCTTCATCACCCTCCCCCCCAGGAAATCCCAAAGACCCTTTCATCACTCTCCCCTCCAGGAAATCCCAGAGACCCTTTCATCACCCTCCCCCCTCAGGAAATCCCAAAGACCCTTTCATCACCCTCCACCTCAGGAAATCCCAAAGACCCTTTCATCACCTTCCCCTCAGGAAATCCCAACGACTCTTTCATCACCCAACGCCGAAGGAAATCCCTAAGATCCCTTCATCATTCTCCCCCCAGGAAATCCCAAAGACCCTTTTTTCACCCTCCCCCCCAAGGAAATCCCAAAGCGCATTTCATCACCCTCCCGGCCCAGGAAATCCCAAAGACCCTTCAATCACCCTCCCTCTCAGGAAATCCCAAAGACCCTTTCATCACCCTACCCCCCAGGAAATCCCAAAGACCATTTCATCACCCTCCCCCCACAGGAAATCCAAAAGACACTTTCATCACTCTCCCCCTCAGGAAATCCCAAAGACCCTTTCATCACCCACCCCTCCCACGGAATCCCAAAGACCCTTTCATCACGCTCCCGCTCAGGAAATCCCAAAGATCCCTTCATCACCCTCCCCCCCAGGAAATCCCATGGACCCTTTCATCACCCTCCCTGCCCCAGGAAATCCCAAAGACCCCTTCATCACCCTGCCCCCCAGGAAATCCCAAAGACCCCTTCATCACACACACCCCAGCAAATCCCAAAGACCCTTTCATCACCCTCCCCCCATGAAATCCCAAAGACCCTTTCATCATCCTCCCCTCAGGAAATCCCAAACACCCTTTCATCACTCTCCCCCTTAGGAAATCCCAAAGACCCTTTCATCACCCTCCCCTAACAGGAAATCACAAAGACCGTTTCAACACCTTCGCCCCCCAGGAAATCCGAAAGACCCCTTCATCACACACCCCCCAGGAAATCCCAAAGACACTTTCATCACCCTGCCCCCAGAAAATCCCAAAGACCCTTTCATCACCCTCCCCCCTCAGGAAATCCCAAAGACCCTTTCATCACCCAACCCCCCAATAAATTCCAAAGACCCTTTCATCACCCTCCCCCCCAGGAAATCCCAAAGACCCTTTCATCACTCTCCCCCTCAGGAAATCCCAAAGACTCTTTCATCACCCAACGCCGAAGGAAATCCCTAAGATCCCTTCATCATTCTCCCCCCAGGAAATCCCAAAGACCCTTTTGTCACCCTCCCCACCAAGGAAATCCCAAAGCGCCTTTCATCACCCTCCAATCCCAGGAAATCCCAAAGACCCTTCAAACACCCTCCCTCTCAGGAAATCCCAAAGACCCTTTCATCACCCTCCCACCCAGGAAATCCCAAAGACCATTTCATCACCCTCCCACCCAGGAAATCCCAAAGACCTCTTCATCACCCGCCCCCCCCCACGGAAATCCCAAATTCCCCTTCATCACCCTCTCCCCCAGGAAATCCAAAGACTCTTTCATCACCCTGCCCCCGCCCCAGGAAATCCCAAAGACACTTTCATCACACGCCCCACACCAGGAAATCCCAAAGACCCTTTCATCACCCTCCCCCCCAATAAATTCCAAAGACCCTTTCATCACCCTCCCCCCCGGGAAATCCCAAAGTCCCTTTCATCACTCTCACCTCCAGGAAATCCCAAAGACCCTTCAATCACCCTCCCTCTCAGGAAATCCCAAAGACCCTTTCATCACCCTCCCCCCCAGGAAATCCCAAAGACCCTTTCATCACCCTCACCCCACAGGAAATCCAAAAGACCCTTTCATCACTCTCCCCGTCAGGAAATCCCAAAGACCCTTTCATCACCCTCCCACCCAGAAAATCCCAAAGACCCTTTCATCAACCACCCTTCCCACGGAATCCCAAAGACCCTTTCATCACCCTCCCACCCAGGAAATCCCAAAGAACTCTTCATCACCCTCCACCCCCACGGAAACCCCAAATTCCCCTTCATCACCCTCCCCCCCAGGAAATCCCAAAGACCCTTTCATCACCCTCCCGCCGCCCCAGGAAATCCCAAAGACACTTACATCACACTCCCCACCCCAGGAAATCCCAAAGACCCTATCATCACCCTCCCCCCTCAGGAAATCCCAAAGACCCTTTCATCACACTCCCCCCCCAATAAATTCCAAAGACCCTTTCATCACCCTCCCCCCCAGGAAATCCCAAAGTCCCTTTCATCACTCTCCCCTCCAGGAAATCCCAAAGACCCTTTCATCACCCTCCCCCTCATGAAATCCCAAAGACCTCTTCATCACCCTACCCCCCCCCCCCCCCCACGGAAATCCCAAATTCCCCTTCATCACCCTCCCCCCCAGGAAATCCCAAAGACCCTTTCATCACCCGCCCCTCGCCCCAGGAAATCCCAAAGTCCCTTTCATTACCCTCCCCCCCTCAGGAAATCCCAATGACCCTTTCATCACCCTCCCCCCCAGGAAATCCCAAAGTCCCTTTCATCACTCACACCTCCAGGAAATCCCAAAGACCCTTCAATCACCCTCCCTCTCAGGAAATCCCAAAGACCCTTTCATCACCCTCCCCCCCAGGAAATCCCAAAGACCATTTCATCACCCTCCCCCCGAGGAAATCCAAAAGACCCTTTCATCACTCTCCCCCTCAGGAAATCCCAAAGACCCTTTCATCACCCTCCCACCCAGGAAATCCCAAAGACCTCTTCATCACCCTCCCCCCCCCCACGGAAATCCCAAATTCCCCTTCATCACCCTCCCCCCCAGGAAATCCCAAAGACCCTTTCATCACTCTCCCCTCCAGGAAATCCCAGAGACCCTTTCATCACCCTTCCCCCTCAGGAAATCCCAAAGACCCTTTCATCACCCTCCCCCTCAGGAAATCCCAACGACTCTTTCATCACCCAACGCCGAAGGAAATCCCTAAGATCCCTTCATCATTCTCCCCCCAGGAAATCCCAAAGACCCTTTTTTCACCCTCCCCCCCAAGGAAATCCCAAAGCGCCTTTCATCACCCTCCCGGCCCAGGAAATCCCAAAGACCCTTCAATCACCCTCCCTCTCAGGAAATCCCAAAGACCCTTTCATCACCCTCCCCCCCAGGAAATCCCAAAGACCATTTCATCACCCTCCCCCCACAGGAAATCCAAAAGACACTTTCATCACTCTCCCCCTCAGGAAATCCCAAAGACCCTTTCATCACCCACCCCTCCCACGGAATCCCAAAGACCCTTTCATCACGCTCCCGCTCAGGAAATCCCAAAGATCCCTTCATCACCCTCCCCCCCAGGAAATCCCATGGACCCTTTCATCACCCTCCCTGCCCCAGGAAATCCCAAAGACCCCTTCATCACCCTGCCCCCCAGGAAATCCCAAAGACCCCTTCATCACACACGCCCCAGCAAATCCCAAAGACCCTTTCATCACCCTCCCCCCAGGAAATCCCAAAGACCCTTTCATCATCCTCCCCCCAGGAAATCCCAAACACCCTTTCATCACTCTCCCCCTTAGGAAATCCCAAAGACCCTTTCATCACCCTCCCCTAACAGGAAATCCCAAAGACCGTTTCAACACCTTCGCCCCCCAGGAAATCCGAAAGACCCCTTCATCACACACCCCCCAGGAAATCCCAAAGACCCTTTCATCACCCTGCCCCCAGAAAATCCCAAAGACCCTTTCATCACCCTCCCACCCAGGAAATCCCAAAGACCCTTTCATCACCCACCCCTCCCACGGAATCCCAAAGACCCTTTCATCACTCTCCCCCTCAGGAAATCCCATAGACCCCTTCATCACCCTCCCCCCCAGGAAATCCCATGGACCCTTTCATCACCCTCCCCGCCCCAGGAAATCCCAAAGACCCTTCAAACACCCTCCCTCTCAGGAAATCCCAAAGACCCTTTCATCACCCTCCCACCCAGGAAATCCCAAAGACCATTTCATCACCCTCCCACCCAGGAAATCCCAAAGACCTCTTCATCACCCTCTCCCCCAGGAAATTCAAAGACTCTTTCATCACCCTCCCCCCGCCCCAGGAAATCCCAAAGACACTTTCATCACACGCCCCACACCAGGAAATCCCAAAGACCTCTTCATCACCCTCCACCCCCACGGAAACCCCAAATTCCCCTTCATCACCCTCCCCCCCAGGAAATCCCAAAGACCCTTTCATCACCCTCCCCCCCTCAGGAAATCCCAAAGACCCTTTCATCACCCTCCCCCCCAATAAATTCCAAACACCCTTTCATCACCCTCCCCCCACAGGAAATCCAAAAGACCCTTTCATCACTCTCCCCGTCAGGAAATCCCAAAGACCCTTTCATCACCCTCCCACCCAGGAAATCCCAAAGACCCTTTCATCATCCACCCCTCCCACGGAATCCCAAAGACCCCTTCATCACCCTCCCACCCAGGAAATCCCAAAGACCTCTTCATCACCCTCCACCCCCACGGAAACCCCAAATTCCCCTTCATCACCCTCCCCCCCAGGAAATCCCAAAGACCCTTTCATCACCCTCCCGCCGCCCCAGGAAATCCCAAAGACACTTTCATCACACTCCCCACCCCAGGAAATCCCAAAGACCCTTTCATCAACCTCCCCCCTCAGGAAATCCCAAAGACCCTTTCATCACACTCCCCCCCAATAAATTCCAAAGACCCTTTCATCACCCTCCCCCCCAGGAAATCCCAAAGTCCCTTTCATCACTCTCCCCTCCAGGAAATCCCAAAGTCCCTTTCATCACCCTCCCCCTCAGGAAATCCCAAAGACTCTTTCATCACCCAACGCCGAAGGAAATCCCGAAGATCCCTTCATCATTCTCCCCCCAGGAAATCCCAAAGACCCTTTTTTCACCCTCCCCACCAAGGAAATCCCTAAGACCTCTTCATCACCCTACCCCCCCCCACGGAAATCCCAAATTCCCCTTCATCACCCTCCCCCCCAGGAAATCCCAAAGACCCTTTCATCACCCGCCCCACGCCCCAGGAAATCCCAAAGACCCTTTCATTACCCTCCCCCCCTCAGGAAATCCCAATGACCCTTTCATCACCCTCCCCCACAATAAATTCCAAAGACCCTTTCATCAGCCTCCCCCCCAGGAAATCCCAAAGTCCCTTTCATCACTCACACCTCCAGGAAATCCCAAAGACCCTTTCATCACCCTCCCCCCCAGGAAATCCCAAAGACCATTTCATCACCCTCCCCCCGAGGAAATCCAAAAGACCCTTTCATCAATCTCCCCCTCAGGAAATCCCAAAGACCCTTTCATCACCCTCCCACCCAGGAAATCCCAAAGACCCTTTCATCACCCACCCCTCCCACGGAATCCCAAAGACCCCTTCATCACCCTCCCACCCAGGAAATCCCAAAGACCCTTTCATCACCCTCCCCTAACAGGAAATCACAAAGACCGTTTCAACACCTTCGCCCCCCAGGAAATCCGAAAGACCCCTTCATCACACACCCCCCAGGAAATCCCAAAGACACTTTCATCACCCTGCCCCCAGAAAATCCCAAAGACCCTTTCATCACCCTCCCCCCTCAGGAAATCCCAAAGACCCTTTCATCACCCAACCCCCCAATAAATTCCAAAGACCCTTTCATCACCCTCCCCCCCAGGAAATCCCAAAGACCCTTTCATCACTCTCCCCCTCAGGAAATCCCAAAGACTCTTTCATCACCCAACGCCGAAGGAAATCCCTAAGATCCCTTCATCATTCTCCCCCCAGGAAATCCCAAAGACCCTTTTGTCACCCTCCCCACCAAGGAAATCCCAAAGCGCCTTTCATCACCCTCCAATCCCAGGAAATCCCAAAGACCCTTCAAACACCGTCCCTCTCAGGAAATCCCAAAGACCCTTTCATCACCCTCCCACCCAGGAAATCCCAAAGACCATTTCATCACCCTCCCACCCAGGAAATCCCAAAGACCTCTTCATCACCCTCCCCCCCACCACGGAAATCCCAAATTCCCCTTCATCACCCTCTCCCCCAGGAAATCCAAAGACTCTTTCATCACCCTCCCCCCGCCCCAGGAAATCCCAAAGACACTTTCATCACACGCCCCACACCAGGAAATCCCAAAGACCCTTTCATCACCCTCCCCCCCAATAAATTCCAAAGACCCTTTCATCACCCTCCCCCCCGGGAAATCCCAAAGTCCCTTTCATCACTCTCACCTCCAGGAAATCCCAAAGACCCTTCAATCACCCTCCCTCTCAGGAAATCCCAAAGACCCTTTCATCACCCTCCCCCCCAGGAAATCCCAAAGACCCTTTCATCACCCTCACCCCACAGGAAATCCAAAAGACCCTTTCATCACTCTCCCCGTCAGGAAATCCCAAAGACCCTTTCATCACCCTCCCACCCAGGAAATCCCAAAGACACTTTCATCAACCACCCCTCCCACGGAATCCCAAAGACCCTTTCATCACCCTCCCACCCAGGAAATCCCAAAGACCTCTTCATCACCCTCCACCCCCACGGAAACCCCAAATTCCCCTTCATCACCCTCCCCCCCAGGAAATCCCAAAGACCCTTTCATCACCCTCCCGCCGCCCCAGGAAATCCCAAAGACACTTTCATCACACTCCCCACCCCAGGAAATCCCAAAGACCCTTTCATCACCCTCCCCCCTCAGGAAATCCCAAAGACCCTTTCATCACACTCCCCCCCCAATAAATTCCAAAGACCCTTTCATCACCCACCCCCCCAGGAAATCCCAAAGTCCCTTTCATCACTCTCCCCTCCAGGAAATCCCAAAGACCCTTTCATCACCCTCCCCCTCATGAAATCCCAAAGACTCTTTCATCACCCAACGCCGAAGGAAATCCCGAAGATCACTTCATCATTCTCCCCCCAGGAAATCCCAAAGACCCTTTTTTCACCCTCCCCACCAAGGAAATCCCAAAGACCTCTTCATCACCCTACCCCCCCCACGGAAATCCCAAATTCCCCTTCATCACCCTCCCCCCCAGGAAATCCCAAAGACCCTTTCATCACCCGCCCCACGCCCCAGGAAATCCCAAAGAACCTTTCATTACCCTCCCCCCCTCAGGAAATCCCAATGACCCTTTCATCACCCTCCCCCACAATAAATTCCAAAGACCCTTTCATCACCCTCCCCCCCAGGAAATCCCAAAGTCCCTTTCATCACTCACACCTCCCAGGAAATCCCAAAGACCCTTCAATCACCCTCCCTCTCAGGAAATCCCAAAGACCCTTTCATCACCCTCCCCCCCAGGAAATCCCAAAGACCATTTCATCACCCTCCCCCCGAGGAAATCCAAAAGACCCTTTCATCACTCTCCCCCTCAGGAAATCCCAAAGACCCTTTCATCACCCTCCCACCCAGGAAATCCCAAAGACCTCTTCATCACCCTCCCCCCCCCCACGGAAATCCCAAATTCCCCTTCATCACCCTCCCCCCCAGGAAATCCCAAAGACCCTTTCATCACTCTCCCCTCCAGGAAATCCCAGAGACCCTTATATCACCCTTCCCCCTCAGGAAATCCCAAAGACCCTTTCATCACCCTCCCCCCCAGGAAATCCCAAAGACCCTTTCATCACCTTCCCCTCAGGAAATCCCAACGACTCTTTCATCACCCAACGCCGAAGGAAATCCCTAAGATCCCTTCATCATTCTCCCCCCAGGAAATCCCAAAGACCCTTTTTTCACCCTCCCCCACAAGGAAATCCCAAAGCGCCTTTCATCACCCTCCCGGCCCAGGAAATCCCAAAGACCCTTCAATCACCCTCCCTCTCAGGAAATCCCAAAGACCCTTTCATCACCCTCCCCCCCAGGAAATCCCAAAGACCATTTCATCACCCTCCCCCCACAGGAAATCCAAAAGACACTTTCATCACTCTCCCCCTCAGGAAATCCCAAAGACCCTTTCATCACCCACCCCTCCCACGGAATCCCAAAGACCCTTTCATCACGCTCCCGCTCAGGAAATCCCAAAGATCCCTTCATAACCCTCCCCCCCAGGAAATCCCATGGACCCTTTCATCACCCTCCCTGCCCCAGGAAATCCCAAAGACCCCTTCATCACACACCCCCCAGGAAATCCCAAAGACCCTTTCATCACCCTCCCACCCAGGAAATCCCAAAGACCCTTTCATCACCCTGCCCCCAGAAAATCCCAAATACCCTTTCATCACCCTCCCCAGCAGGAATTCCCAAAAGACCCTTTCATTACCCACCCCGCCACCAGGAAATCCCTAAGTCCCTTTCATCACTCTCCCCCCCACCCCAGGAAATCCCAAAGACCCTTTCATCACCCATCCCCCCTCATGAAATTCCAAAGTCTCTTTCATCACCCTCCCCCTCACCAGGAAATCCCAAAGACCCATTCATCATCCTCCCCCCAAGGAAATCGCAAAGACCCTTTCATCACACTCACCCCCACTAGGAATTCCCAAAGATCCTTTCATCACCCTCCCCACCACCAGCAAATCCCAAAGACCCTTTCATCGCACTCCCGTCCCCTAGAAAATGCCAAAGACCCTTTCATCACCCTCCCCCCCCCATGAAATTCCAAAGACTCTTTCATTACACTCCCCCAAGGAAATCCAAAAGACCCTTTCATCACTCTCCCCGTCAGGAAATCCCAAAGACCCTTTCATCACCCTCCCACCCAGGAAATCCCAAAGACCCTTTCATCACCCACCCCTCCCACCAGGAAATCCCAAAGACCCTTTCATCACCCACGCCCCCACCCCTCAGGAAAAATCCAAAGACTCTTTCATCACCCTCCCCTCCCAGGAAATCCAAAAGACGCTTTCATCACCCTCCCCTCCCAGGAAATCCGAACGCCCCCTTCATCACCCACCCCCCAGGAAATCCCAAAGACCCTTTCATCACCCTGCCCCCAGGAGATCCCAAAGAAACTTTTATCAAACTCCCCCCCACCTGGAAATCCCAAAGACCCTTTCATCCCCCAACCCCACCCAGGAAATCCAAAATACGCTTTCATCACCCTCCCCTCCCAGGAAATCCGAACGCCCCCTTCATCACCCACCCCCCAGGAAATCCCAAAGATCCTTTCATCATGCTCCCACCCAGGAAATCCCAAAGACCCCTTCATCACCCTCCCCCCCACAGAAATCCCAAAGTCCCCTTCATCACCCTCCCCCCCAGGAAATCCCAAAGACCATTTCATCACCCTCCACACCCCCAGGAAATCCCAAAGAAACTTTCATCACACTCCCCACCCCAGGAAATCCCAAAGACCCTTTCATCACTCTCCCCCCCACCCCAGGAAATCCCAAAGACCATTTCATCACCCTCCACACCCCCAGGAAATCCCAAAGAAACTTTCATCACACTCCCCACCCCAGGAAATCCCAAAGACTCTTTCATCACCCTCCCCCTCACCAGGAAATCCCAAAGACCCATTCATCATCCTCCCCCACAGGAAATCGCAAAGACCCTTTCATCACACTCACCCCCACTAGGAATTCCCAAAGACCCTCTCATCACCCTCCCCACCACCAGCAAATCCCAAAGACCCTTTCATCGCACTCCCGTCCCCTAGAAAATCCCAAAGACCCTTTCATCACCCTCCCCCCCATGAAATTCCAAAGACTCCTTCATTACACTCCCCCAAGGAAATCCCAAAGACCCTTTCATCACCCTCCCCCCCCAAGGAGATCCCAAAGACCCTTTCATCACCCTCCCCCTCCCAGGAATTCCGTAAGACCCCTTCATCACCCACCCCCCAGGAAATCCCAAAGACCCTTTCATCACCCTGCCCCCAGGAGATCCCAAAGAAACTTTTATCAAACTCCCCCCCACCTGGAAATCCCAAAGACCCTTTCATCCCCCAACCCCAGCCAGGAGATCCCAAAGACCCTTTCATCACCCTCCCCCTCCCAGGAATTCCCTAAGACCCTTTCATCACCCTCCCCCCCACCATGAAATCCCAAAGACCCTTTCATCACCCACACCCCCACCCCTCAGGAAAAATCCAAAGACTCTTTCATCACCCTCCCCTCCCAGGAAATCCAAAAGACGCTTTCATTACACTCCCCCAAGGAAATCCCAAAGACCCTTTCATCACCCTCCACCCCAGGAGATCCCAAAGACCCTTTCATCACCCTCCCCCTCCCAGGAATTCCCTAAGACCCTTTCATCACCCACCCCCCAGGAAATCCCAAAGACCCTTTCATCACCCTGCCCCCAGGTGATCCCAAAGATCCCTTCATAACCCTCCCCCCCAGGAAATCCCATGGACCCTTTCATCACCCTCCCTGCCCCAGGAAATCCCAAAGACCCCTTCATCACCCTGCCCCCCAGGAAATCCCAAAGACCCGTTCATCACACACCCCCCAGCAAATCCCAAAGACCCTTTCATCACCCTCCCCCCAGGAAATCCCAAAGACCCTTTCATCATCCTCCCCCCAGGAAATCCCAAACACCCTTTCATCACTCTCCCCCTTAGGAAATCCCAAAGACCCTTTCATCACCCTCCCCTAACAGGAAATCCCAAAGACCGTTTCAACACCTTCGCCCCCCAGGAAATCCGAAAGACCCCTTCATCACACACCCCCCAGGAAATCCCAAAGACCCTTTCATCACCCTGCCCCCAGAAAATCCTAAAGACCCTTTCATCACCCTCCCACCCAGGAAATCCCAAAGACCCTTTCATCACCCACCCCTCCCACGGAATCCCAAAGACCCTTTCATCACTCTCCCCCTCAGGAAATCCCAAAGACCCCTTCATCACCCTCCCCCCCAGGAAATCCCATGGACCCTTTCATCACCCTCCCCGCCCCAGGAAATCCCAAAGAACCTTTCAACAGCCTCCCCCCAGGAAATCCCAAAGACCCTTTCATCAACCTCCCCACCCAGGAAATCCCAAACACCCCTTCATCACCTTCCACCACCCCCCAGGAAATCCCAAAGACCCCTTCATCACCCTGCCCCCCAGGAAATCCCAAAGAACATTTTATCACCCCCCCCCAGGAAATCCCAAAAACCCTTTCATCACCCTCCCCCCCACCAGGAAATCCCAAAGACCCTTTCATCACACTCACCCCCACCAGGAATTCCCAAATACCCTTTCATCACCCTCCCCAGCAGGAATTCCCAAAAGACCCTTTCATCACCCACCCCGCCACCAGGAAATCCCAAAGTCCCTTTCATCACTCTCCCCCCCACCCCAGGAAATCCCAAAGACCCTTTCATCACCCACCCCCCCTCATGAAATTCCAAAGACTCTTTCATCACCCTCCCCCTCACCAGGAAATCCCAAAGACCCATTCATCATCCTCCCCCCAAGGAAATCGCAAAGACCCTTTCATCACACTCACCCCCACTAGGAATTCCCAAAGACCCTTTCATCACCCTCCCCACCACCAGCAAATCCCAAAGACCCTTTCATCGCACTCCCGTCCCCTAGAAAATCCCAAAGACCCTTTCATCACCCTCCCCCCCCCATGAAATTCCAAAGACTCTTTCATTACACTCCCCCAAGGAAATCCAAAAGACCCTTTCATCACTCTCCCCGTCAGGAAATCCCAAAGACCCTTTCATCACCCTCCCACCCAGGAAATCCCAAAGACCCTTTCATCACCCACCCCTCCCACCAGGAAATCCCAAAGACCCTTTCATCACTCTCCCCGTCAGGAAATCCCAAAGACCCTTTCATCACCCTCCCACCCAGGAAATCCCAAAGACCCTTTCATCACCCACCCCTCCCACCAGGAAATCCCAAAGACCCCTTCATCACCCTCCCCCCCACAGAAATCCCAAAGTTCCCTTCATCACCCTCCCCCCCAGGAAATCCCAAAGACCATTTCATCACCCTCCACACCCCCAGGAAATCCCAAAGAAACTTTCATCACACTCCCCACCCCAGGAAATCCCAAAGACCCTTTCATCACTCTCCCCCCCACCCCAGGAAATCCCAAAGACCATTTCATCACCCTCCACACCCCCAGGAAATCCCAAAGAAACTTTCATCACACTCCCCACCCCAGGAAATCCCAAAGACTCTTTCATCACCCTCCCCCTCACCAGGAAATCCCAAAGACCCATTCATCATCCTCCCCCCCAGGAAATCGCAAAGACCCTTTCATCACACTCACCCCCACTAGGAATTCCCAAAGACCCTCTCATCACCCTCCCCACCACCAGCAAATCCCAAAGACCCTTTCATCGCACTCCCGTCCCCTAGAAAATCCCAAAGACCCTTTCATCACCCTCCCCCCCATGAAATTCCAAAGACTCCTTCATTACACTCCCCCAAGGAAATCCCAAAGACCCTTTCATCACCCTCCCCCCCAGGAGATCCCAAAGACCCTTTCATCACCCTCCCCCTCCCAGGAATTCCGTAAGACCCCTTCATCACCCACCCCCCAGGAAATCCCAAAGACCCTTTCATCACCCTGCCCCCAGGAGATCCCAAAGAAACTTTTATCAAACTCTCCCCCACCTGGAAATCCCAAAGACCCTTTCATCCCCCAACCCCAGCCAGGAGATCCCAAAGACCCTTTCATCACCCTCCCCCTCCCAGGAATTCCCTAAGACCCTTTCATCACCCTCCCCCCTACCAGGAAATCCCAAAGACCCTTTCATCACCCACACCCCCACCGCTCAGGAAAAATCCAAAGACTCTTTCATCACCCTCCCCTCCCAGGAAATCCAAAAGACGCTTTCATTACACTCCCCCAAGGAAATCCCAAAGACCCTTTCATCACCCTCCACCCCAGGAGATCCCAAAGACCCTTTCATCACCCTCCCCCTCCCAGGAATTCCCTAAGACCCTTTCATCACCCTCCCCCCCACCAGGAAATCCCAAAGACCCT
The DNA here is from genome assembly GCF_036365525.1 of Heterodontus francisci. Lineage (NCBI taxonomy): Eukaryota > Metazoa > Chordata > Chondrichthyes > Heterodontiformes > Heterodontidae > Heterodontus > Heterodontus francisci. The sequence continues at coordinate 7,429,378 of NC_090411.1, read as the reverse complement.
TTCATCACCCTCCCCTCCCAGGAAATGCAAAAGACGCTTTCATCACCCTCCCCTCCCAGGAAATCCGAACGCCCCCTTCATCACCCACCCCCCAGGAAATCCCAAAGACCCTTTCATCACCCTGCCCCCAGGAGATCCCAAAGAAACTTTTATCAAACTCCCCCCCACCTGGAAATCCCAAAGACCCTTTCATCCCCCAACCCCACCCAGGAAATCCAAAAGACGCTTTCATCATCCTCCCCTCCCAGGAAATCCGAACGCCCCCTTCATCACCCACCCCCCAGGAAATCCCAGAGACCCTTTCATCACCCTGCACCCAGCAACTCCCAAAGATCCTTTCATCATGCTCCCACCCAGGAAATCCCAAAGACCCCTTCATCACACTCCCCCCCACGGAAATCCCAAAGTCCCCTTCATCACCCTCTCCCCCAGGAAATTCCAAAGACCCTTCCATCACCCTCCCCTCCCCCGCCCCAGGAAATCCCAAAGACCCTTTCATCACTCTCCCCTCCAGGAAATCCCAAAGACCCTTTCATCACCCTCCCACCCAGGAAATCCCAAAGACCCTTTCATCAACCACCCGCCCAGGAAATCCCAAAGACCATTTCATCACCCTCCCCCCACAGGAAATCCAAAAGACCCTTTCATCACTCTCCCCCTCAGGAAACCCCAAAGAACCCTTCGTCACCCTCCCCCACAGGAAATCCCAAAGACCCTTTCATCACCCTCCCCCCTCCCCAGGAAATCCCAAAGACCCTTTCAACAGCCTCCCCCCAGGAAATCCCAAAGACCCTTTCATCAACCTCCCCACCCAGGAAATCCCAAACACCCCTTCATCACCCACCACCCCCCCCCCCCAGGAAATCCCAAAGACCCTTTCATCACCCACCCCTTCCACGGAATCCCAAAGACCCTTTCATCACCCTCCCACCCAGGAAATCCCAAACACCCCTTCATCACCCACCACCCCCCCTCCAGGAAATCCCAAAGACCCTTTCATCACCCTCCCACCCACGGAAATCCCAAATTCCCCTTCATCACCCTCCCCCTCAGGAATTCCCAAATACCCTTTCATCACCCTCCCCAGCAGGAAATCCCAAAAGACCCTTTCATCACCCTCCCCGCTACCAGGAAATCCCAAAGTCCCTTTCATCACTCTCCCCGCCACCCCAGGAAATCTCAAAGACCCTTTCATCACCCTCCCCCCCTCATGAAATTCCAAAGACTCTTTCATCACCCTCCCCCTCACCAGGAAATCCCAAAGACCCTTTCATCACCCTCCCCCCGAGGAAATCGCAAAGACCCTTTCATCACACTCACCCCCACTAGGAATTCCCAAAGACCCTTTCATCACCCTCCCCACCACCAGGAAATCCCAAAGACCCTTTCATCGCACTCCCGCCCCCTAGAAAATCCCAAAGACCCTTTCATCACCCTCCCCCCACATGAAATTCCAAAGACTCTTTCATTACACTCCCCCAAGGAAATCCTAAAGACCCTTTCATCACCCTCCACCCCAGGAGATCCCAAAGACCCTTTCATCACCCTCCCCCTCCCAGGAATTCCCTAAGACCCTTTCATCACCCTCCCCCCCACCAGGAAATCCCAAAGACCCTTTTATCACCCACACCCCCACCCCTCAGGAAAAATCCAAAGACTCTTTCATCACCCTCCCCTCCCAGGAAATCCAAAAGACGCTTTCATCACCCTCCCCTCCCCGGAAATCCGAACGCCCCCTTCATCACCCACCCCCCAGGAAATCCCAAAGACCCTTTCATCACCCTGTCCCCAGGAGATCCCAAAGAACCTTTTATCAAACTCCCCCCCCCCCCTACCTGGAAATCCCAAAGACCCTTTCATCACCCACCCCCAGCCAGGAAATCCAAAAGACGCTTTCATCACCCTCCCCTCCCAGGAAATCCAAACGCCCCCTTCATCACCCACCGCCCAGGAAATCCCAGAGACCCTTTCATCACCCTGCCCCCAGCAACTCCCAAACATTCTTTCATCATGCTCCCACCCAGGAAATCCCAAAGACCCCTTCATCACCCTCTCCCCCAAAGACCCTTTCATCACCCTCCCCCCTCAGGAAATCCCAAAGACCCTTTCATCACCCTCCCCCCCAGGAAATTCCAAAGACCCTTCCATCACCCTCCCCTCCCCCGCCCCAGGAAATCCCAAAGACCCTTTCATCACACTCCCCTCCAGGAAATCCCAAAGACCCTTTCATCACACTCCCACTCAGGAAATCCCAAAGACTCGTTCATCACCCAACGCCCGAGGAAATCCCAAAGACCCCTTCATCAGTCTCCCCCCAGGAAATCCCAAAGACCCTTTATTCACCCTCCCTCTCAGGAAATAACAAAGACCATTTCATCACCCTCCCCCCACAGGAACTCCAAAAGACACTTTCATCACTCTCCCCCTCAGGAAATCCCAAAGACCCTTTCATCACCCTCCCACCCAGGAAATCCCAAAGACCCTTTCATCAACCACCCGCCCAGGAAATCCCAAAGACCATTTCATCACCCTCCCCCCACAGGAAATCCAAAAGACCCTTTCATCACTCTCCCCCTCAGGAAACCCCAAAGAACCCTTCGTCACCCTCCCCCACAGGAAATCCCAAAGACCCTTTCATCACCCTCCCCCCAGGAAATCCCAAAGACCCTTTCATCAACCTCCCCACCCAGGAAATCCCAAACACCCCTTCATCACCCACCACCCCCCCCCCCAGGAAATCCCAAAGACCCCTTCATCACCCTGCCCCCCAGGAAATCCCAAAGAACATTTTATCACCCTCCCCCCAGGAAATCCCAAAGACCCATTCATCACCCTCCCACCCACCAGGAAATCCCAAAGACCCTTTCATTACACTCACACCCAGCAGGAAATCCCAAAAGACCCTTTTGTCACCATCCCCGCCACCAGGAAATCCCAAAGACCCTTTTATAAAACTCACCCCCCCACCTGGAAATCCCAAAGACCCTTTCATCACCCACCCCCAGCCAGGAAATCCAAAAGACGCTTTCATCACCCTCCCCTCCCAGGAAATCCAAACGCCCCCTTCATCACCAACCCCCCAGGAAATCCCAGAGACCCTTTCATCACCCTGCCCCCAGCAACTCCCAAAGATCCTTTCATCATGCTCCCACCCAGGAAATCCCAAAGACTCCTTCATCACCCTCCCCCCCACGGAAATCCCAAAGTCCCCTTCATCACCCTCTCCCCCAAAGACCCTTTCATCACCCTCCCCCCTCAGGAAATCCCAAAGACCCTTTCATCACCCTCCCCCCCCAGGAAATTCCAAAGACCCTTCCATCACCCTCCCCTCCCCCGCCCCAGGAAATCCCAAAGACCCTTTCATCACTCTCCCCTCCAGGAAATCCCAAAGACCCTTTCATCACACTCCCACTCAGGAAATCCCAAAGACTCGTTCATCACCCAACGCCCGAGGAAATCCCAAAGACCCCTTCATCAGTCTCCCCCCAGGAAATCCCAAACACCCCTTCATGACCCACCACCCCCCCCAGGAAATCCCAAAGACCCCTTCATCACCCTGCCCCCCAGGAAATCCCAAAGAACATTTTATCACCCTCCCCCCAGGAAATCCCAAAGACCCATTCATCACCCTCCCACCCACCAGGAAATCCCAAAGACCCTTTCATTACACTCACACCCAGCAGGAAATCCCAAAAGACCCTTTTGTCACCATCCCCGCCACCAGGAAATCCCAAAGACCCTTTTATAAAACTCACCCCCCCACCTGGAAATCCCAAAGACCCTTTCATCACCCACCCCCAGCCAGGAAATCCAAAAGACGCTTTCATCACCCTCCCCTCCCAGGAAATCCAAACGCCCCCTTCATCACCAACCCCCCAAGAAATCCCAGAGACCCTTTCATCACCCTGCCCCCAGCAACTCCCAAAGATCCTTTCATCATGCTCCCACCCAGGAGATCCCAAAGACTCCTTCATCACCCTCCCCCCCACGGAAATCCCAAAGTCCCCTTCATCACCCTCTCCCCCAAAGACCCTTTCATCACCCTCCCCCCTCAGGAAATCCCAAAGACCCTTTCATCACCCTCCCCCCCCAGGAAATTCCAAAGACCCTTCCATCACCCTCCACTCCCCCGCCCCAGGAAATCCCAAAGACCCTTTCATCACTCTCCCCTCCAGGAAATCCCAAAGACCCTTTCATCACACTCCCACTCAGGAAATCCCAAAGACTCGTTCATCACCCAACGCCCGAGGAAATCGCAAAGACCCCTTCATCAGTCTCCCCCCAGGAAATCCCAAACACCCCTTCATCACCCACCACCCCCCCCCCCAGGAAATCTAAAGACCCTTTCATCATCCACCCCTCCCACGGAATCCCAAAGACCCTTTCATCACCCTCCCACCCAGGAAATCCCAAACACCCCTTCATCACCCACCACCCCCCCCCCCCAGGAAATCCCAAAGACCCTTTCATCACCCACCCCTCCCACGGAATCCCAAAGACCCTTTCATCACCCTCCCACCCACGGAAATCCCAAATTCCCCTTCATCACCCTCCCCCTCAGGAATTCCCAAATACCCTTTCATCACCCTCCCCAGCAGGAAATCCCAAAAGACCCTTTCATCACCCACCCCGCTGCCAGGAAATCCCAAAGTCCCTTTCATCACTCTCCCCGCCACCCCAGGAAATCCCAAAGACCCTTTCATCACCCACCCCCCCTCATGAAATTCCAAAGACTCTTTCATCACCCTCCCCCTCACCAGGAAATCCCAAAGACCCTTTCATCACCCTCCCCCCGAGGAATTCCCAAAGACCCTTTCATCACCCTCCCCACCACCAGGAAATCCCAAAGACCCTTTCATCGCACTCCCGCCCCCTAGAAAATCCCAAAGGCCCTTTCATCACCCTCCCCCCGCATGAAATTCCAAAGACTCTTTCATTACACGCCCCCAAGGAAATCCTAAAGACCCTTTCATCACCCTCCACCCCAGGAGATCCCAAAGACCCTTTCATCACCCTCCCCCTCCCAGGAATTCCCTAAGACCCTTTCATCACCCTCCCCCCCACCAGGAAATCCCAAAGACCCTTTTATCACCCACACCCCCACCCCTCAGGAAAAATCCAAAGACTCTTTCATCACCCTCCCCTCCCAGGAAATCCAAAAGACGCTTTCATCACCCTCCCCTCCCCGGAAATCCGAACGCCCCCTTCATCACACACCCCCCAGGAAATCCCAAAGACCCTTTCATCACCCTGTCCCCAGGAGATCCCAAAGAACCTTTTATCAAACTCCCCCCCCCACCTGAAATCCCAAAGACCCTTTCATCACCCACCCCCAGCCTGGAAATCCAAAAGACGCTTTCATCACCCTCCCCTCCCTGGAAATCCAAACGCCCCCTTCATCACCCACCGCCCAGGAAATCCCAGAGACCCTTTCATCACCCTGCCCCCAGCAACTCCCAAACATTCTTTCATCATGCTCCCACCCAGGAAATCCCAAAGACCCCTTCATCACCCTCCCCCCCACGGAAATCCCAAAGTCCCCTTCATCACCCTCTCCCCCAGAGACCCTTTCATCACCCTCCCCCCTCAGGAAATCCCAAAGACCCTTTCATCACCCTCCCCCCCAGGAAATTCCAAAGACCCTTCCATCACCCTCCCCTCCCCCGCCCCAGGAAATCCCAAAGACCCTTTCATCACTCTCCTCTCCAGGAAATCCCAAAGACCCTTTCATCACACTCCCACTCAGGAAATCCCAAAGACTCGTTCATCACCCAACGCCCGAGGAAATCCCAAAGACCCGTTCATTAGTCTCCCCCCAGGAAATCCCAAAGACCCTTTATTCACCCTCCCTCTCAGGAAATAACAAAGACCATTTCATCACCCTCCCCCCACAGGAACTCCAAAAGACACTTTCATCACTCTCCCCCTCAGGAAATCCCAAAGACCCTTTCATCACCCTCCCACCCAGGAAATCCCAAAGACCCTTTCATCAACCACCCGCCCAGGAAATCCCAAAGACCCTTTCATCACTCTCCCCCTCAGGAAACCCCAAAGAACCCTTCGTCACCCTCCCCCACAGGAAATCCCAAAGACCCTTTCATCACCCTCCCCCCGCCAAGGAAATCCCAAAGACCCTTTCAACAGCCTCCCCCCAGGAAATCCCAAAGACCCTTTCATCAACCTCCCCACCCAGGAAATCCCAAACTCCCCTTCATCACCCACCACCCCCCCCAGGAAATCCCAAAGACCCCTTCATCACCCTGCCCCCCAGGAAATCCCAAAGAACATTTTATCACCCTCCCCCCAGGAAATCCCAAAGACCCATTCATCACCCTCCCACCCACCAGGAAATCCCAAAGACCCTTTCATTACACTCACACCCAGCAGGAAATCCCAAAAGACCCTTTTGTCACCATCCCCGCCACCAGGAAATCCCAAAGACCCTTTTATAAAACTCACCCCCCCACCTGGAAATCCCAAAGTCCCTTTCATCACCCACCCCCAGCCAGGAAATCCAAACGCCCCCTTCATCACCCACCCCCCAGGAAATCCCAGAGACCCTTTCATCACCCTGCCCCCAGCAACTCCCAAAGATCCTTTCATCATGCTCCCACCCAGGAAATCCCAAAGACTCCTTCATCACCCTCCCCCCCAACGGAAATCCCAAAGTCCCCTTCATCACCCTCTCCCCCAAAGACCCTTTCATCACCCTCCCCCCTCAGGAAATCCCAAAGACCCTTTCATCACCCTCCCCCCAGGAAATTCCAAAGACCCTTCCATCACCCTCCCCTCCCCCGCCCCAGGAAATCCCAAAGACCCTTTCATCACTCTCCCCTCCAGGAAATCCCAAAGACCCTTTCATCACACTCCCACTCAGGGAATCCCAAAGACTCGTTCATCACCCAACGCCCGAGGAAATCCCAAAGACCCCTTCATCAGTCTCCCCCAGGAAATCCCAAAGACCCTTTATTCACCCTCCCTCTCAGGAAATAACAAAGACCATTTCATCACCCTCCCCCCACAGGAACTCCAAAAGACACTTTCATCACTCTCCCCCTCAGGAAATCCCAAAGACCCTTTCATCACCCTCCCACCCAGGAAATCCCAAAGACCCTTTCATCAACCACCCGCGCAGGAAATCCCAAAGACCATTTCATCACCCTCCCCCCACAGGAAATCCAAAAGACCCTTTCATCACTCTCCCCCTCAGGAAACCCCAAAGAACCCTTCGTTGCCCTCCCCCACAGGAAATCCCAAAGACCCTTTCATCACCCTCCCCCCGCCCAGGAAAACCCAACGACCCTTTCAACAGCCTCCCCCCAGGAAATCCCAAAGACCCTTTCATCAACCTCCCCACCCAGGAAATCCCAAACACCCCTTCATCACCCACCACCCCCCCCCCCAGGAAATCCCAAAGACCCCTTCATCACCCTGCCCCCCAGGAAATCCCAAAGAACATTTTATCACCCTCCCCCCAGGAAATCCCAAAGACCCATTCATCACCCTCCCACCCACCAGGAAATCCCAAAGACCCTTTCATTACACTCACACCCAGCAGGAAATCCCAAAAGACCCTTTTGTCACCATCCCCGCCACCAGGAAATCCCAAAGACCCTTTTATAAAACTCACCCCCCCACCAGGAAATCCCAAAGACCCTTTCATCACCCACCCCCAGCCAGGAAATCCAAAAGACGCTTTCATCACCCTCCCCTCCCAGGAAATCCCAAAGACCCTTCCACCCCCCACCCCCACAGGAAGTCCCAAAGACCCTTTCATCACTGTCCCCCCCAGGAGATCCCAAAGACCCTTTAATCACCCTCCCCCTCCCAGGAATTCCCTAAGACCCTTTCATCACCCTCCCCCCCACCAGCAAATCCCAAAGACCCTTTTATCACCCACACCCCAACCCCTCAGGAAAAATCCAAAGACTCTTTCATCACCCTCCCCTCCCAGGAAATCCAAAAGACGCTTTCATCACCCTCCCCTCCCAGGAAATCCGAACGCCCCCTTTATCACCCACCCCCCAGGAAATCCCAAAGACCCTTTCATCACCCTGTCCCCAGGAGATCCCAAAGAACCTTTTATCAAACTCCCCCCCCCACCTGGAAATCCCAAAGACCCTTTCATCACCCTGCCGCAGCAACTCCCAAACATTCTTTCATCATGCTCCCACCCAGGAAATCCCAAAGACACCTTCATCACCCTCCCCCCCTACGGAAATCCCAAAGTCCCCTTCATCACCGTCTCCCCCAAAGACCCTTTCATCACCCTCCCCCCTCAGGAAATCCCAAAGACCCTTTCATCACCCTCCCCCCCCAGGAAATTCCAAAGACCCTTCCATCACCCTCCCCTCCCCCGCCCCAGGAAATCCCAAAGACCCTTTCATCACTCTCCCCTCCAGGAAATCCCAAAGACCCTTTCATCACACTCCCACTCAGGAAATCCCAAAGACTCGTTCATCACCCAACGCCCGAGGAAATCCCAAAGACCCCTTCATCATTCTCCCCCCAGGAAATCCCAAAGACCCTTTATTCACCCTCCCTCTCAGGAAATAACAAAGACCCTTTCATCACCCTCCCCCCCAGGAAATCCAAAAGACCCTTTCTTCACCCTCCCACCCAGGAAATCCCAAAGACCCTTTCATCAACCACCCCCCCAGGAAATCCCAAAGACCATTTCATCACCCTCCCCCCACAGGAAATCCTAAAGACCCTTTCATCACTCTCCCCCTCAGGAAACCCCAAAGAACCCTTCGTCACCCTCCCCCACTGGAAATCCCAAAGACCCTTTCATCACCCTCCCCCCCCCCCCAGGAAATCCCAACGACCCTTTCAACAGCCTCCCCCCAGGAAATCCCAAATACCCTTTCATCAACCTCCCCACCCAGGAAATCCCAAACACCCCTTCATCACCCACCACCTCCCCCAGGAAATCCCAAAGACCCCTTCATCACCCTGCCCCCCAGGAAATCCCAAAGAACTTTTTATCACCCTCCTCCCAGGAAATCCCAAAGACCCATTCATCACCCTCCCACCCACCAGGAAATCCCAAAGACCCTTTCATTAAACTCACACCCACCAGGAATTCCCAAATACCCTTTCATCACCCACCCCAGCAGGAAATCCCAAAAGACCCTTTTGTCACCATCCCCGCCACCAGGAAATCCCAAAGTCCCTTTCATCACACTCCCCCCCACCCCAGGAAATCCCAAAGACCCATTCATCACCCACCCCAACCCATGAAATTCCAAAGACTCTTTCATCACCCTCCCCCTCACCAGGAAATCCCAAAGTCCCTTTCATCACACTCCACCCCCCTCAGAAAATCCCAAAGACTCTTTCATCACCTTCCCCCTTCATGATATTCCAAAGACTCTTTCATAACCCTCCCCCAAGGAAATCCCAAAGACCCTTTCATCACCCTCCCCTCCAGGAAATCCCAAAGACACTTTCATCACCCACCCCTCCTCAGGAAATCCCAAAGACCCTTTCATCACCCTCCCCCCCAATAAATCCCAAAGACCCATTCATCAGCCTCCCCCCAGGAAATCCCAAAGCCCCTTTCATCACCCTCCCCCTCACCAGGAAATCCCAAAGTCCCTTTCATCACACTCCACCCCCCTCAGAAAATCCCAAAGACTCTTTCATCACCTTCCCCCTTCATGATATTCCAAAGACTCTTTCATTACCCTCCCCCAAGGAAATCCCAAAGACCCTTTCATCACCCTCCCCCCCAGGAAATCCCAAAGACCCTTTCATCACACTCCCCACCCCAGGAAATCCCAAAGACCCTTTCATCACCCTCCCACCCCCTCAGGAAAATCCAAAGACTCTTTCATCAACCCCCCCAGGAAATCCCAAAGACCCTTTTATAAAACTCCCCCCCCCACCAGGAAATCCCAAAGACCCTTTCATCACCCACCCCCACCCAGGAAATCCAAAAGACGCTTTCATCACCCTCCCCTCCCAGGAAATCCCAAAGACCCTTTCAACACCCTCCCCCCACAGGAAATCTGAACGACCCCTTCATCACCCACCCCCCAGGAAATCCCAAAGACCCTTTCATCACCCTGCTCCCAGGAAATCCTAAAGACCCTTTCATCACCCTCCCACCCAGGAAATCCCAAAGACCCCTTCATCACCCTTCCACCCCCTACCCCCCCAGGAAATCCCAAAGACACTTTCATCACTGTCCCCCCCAACCCCCAGGAAATCCCAAAGACCCTTTCATCACCCTCCCCCCCAGGAGATCCCAAAGACAGTTTCATCACCCTCCCCCTCCCAGGAATTCCCTAAGACCCTTTCATCACCCTCCCCCCCACCAGCAAATCCCAAAACCCTTTCATCACCCACACCCCCACCCCTCAGGAAAAATCCAAAGACTCTTTCATCACCCTCCCCTCCCAGGAAATCCAAAAGACACTTTCATCACCCTCCCCTCCCAGGAAATCCGAACGCCCCCTTCATCACCCACCCCCCAGGAAATCCCAAAGACCCTTTCATCACCCTGTCCCCAAGAGATCCCAAAGAACCTTTTATCAAACTCCCCCCCCCACCTGGAAATCCCAAAGACCCCTTCATCACCCACCCCCACCCAGGAAATCCCAAAGACACTTTCATCACTGCCCCCCCGTACCCCCAGGAAATCCCAAAGACCCTTTCATCACCCTTCCCCTCAGGAAATCCCAAAGACCCTTTCAAAACCCTCACCTCCCTGGAAATCCCAAAGACACTTTCATAACCCTCCCCACCCCAGGAAATCCCAAAGACCCTTTCATCACCTTCCCCCCTCAGGAAATCCCAAAGACCCTTTCATCACCCTCCACCCAGGAAATTCCAAAGACCTTTTCATCACCCTCCCCCACGCCAGGAACTCCCAAAGACCCCTTCATCATTCTCCCCCGAGGAAATCCCAAAGACCCTTTTCTCACCCTCCCCCGCCAGGAAATCCCAAAGCCCCTTTCATCACCCTGCCCGCCCAGGAAATCCCAAAGACCCCTTCATCATCCTCCCCCAACAGGAAATCCAAAAGACCCTTTCATCACTCTCCCCCTCAGGAAATCCCAAAGACCCTTTCATCAGCAACCCACCCAGGGAATCCCAAAGACCCTTTCATCACCCACACCTCCCACGGAATCCCAAAGACCCTTTCATCACTCTCCCCCTCAGGAAATCCTAAAGACCCCTTCATCACCCTCCCCCTCAGGAAATCCCAAGGACCCTTTCATCACGCTACCCCGCCCCCACAGGAAATCCCAAAGACCCATTCATCAGCCTCCCCCCAGGAAATCCCAAAGACCCTTTCATCAACCTCCCCACCCAGGAAATCCCAAAGACCCTTTCATCACCCTCCCACCCCCCCCCAGCAGGAAATCCCAAAGACACTTTCATCACCCTCCCCCCCGCCCACCCCCAGGAAATCCCAATGACCCTTTCATCACCCTCCCCCTCAGGAAATCCGAAAGACCCTTTCATCACCCTCACCTCACTGGAAATCCCAAAGACCCTTTCATCACCCTCCCCGTCAGGAAATCCCAAAAACTCTTTCATGACCCTCCCTGCCCAGGAGATCCCAAAGACCATTTCATCATCCTCCCCCCACAGGAAATCCAAAAGACCCTTTCATCACTCTCCCCATCAGGAGAACCCAAAGACCCTTTCATCACCCTCCCACCCAGGGAATCCCAAAGACCCTATCATCACCCACCCCACCCATGGAATCCCAAAGACCCTTTCATCATACACCCCCCCAGGAAATTCCAAAGACCCTTCCATCACCCTCCCCTCCCCCGCCCAGGGAAATCCCAAAGACCCTTTCATCACTCTCCCCTCCAGGAAATCCCAAAGACCCTTTATTCACCCTCCCTCTCAGGAAATAACAAAGACCCTTTCATCACCCTCCCCCCCAGGAAATCCAAAAGACCATTTCATCACCCTCCCCCCACAGGAAATCCAAAAGACACTTTCATCACTCTCCCCCTCAGGAAATCCCAAAGACCCTTTCATCACCCTCCCACCCAGGAAATCCCAAAGACCCTTTCATCAACCACCCCCCCAGGAAATCCCAAAGACCATTTCATCACCCTCCCCCCACAGGAAATCCAAAAGACACTTTCATCACTCTCCCCCTCAGGAAACCCCAAAGAACCCTTCGTCACCCTCCCCCACAGGAAATCCCAAAGACCCTTTCATCACCCTCCCCCCCCCCCCAGGAAATCCCAAAGACCCTTTCAACAGCCTCCCCCCAGGAAATCCCAAAAACCCTTTCATCAACCTCCCCACCCAGGAAATCCCAAACACCCCTTCATCACCCACCACCGCCCCCCCCAGGAAATCCCAAAGACCCCTTCATCACCCTGCCCCCCAGGAAATCCCAAAGAACCTTTTATCACCCTCCCCCCAGGAAATCCCAAAGACCCATTCATCACCCTGCCAACCACCAGGAAATCCCAAAGACCCTTTCATTACACTCACACCCACCAGGAATTCCCAAATACCCTTTCATCACCCACCCCACCAGGAAATCCCATAGTCCCTTTTATCACACTCCCCCGCAACCCCAGGAAATCCCAGAGACCCATTCATCACCCACCGCCCCCCCATGAAATTCCAAAGACTCTTTCATCACCTTCCCCCTTCATGATATTCCAAAGACCCTTTCATCACCCTCCCCCCCAGGAAATCCCAAAGACCCTTTCATCACCCTCCCCACCCCAGGAAATCCCAAAAACCCTTTTATCAAACTCCCCCCCCCCCACCAGGAAATCCCAAAGACCCTTTCATCACCCACCCCCACCCAGGAAATCCAAAAGACGCTGTCATCACCCTCCCCTCCCAGGAAATCCCAAAGACCCTTTCAACACCCTCCCCCCACAGGAAATCTGAACGACCCCTTCATCACCCACCCCCCAGGAAATCCCAAAGACCCTTTCATCACCCTGCTCCCAGGAAATCCTAAAGACCCTTTCATCACCCTCCCACCCAGGAAATCCCAAAGACCCCTACATCACCCTTCCACCCCCCACCCCCCCAGGAAATCCCAAAGACACTTTCATCACTGTCCCCCCGAACCCCCAGGAAATCCCAAAGACCCTTTCATCACCCTCCCCCCCAGGAGATCCCAAAGACCCTTTCATCACCCTCCCCCTCCCAGGAATTCCCTAAGACCCTTTCATCACCCTCCCCCCCACCAGGAAATCCCAAAGACCCTTTAACCACCCACACCCCCACCAGGAAATTCCAAAGACTCTTTCATCACCTTCCCCCTTCATGATATTCCAAAGACTCTTTTATCACCCTCCCCTCCCAGGAAATCCAAAAGACGCTTTCATCACCCTCCCCTCCCAGGAAATCCGAACGCCCCCTTCATCACCCACCCCCCAGGAAATCCCAAAGACCCTTTCATCACCCTGTCCCCAGGAGATCCCAAAGAACCTTTTATCAAACTCCCCCCCCCCCCACCTGGAAATCCCAAAGACCCTTTCATCACCCACCCCCACCCAGGAAATCCACAAGACGCTTTCATCACCCTCGCCTCCCAGGAAATCCGAACGCCCCCTTCATCACCCACCCCCCAGGATATCCCAAAGACCCTTTCATCACCCTGCCCCCAGGAAATACCAAAGATCCTTTCATCATGCTCCCACCCAGGAAATCCCAAAAACCCCTTCATCAGCCTCCCCCCCACGGAAATCCCAAAGTCCCCTTCATCACCCTCTCCCCCAAAGACCCTTTCATCACCCTCTACACCCCCAGGAAATCCCAAAGACACTTTCATCACACTCCCCACCCCAGGAAATCCCAAAGACCCTTTCATCACCCTCCCCCTCAGGAAATCCCAAAGACCCTTTCATCACCCTCCCCCCCAAGAAATTCCAAAGACCCTTCCGTCACCCTCCCCTCCCCCGCCCCAGGAAATCCCAAAGACCTTTTCATCACTCTCCCCTCCAGGAAATCCCAAAGACCCTTTCATCACACTCCCACTCAGGAAATCCCAAAGACTCGTTCATCACCCAACGCCCGAGGAAATCCCAAAGACCCCTTCATCATTCTCCCCCCAGGAAATCTCAAAGACCCTTTATTCACCCTCCCTCTCAGGAAATAACAAAGACCCTTTCATCACCCCCCCCCCCCAGGAAATCCAAAAGACCCTTTCATCACTCTCCCCCTCAGGAAATCCCAAAGACCCTTTCTTCACCCTCCCACCCAGGAAATCCCAAAGACCCTTTCATCAACCACCCCCCCAGGAAATCGCAAAGACCATCTCATCACCCTTCCCCCACAGGAAATCCAAAAGACCCTTTCATCACTCTCCCCCTCAGGAAACCCCAAAGAACCCTTCGTCACCCTCCCCCACTGGAAATCCCAAAGACCCTTTCATCACCCACCCCCCCCAGGAAATCCCAACGACCCTTTCAACAGCCTCCCCCCAGGAAATCCCAAATACCCTTTCATCAACCTCCCCACCCAGGAAATCCCAAACACCCCTTCATCACCCACCACCTCCCCCAGGAAATCCCAAAGACCCCTTCATCACCCTGCCCCCCAGGAAATCCCAAAGAACCTTTTATCACCCTCCCCCCAGGAAATCCCAAAGACCCATTCATCACCCTCCCACCCACCAGGAAATCCCAAAGACCCTTTCATTAAACTCACACCCACCAGGAATTCCCAAATACCCTTTCATCACCCACCCACCAGGAAATCCCAAAGACCCTTTCATTAAACTCACACCCACCAGGAATTCCCAAATACCCTTTCATCACCCACCCCAGCAGGAAATCCCAAAAGACCCTTTTGTCACCATCCCCGCCACCAGGAAATCCCAAAGTCCCTTTCATCACACTCCCCCCCACCCCAGGAAATCCCAAAGTCCCATTCATCACCCACCCCAACCCATGAAATTCCAAAGACTCTTTCATCACCCTCCCCCTCACCAGGAAATCCCAAAGTCCCTTTCATCACACTCCATCCCCCTCAGAAAATCCCAAAGACTCTTTCATCACCTTCCCCCTTCATGATATTCCAAAGACTCTTTCATTACCCTCCCCCGCCAGGAAATCCCAAAGCCCCTTTCAACACCCTGCCCGCCCAGGAAATCCCAAAGACCCCTTCATCATCCTCCCGCAACAGGAAATCCAAAAGACCCTTTCATCACTCTCCCCCTCAGGAAATCCCAAAGACCCTTTCATCAGCAACCCACCCAGGGAATCCCAAAGACCCTTTCATCACCCACACCTCCCACGGAATCCCAAAGACCCTTTCATCACTCTCCCCCTCAGGAAATCCTAAAGACCCCTTCATCACCCTCCCCCTCAGGAAATCCCAAGGACCCTTTCATCACGCTACCCCGCCCCCACAGGAAATCCCAAAGACCCATTCATCAGCCTCCCCCCAGGAAATCCCAAAGACCCTTTCATCAACCTCCCCACCCAGGAAATCCCAAAGACCCTTTCATCACCCTCCCACCCCCCCCAGCAGGAAATCCCAAAGACACTTTCATCACCCTCCCCCCCGCCCACCCCCAGGAAATCCCAATGACCCTTTCATCACCCTCCCCCTCAGGAAATGCCAAAGACCCTTTCATCACCCTCACCTCACTGGAAATCCCAAAGACCCTTTCATCACCCTCCCCGTCAGGAAATCCCAAAAACTCTTTCATGACCCTCCCTGCCCAGGAGATCCCAAAGACCATTTCATCATCCTCCCCCCACAGGAAATCCAAAAGACCCTTTCATCACTCTCCCCATCAGGAGATCCCAAAGACCCTTTCATCACCCTCCCACCCAGGGAATCCCAAAGACCCTATCATCACCCACCCCACCCACGGAATCCCAAAGACCCTTTCATCATTCACCCCCCCAGGAAATTCCAAAGATCCTTCCATCACCCTCCCGTCCCCCGCCCAGGGAAATCCCAAAGACCCTTTCATCACTCTCCCCTCCAGGAAATCCCAAAGACCCTTTATTCACCCTCCCTCTCAGGAAATAACAAAGACCCTTTCATCACCCTCCCCCCCAGGAAATCCAAAAGACCATTTCATCACCCTCCCCAAACAGGAAATCCAAAAGACACTTTCATCACTCTCCCCCTCAGGAAATCCCAAAGACCCTTTCATCACCCTCCCACCCAGGAAATCCCAAAGACCCTTTCATCAACCACCCCCCCAGGAAATCCCAAAGACTATTTCATCACCCTCCCCCCACAGGAAATCCAAAAGACCCTTTCATCACTCTCCCCCTCAGGAAACCCCAAAGAACCCTTCGTCACCCTCCCCCACAGGAAATCCCAAAGACCCTTTCATCACCCTCCCCCCCCCACCCCAGGAAATCCCAAAGACCCTTTCAACAGCCTCCCCGCAGGAAATCCCAAAAACCCTTTCATCAACCTCCCCACCCAGGAAATCCCAAACACCCCTTCATCACCCACCACCGCCCCCCCCAGGAAATCCCAAAGACCCCTTCATCACCCTGCCCCCCAGGAAATCCCAAAGAACCTTTTATCACCCTCCCCCCAGGAAATCCCAAAGACCCATTCATCACCCTCCCACCCACCAGGAAATCCCAAAGACCCTTTCATTACACTCACACCCACCAGGAATTCCCAAATACCCTTTCATCACCCACCCCAGCAGGAAATCCCAAAAGACCCTTTTGTCACCATCCCCGCCACCAGGAAATCCCATAGTCCCTTTTATCACACTCCCCCCCAACCCCAGGAAATCCCAGAGACCCATTCATCACCCACCCCCCCCCCCCCATGAAATTCCAAAGACTCTTTCATCACCTTCCCCCTTCATGATATTCCAAAGACCCTTTCATCACCCTCCCCCCCAGGAAATCCCAAAGACCCTTTCATCACCCTCCCCACCCCAGGAAATCCCAAAAACCCTTTTATCAAACTCCCCCCCACCCCCCACCAGGAAATCCCAAAGACCCTTTCATCACCCACCCCCACCCAGGAAATCCAAAAGACGCTTTCATCACCCTCCCCTCCCAGGAAATCCCAAAGACCCTTTCAACACCCTCCCCCCACAGGAAATCTGAACGACCCCTTCATCACCCACCCCCCAGGAAATCCCAAAGACCCTTTCATCACCCTGCTCCCAGGAAATCCTAAAGACCCTTTCATCACCCTCCCACCCAGGAAATCCCAAAGACCCCTACATCACCCTTCCACCCCCCACCCCCCCAGGAAATCCCAAAGACACTTTCATCACTGTCCCCCCGAACCCCCAGGAAATTCCAAAGACCCTTTCATCACCCTCCCCCCCAGGAGATCCCAAAGACCCTTTCATCACCCTCCCCCTCCCAGGAATTCCCTAAGACCCTTTCATCACCCTCCCCCCCACCAGGAAATCCCAAAGACCCTTTAACCACCCACACCCCCACCAGGAAATTCCAAAGACTCTTTCATCACCTTCCCCCTTCATGATATTCCAAAGACTCTTTAATCACCCTCCCCTCCCAGGAAATCCAAAAGACGCTTTCATCACCCTCCCCTCCCAGGAAATCCGAACGCCCCCTTCATCACCCACCCCCCAGGAAATCCCAAAGACCCTTTCATCACCCTGTCCCCAGGAGATCCCAAAGAACCTTTTATCAAACTCCCCCCCCCACCTGGAAATCCCAAAGACCCTTTCATCACCCACCCCCACCCAGGAAATCCACAAGACGATTTCATCACCCTCCCCTCCCAGGAAATCCGAACGCCCCCTTCATCACCCACCCCCCAGGATATCCCAAAGACCCTTTCATCACCCTGCCCCCAGGAAATACCAAAGATCCTTTCATCATGCTCCCACCCAGGAAATCCCAAAAACCCCTTCATCAGCCTCCCCCCGACGGAAATCCCAAAGTCCCCTTCATCACCCTCTCCCCCAAAGACCCTTTCATCACCCTCCACACCCCCAGGAAATCCCAAAGACACTTTCATCACACTCCCCACCCCAGGAAATCCCAAAGGCCCTTTCATCACCCTCCCCCTCAGGAAATCCCAAAGACCCTTTCATCACCCTCCCCCACAAGAAATTCCAAAGACCCTTCCGTCACCCTCCCCTCCCCCGCCCCAGGAAATCCCAAAGACCTTTTCATCACTCTCCCCTCCAGGAAATCCCAAAGACCCTTTCATCACACTCCCACAAAGGAAATCCCAAAGACTCGTTCATCACCCAACGCCCGAGGAAATCCCAAGGACCCCTTCATCATTCTCCCCCCAGGAAATCTCAAAGACCCTTTATTCACCCTCCCTCTCAGGAAATAACAAAGACCCTTTCATCACCCTCCCCCCCAGGAAATCCAAAAGACCCTTTCATCACTCTCCCCCTCAGGAAATCCCAAAGACCCTTTCTTCACCCTCCCACCCAGGAAATCCCAAAGACCCTTTCATCAACCACCCCCCCAGGAAATCCCAAAGACCCTTTTATAAAACTCCCCCCCCACCAGGAAATCCCAAAGACCCTTTCATCACCCACCCCCACCCAGGAAATCCAAAAGACGCTTTCATCACCCTCCCCTCCCAGGAAATCCCAAAGACCCTTTCAACACCCTCCCCCCACAGGAAATCTGAACGACCCCTTCATCACCCACCCCCCAGGAAATCCCAAAGACCCTTTCATCACCCTGCTCCCAGGAAATCCTAAAGACCCTTTCATCACCCTCCCACCCAGGAAATCCCAAAGACCCCTTCACCATCCTTCCACCCCCCACCCCCCCAGGAAATCCCAAAGACACTTTCATCACCCACCCCCCAACCCCCAGGAAATCCAAAGACCCTTTCATCACCCTCCCCCCCAGGAGATCCCAAAGACCCTTTCATCACCCTCCCCCCCACCAGGAAATCCCAAAAACCCTTTCATCACCCACACCCCCACCCCTCAGGAAAAATCCAAAGACTCTTTCATTACCCTCCCCTCCCAGGAAATCCAAAAGACGCTTTCATCACCCTCCACTCCCAGGAAATCCGAACGCCCCCTTCATCACCCACCCCCCAGGAAATCCCAAAGACCCTTTCATCACCCTGTCCCCAAGAGATTCCAAAGAACCTTTTATCAAACTCCCCCCCCACCTGGAAATCCCAAAGACCCTTTCATCACCCACCCCCACCCAGGAAATCCCAAAGACACTTTCATCACTGTCCCCCCGAACCCCCAGGAAATCCCAAAGACACTTTCATCACCCTTCCCCTCAGGAAATCCCAAAGACCCTTTCAAAACCCTCACCTCCCTGGAAATCCCAAAGACACTTTCATAACCCTCCCCACCCCAGGAAATCCCAAAGACCCTTTCATCACCTTCCCGCCTCAGGAAATCCCAAAGACCCTTTCATCACCCTCCACCCAGGAAATTCCAAAGACCTTTTCATCACCCTCCCTCACGCCAGGAAGTCCCAAAGACCCCTTCATCATTCTCCCCCGAGGAAATCCCAAAGACCCTTTTCTCACCCTCCCCCGCCAGGAAATCCCAAAGCCCCTTTCATCACCCTGCCCGCCCAGGAAATCCCAAAGACCCCTTCATCATCCTCCCCCAACAGGAAATCGAAAAGACCCTTTCATCACTCTCCCCCTCAGGAAATCCCAAAGACCCTTTCATCAGCCTCCCACCCAGGGAATCCCAAAGACCCTTTCATCACCCAGCCCTCTCACGGAATCCCAAAGACCCTTTCATCACCCTCACACTCAGGAAATCCCAAAGACTCTTTCATCACCCACACCTCACACGGAATCCCAAAGACCCTTTCATCACTCTCCCCCTCAGGAAATCCTAAAGACCCCTTCATCACCCTCCCCCCCAGGAAATCCCAAGGACCCTTTCATCACGCTACCCCGCCCCCACAGGAAATCCCAAAGACCCATTCATCAGCCTCCCCCCAGGAAATCCCAAAGACCCTTTCATCAACCTCCCCACCCAGGAAATCCCAAAGACCCTTTCATCACCCTCCCACCCCCCCCCAGCAGGAAATCCCAAAGACACTTTCATCACCCTCCCCCCCGCCCACCCCCAGGAAATCCCAATGACCCTTTCATCACCCTCCCCCTCAGGAAATCCCAAAGACCCTTTCATCACCCTCACCTCACTGGAAATCCCAAAGACCCTTTCATCACCCTCCCCGTCAGGAAATCCCAAAAACTCTTTCATGAACCTCCCCCCACAGGAAATCCAAAAGACCCTTTCATCACTCTCCCCATCAGGAGATCCCAAAGACCCTTTCATCACCCTCCCACCCAGGGAATCTCAAAGACCTTATCATCACCCACCCCACCCACGGAATCCCAAAGACCCTTTCATCACTCTCCCCCTCAGGAAATCCCAAAGACCCTTTCATCACCCTCCCCCCCAAGAAATTCCAAAGACCCTTCCATCACCCTCCCCTCCCCCGCCCCAGGAAATCCCAAAGACCTTTTCATCACTCTCCCGTCCAGGAAATCCCAAAGACCCTTTCATCACACTCCCACTCAGGAAATCCCAAAGACTCGTTCATCACCCAATGCCCGAGGAAATCCCAAAGACCCCTTCATCATTCTCCCCCCAGGAAATCCCAAAGGCCCTTTATTCACCCTCCCTCTCAGGAAATAACAAAGACCCTTTCATCACCCTCCCCCCCAGGAAATCCAAAAGACCCTTTCATCACTCTCCCCCTCAGGAAATCCCAAAGACCCTTTCTTCACCCTCCCACCCAGGAAATCCCAAAGACCCTTTCATCAACCACCCCCCCAGGAAATCCCAAAGACCATTTCATCACCCTCCCCCCACAGGAAATCCAAAAGACCCTTTCATCACTCTCCCCCTCAGGAAACCCCAAAGAACCCTTCGTCACCCTCCCCCACTGGAAATCCCAAAGACCCTTTCATCACCCTCCCCCCCCCCAGGAAATCCCAACGACCCTTTCATCAACCTCCCCACCCAGGAAATCCCAAACACCCCTTCATCACCCACCACCTCCCCCAGGAAATCCCAAAGACCCCTTCATCACCCTCCCCCCAGGAAATCCCAAATACCCATTCATCACCCTCCCACCCACCAGGAAATCCCAAAGACCCTTTCATTAAACTCACACCCACCAGGAATTCCCAAATACCCTTTCATCACCCACCCCAGCAGGAAATCCCAAAAGACCCTTTTGTCACCATCCCCGCCACCAGGAAATCCCAAAGTCCCTTTCATCACACTCCCCCACACCCCAGGAAATCCCAAAGACCCTTTCATCACCCTCACCTCCCTGGAAATCCCAAAGACCCCTTTATCACCCTCCCCCCAGGAAATTCCAAAGACCCTTTCATCACCCTCCGCCCCCACCAGGAAATCCCGAAGACCCTTTCATCACTCTTCCGTCCAGGAAATCCCAATGACCCTTTCATCACCCTCCCCGTCAGGAAATCCCAAAGACCCTTTCATCACCCTCCCACCCAGGAAATCCCACAGACCCTTTCATCACCCACCCCTCCAATGGAATCCCAAAGATCTTTTCATCACTCTCCCCCTCAGGAAATCCCAAAGACCCTTTTTTCACCCTCCCCCCCCCAGGAAATCCCAAAGCCCCTTTCATCACCCTCCCGCCCAGGAAATCACAAAGACCATTTCATCATCCTCCCCCGAGGAAATCCCAAAGACCCTTTTTTCACCCTCCCCCCCCAGGAAATCCCAAAGCCCCTTTCATCACCCTCCCGCCCAGGAAATCACAAAGACCATTTCATCATCCTCCCCCCATAGGAAATCCAAAAGACCCTTTCATCACTCTCCCCCTCAGGAAATCCCAAAGACCCTTTCATCACCCTCCCACCCAGGAAATCCCACAGACCCTTTCATCACCCACCCCTCCAATGGAATCCCAAAGATCCTTTCATCACTCTCCCCCTCAGGAAATCCCAAAGACCCTTTCATCACCCTCCCACCCAGGGAATCCCAAAGACCCTTTCATCACCCACCCCTCCCACGGAATCCCAAAGACCCTTTCATCACTCTCCCCCTCAGGAAATCCCAAAGACCCCTTCATCACCCTCCCCCCCAGGAAATCCCAAGGACCCTTTCATCACGCTACCATCCCGCCCAGGAAATCCGAAAGACCCATTCATCAGCCTACCCCCAGGAAATCCCAAAGACCCTTTCATCAACCTCCCCACCCAGGAAATCCCAAAGACCCTTTCATCACCCTCCTACCGACCCCCCCAGGAAATCCCAAAGACACTTTCATCACCCTCCCCCCCCACCCCCAGGAAATTCCAAAGACCCTTTCATCACCCTCCGCCCCCATGAAATTCCAAAGACTCTTTCATTACCCTCCCCCAAGGAAATCCCAAAGACCCTTTCATCACCCACCCCTCCCACGGAATCCCAAAGACCCTTTCATCACTCTCCCCCTCAGGAAATCCCAAAGACCCTTTCATCACCCTCCCACCCAGGAATTCCCAAAGACCCTTTCGTCACCCACCCCTCCCACGGAATCCCAAAGACCCTTTCATCCCTCTCCCCCGCAGGAATTCCCAAGACCCTTTCATCACCCTCCCACCCAGGAAATCCCAAAGGCCCTTTCAACACCCTCCCCCTACAGGAAATCAGAACGACCCCTTCATCACCCACCCCCCAGGAAATCCCAAAGAACCTTTCATCACCCTCCCACCCAGGAAATCCCAAAGACCCCTTCATCACCCACCCCTCAGGAAATCCCAAAGAACCTTTCATCACCCTCCCACCCAGGAAATCCCAAAGACCCTTTCATCACCCTCCCCCACCACCCCCAGGAAATCCCAAAGACCCTTTCATCACTCTCCCCTCCAGGGAATCCCAATGACCCTTTCATCACCCTCCCCGTCCGGAAATCCTAAAGACTCTTTCATCACCCAACGCCCGAGGAAATCCCAAAGACCCCTTCATCATTCTCCCCCGAGGAAATCCCAAAGACCCTTTTTTCACCCTCCCCCCCCAGGAAATCCCAAAGCCCCTTTCATCACCCACCCCGCCCAGGAAATCCCAAAGGCCATTTCATCATCCTCCCCCAATAGGAAATCCAAAAGACCCTTTCATCACTCTCCACCTCAGGAAATCCCAAAGACCCTTTCATCACCCTCCCACCCAGGAAATCCCAAAGACCCTTTCATCACCCACCCCTCCCACGGAATCCCAAAGTCCCCTTCATCACTCTCCCCCTCAGGAAATCCCAAAGACCCTTTCATCACCCTCCCACCCAGGAAAGCCCAAAGACCCTTTCATCACCCACCCCTCCCACGGAATCCCAAAGACCCTTTCATCACGCTCCCCCGCAGGAAATCCCAAAGACCCCTTCATCACCCTCCCTCCCAGGAAATCTGAAGGACCCTTTCATCATGCTACCCAAACCCCCCCAGGAAAACCCAAAGACCCGTTCAGCAGCCTCCCCCCAGGAAATCCAAAAGACCCTTTCATCAACCTCCCCCCCAGGAAATCCCAAAGACCCTTCCATCACCCTCCCCCCAAGGAAATCCCAAGGACCCTTTCATCACACTCACCCCCACCAGGAAATCCCCAAGACTCTTTCATCACACTCCCCCTCACCAGAAAATCCCAAAGACTCTTGCATCACCCTCCCCCCCATGAAATTCCAAAGACTCTTTCATTACCCTCCCCCAAGGAAATCCCAAAGACCCTTTCATCACCCTCCCCCCCAGGAAATCCCAAAGACCCTTTCATCACCCTCCCCCCACCCCCCCAGGAAATCCCTAAGACACTTTCATCACCCTCCCACACCCTCAGGAATATCCAAAGACTCTTTCATCAACCCCTCCAGGAAATCCCAAAGACCCTTTTATAAAACTCCCCCCCCACCAGGAAATCCCAAAGACCCTTTCGTCACCCACGCCCACGCAGGAAATCGAAAAGACGCTTTCATCACCCTCCCCTCCCAGGCAATCCCAAAGGCCCTTTCAACACCCTCCCCCCACAGGAAATCCGAACGACCCCTTCATCACCCACCCCCCAGGAAATCCCAAAGAACCTTTCATCACCCTCCCACCCAGGAAATCCCAAAGACCCCTTCATCACCCTCCCCACCATGGAAATCCCAAAGACCCTTTCATCACCCTCCCCCACCACCCCCAGGAAATCCCAAAGACCCTTTCATCACTCTCCCCTCCAGGGAATCCCAATGACCCTTTCATCACCCTCCCCGTCCGGAAATCCCAAAGACTCTTTCATCACCCAACGCCCGAGGAAATCCCAAAGACCCCTTCATCATTCTCACCCGAGGAAATCCCAAAGACCCTTTTTTCACCCTCCCCCCCCAGGAAATCCCAAAGCCCCTTTCATCACCCTCCCCGCCCAGGAAATCCCAAAGACCATTTCATCATCCTCCCCCAATAGGAAATCCAAAAGACCCTTTCATCACTCTCCACCTCAGGAAATCCCAAAGACCCTTTCATCACCCTCCCACCCAGGAAATCCCAAAGACCCTTTCATCACCCACCCCTCCCACGGAATCCCAAAGACCCTTTCATCACTCTCCCCCTCAGGAAATCCCAAAGACCCCTTCATCACCCTCCCCCCCAGGAAATCCCAAGGACCCTTTCATCACGCTACCACCCCCCCCAGCAAATCCGAAAGACCCATTCATCCGCCTACCCCCAGGAAATCCCAAAGACCCTTTCATCAACCTCCCCACCCAGGAAATCCCAAAGACCCTTTCATCACCCTCCCCCACCACCAGGAAATCCCAAAGACCCTTTCATCACTCTCCCCTCCAGGAAATCCCAATGACCCTTTCATCACCCTCCCCGTCAGGAAATCCCAATGACACTTTCATCACCCTCCCCGTCAGGAAATCCCAAAGACCCTTTCATCACAAAACTCCCGAGGAAATCCCAAAGACCCCTTCATCATTCTCCCCCGAGGAAATCCCAAAGACCCTTTTTACACCCTCCCCCTACAGGAAATCCCAAAGCCCCTTTCATCACTCTCCCCGCCCAGGAAATCGCAAAGACCATTTCATCATCCTCCCCCCACAGGAAATCCAAAAGACCCTTTCATCACTCTCCCCCTCAGGAAATCCCAAAGACCCTTTCATCACCCTCCCACCCAGGAAATCCCAAAGACCCTTTCATCACCCACCCCTCCCACGGAATCCCAGAGACCCTTTCATCACTCTGCCCCACAGGAAATCCCAAAGACCCTTTCATCACCCTCCCACCCAGGAAATCCCAAAGACCCTTTCATCACCCACCCCTCCCACGGAATCCCAAAGACCCTTTCATCACTCTCCCCCTCAGGAAATCCCAAAGACCCCTTCATCACCCTCCCCCCCAGGAAATCCCAAGGACCCTTTCATCACGCTACCACCTCCCCCAGTAAATCCGAAAGACCCAATCATCAGCCTACCCACAAAAAATCCCAAAGACCCTTTCATCACCCACCCCTCCCACGGAATCCCAAAGACTCTTTCATCACTCTCCCCTTCAGGAAATCCCAAAGACCCCTTCATCACCCTCCCCCCCAGGAAATCTCAAGGACCCTTTCATCACGCTACCCCCCCTCCCAGCAAATCCGAAAGACCCATTCATCCGCCTACCCCCAGGAAATCCCAAAGACCCTTTCATCAACCTCCCCACCCAGGAAATCCCAAAGACCCTTTCATCACCCTCCCCCACCACCAGGAAATCCCAAAGACCCTTTCATCACTCTGCCCTCCAGGAAATCCCAATGACCCTTTCATCACCCTCCCCGTCAGGAAATCCCAATGACACTTTCATCACCCTCCCCGTCAGGAAATCCCAAAGACCCTTTCATCACAAAACTCCCGAGGAAATCCCAAAGACCCCTTCATCATTCTCCCCCGAGGAAATCCCAAAGACCCTTGTTTCACCATCCCCCCGCAGGAAATCCCAAAGCCCCTTTCATCACTCTCCCCGCCCAGGAAATCCCAAAGACCATTTCATCATCCTCCCCCCATAGGAAATCCAAAAGACCCTTTCATTACTCTCCCCCTCAGGAAATCCCAAAGACCCTTTCATCACCCTCCCACCCAGGAAATCCCAAAGACCTTTTCATCACCCACCCCTCCCATGGAATCCCAGAGACCCTTTCATCACTCTGCCCCACAGGAAATCCCAAAGACCCTTTTCATCACCCTCCCACCCAGGAAATCCCAAAGACCCTTTCATCACCCACTCCTCCCACGGAATCCCAAAGACCCCTTCATCAACCTCCCCGCCAGGAAATCCCAAGGACCCTTTCATCACGCTACCACCCCCCCCCCCAGTAAATCCGAAAGACCCATTCATCAGCCTACCCCCAGGAAATCCCAAAGACCCTTTCATCAACCTCCCCACCCAGGAAATCCCAAAGACCCTTTCATCACCCTCCCACCGCCCTACCCAGGAAATCCCAAAGACACTTTCATCACCCTCCCGCCCCACGGAATCGCAAAGACCCTTTCATCACTCTCCCCCTCAGGAAATCCCAAAGGCCCTTTCATCACCCTCCCACCCAGGAAATCCAAAAGACACTTTCATCACCCTTCCCCCTCAACCCCAGGAATTCCCAAAGACCCTTTCATCACCCTCCCCCTCAGGAAATCCCAAAGACCCTTTCATCGCCCTCCCCACCCAGGAAATCCCAAAGACACTTTCATCACCCACTCCCCCCCCCCCACCCACGGAATCCCAAAGACCATTTCATCACTCTCCCCCTCAGGAAATCCCAAAGACCCCTTCACCACCCACCCCCCAGGAGATCCCAATGACCCTTTCATCACCCTCCCCGTCCGGAAATCCCAAAGACTCTTTCATCACCCAACGCCCGAGGAAATCCCAAAGACCCCTTCATCATCCTCGCCCAACAGGAAATCCAAAAGACCCTTTCATCACTCTCCCCCTCAGGAAATCCCAAAGACCCTTTCATCACCCTCCCACCCAGGAAATCCCAAAGACCCTTTCATCACCCACCCCTCCCATGGAATCCCAAAGTCCCCTTCTTCACTCTCCCCATCAGGAAATCCCAAAGACCCTTTCATCACCCACCCCTCCCACGGAATCCCAAAGACCCTTTCATCACTCTCCCCCTCAGGAAATCCCAAAGACCTCTTCATCACCCTCCCCCCCAGGAAATCCCAAGGACCCTTTCATCACGCTACCACCCCCCCCCCCAGCAAATCTGAAAGACCCATTCATCCGCCTACCCCCAGGAAATCCCAAAGACCCTTTCATCAACCTCCCCACCCAGGAAATCCCAAAGACCCTTTCATCACCCTCCCACCGCACCCCCCTGGAAATCCAAAAGACCCTTTCATCACTCTCCCCCTCAGGAAATCCCAAAGACCCTTTCATCACCCTCCCAACCAGGAAATCCCAAAGACCCTTTCATCACCCACCCCTCCCACGGAATCCCAGAGACCCTTTCGTCACTCTGCCCCACCGGAAATCCCAAAGACCCTTTCATCACCCCCCCACCCAGGAAATCCCAAAGACCCTTTCATCACCCACCCCTCCTATGGAATCCCAAAGACCCTTTCATCACTCTCCCCCTCAGGAAATCCCAAAGACCCCTTCATCACCCTCCCCCCCAGGAAATCCCAAGGACCCTTTCATCACGCTACCACCCCCCCCAGTAAATCCAAAAGACCCATTCATCAGCCTACCCCCAGGAAATCCCAAAGACCCTTTCATCAACCTCCCCACCCAGGAAATCCCAAAGACCCTTTCATCACCCTCCCACCGCCCCACCCAGGAAATCCCAAAGACACTTTCATCACCCTCCCGCCCCACGGAATCCCAAAGACCCTTTCATCACTCTTCCCCCTCAGGAAATCCCAAAGGCCCTTTCATCACACTCCCACCCAGGAAATCCAAAAGACACTTTCATCACCCTCCCCCCACAACCCCAGGAATTCCCAAAGACCCTTTCATCACCCTCCCCCTCAGGAAATCCCAAAGACCCTTTCATCGCCCTCCCCACCCAGGAAATCCCAAAGACCCTTTCATCAACCTCCCCACCCAGGAAATCCCAAAGACCCTTTCATCACCCTCCCCCACCACCAGGAAATCCCAAAGACCCTTTCATCACTCTGCCCTCCAGGAAATCCCAATGACCCTTTCATCACCCTCCCCGTCAGGAAATCCCAATGACACTTTCATCACCCTCCCCGTCAGGAAATCCCAAAGACCCTTTCATCACAAAACTCCCGAGGAAATCCCAAAGACCCCTTCATCATTCTCCCCCGAGGAAATCCCAAAGACCCTTGTTTCACCATCCCCCCGCAGGAAATCCCAAAGCCCCTTTCATCACTCTCCCCGCCCAGGAAATCCCAAAGACCATTTCATCATCCTCCCCCCATAGGAAATCCAAAAGACCCTTTCATTACTCTCCCCCTCAGGAAATCCCAAAGACCCTTTCATCACCCTCCCACCCAGGAAATCCCAAAGACCTTTTCATCACCCACCCCTCCCATGGAATCCCAGAGACCCTTTCATCACTCTGCCCCACAGGAAATCCCAAAGACCCTTTTCATCACCCTCCCACCCAGGAAATCCCAAAGACCCTTTCATCACCCACTCCTCCCACGGAATCCCAAAGACCCCTTCATCAACCTCCCCGCCAGGAAATCCCAAGGACCCTTTCATCACGCTACCACCCCCCCCCCCCCCAGTAAATCCGAAAGACCCATTCATCAGCCTACCCCCAGGAAATCCCAAAGACCCTTTCATCAACCTCCCCACCCAGGAAATCCCAAAGACCCTTTCATCACCCTCCCACCGCCCTACCCAGGAAATCCCAAAGACACTTTCATCACCCTCCCGCCCCACGGAATCGCAAAGACCCTTTCATCACTCTCCCCCTCAGGAAATCCCAAAGGCCCTTTCATCACCCTCCCACCCAGGAAATCCAAAAGACACTTTCATCACCCTCCCCCCTCAACCCCAGGAATTCCCAAAGACCCTTTCATCACCCTCCCCCTCAGGAAATCCCAAAGACCCTTTCATCGCCCTCCCCACCCAGGAAATCCCAAAGACACTTTCATCACCCACTCCCCCCCCCCCCACCCACGGAATCCCAAAGACCATTTCATCACTCTCCCCCTCAGGAAATCCCAAAGACCCCTTCACCACCCACCCCCCAGGAGATCCCAATGACCCTTTCATCACCCTCCCCGTCCGGAAATCCCAAAGACTCTTTCATCACCCAACGCCCGAGGAAATCCCAAAGACCCCTTCATCATCCTCGCCCAACAGGAAATCCAAAAGACCCTTTCATCACTCTCCCCCTCAGGAAATCCCAAAGACCCTTTCATCACCCTCCCACCCAGGAAATCCCAAAGACCCTTTCATCACCCACCCCTCCCATGGAATCCCAAAGTCCCCTTCTTCACTCTCCCCATCAGGAAATCCCAAAGACCCTTTCATCACCCACCCCTCCCACGGAATCCCAAAGACCCTTTCATCACTCTCCCCCTCAGGAAATCCCAAAGACCTCTTCATCACCCTCCCCCCCAGGAAATCCCAAGGACCCTTTCATCACGCTACCACCCCCCCCCCCAGCAAATCTGAAAGACCCATTCATCCGCCTACCCCCAGGAAATCCCAAAGACCCTTTCATCAACCTCCCCACCCAGGAAATCCCAAAGACCCTTTCATCACCCTCCCACCGCACCCCCCTGGAAATCCAAAAGACCCTTTCATCACTCTCCCCCTCAGGAAATCCCAAAGACCCTTTCATCACCCTCCCAACCAGGAAATCCCAAAGACCCTTTCATCACCCACCCCTCCCACGGAATCCCAGAGACCCTTTCGTCACTCTGCCCCACCGGAAATCCCAAAGACCCTTTCATCACCCCCCCACCCAGGAAATCCCAAAGACCCTTTCATCACCCACCCCTCCTATGGAATCCCAAAGACCCTTTCATCACTCTCCCCCTCAGGAAATCCCAAAGACCCCTTCATCACCCTCCCCCCCAGGAAATCCCAAGGACCCTTTCATCACGCTACCACCCCCCCCAGTAAATCCAAAAGACCCATTCATCAGCCTACCCCCAGGAAATCCCAAAGACCCTTTCATCAACCTCCCCACCCAGGAAATCCCAAAGACCCTTTCATCACCCTCCCACCGCCCCACCCAGGAAATCCCAAAGACACTTTCATCACCCTCCCGCCCCACGGAATCCCAAAGACCCTTTCATCACTCTTCCCCCTCAGGAAATCCCAAAGGCCCTTTCATCACACTCCCACCCAGGAAATCCAAAAGACACTTTCATCACCCTCCCCCCACAACCCCAGGAATTCCCAAAGACCCTTTCATCACCCTCCCCCTCAGGAAATCCCAAAGACCCTTTCATCGCCCTCCCCACCCAGGAAATCCCAAAGACCATTTCATCATCCTCCCCCCACAGGAAATCCAAAAGACCCTTTCATCACCCTCCCCCCCCAGGAAATCCCAAAGCCCCTTTCATCACCCTCCCCGCCCAGGAAATCACAAAGACCATTTCATCATCCTCCCCCCATAGGAAATCCCAAAGACCCTTTCATCAGCCTCACCTCCCAGGAAATCCCAAAGACACTTTCATAACCCTCCCCAGCCCAGGAAATCCCAAAGACCCTTTCATCACCTTCCCCCCTCAGGAAATCCCAAAGACCCTTTCATCACCCTCCCCCCCCAGGAAATCCCAAAGCCCCTTTCATCACCCTGCCCGCCCAGGAAATCCCAAAGACCATTTCATCATCCTCCCCCCATAGGAAATCCCAAAGACCGTTTCATCACCCTCCCCCCAGGAAATTCCAAAGACCCTTTCATCACCCTCCCACACCACCAGGAAATCCCAAAGACCCTTTCATCACTCTCCCCTCCAAGAAATTCCAAAGACCCTTTCATCACCCTCCCCCAGCACCAGGAAATCCAAAAGACCCTTTCATCACTCTCCCCCTCAGGAAATCCCAAAGACCCTTTCATCACCCTCCCACCCAGGAAATGCCAAAGACCCTTTCATCACCCACCCCTCCCACGGAATCCCAAGCACCCTTTCATCACTCTCCCCCTCAGGAAATCCCAAAGACCCTTTCATCACCCTACCACCCAGGAAATCCCAAAGACCCTTTCATCACCCACCCCTCCCACAGAATCCCAAAGACCCTTTCATCACTCTCCCCCTCAGGAAATCCCAAAGACCCCTTCATCACCCCCCCCAGCCCAGGAAATCCCAAGGACCCTTTCATCACGCTACAACCGCCCCCTGCAAATCCGAAAGACCCATTCATCCGCCTACCCCCAGGAAATCCCAAAGACCCTTTCATCAACCTCCCCACCCAGGAAATCCCAAAGACCCTTTCATCACCCTCCCCCACCACCAGGAAATCCCAAAGACCCTTTCATCACTCTCCCCTGCAGGAAATCCCAATGACCCTTTCATCACCCTCCCCGTCAGGAAATCCCAAAGACTCTTTCATCACCCAACGCCCGAGGAAATCCCAATGACCCCTTCATCATTCTCCCCCGAGGAAATCCCAAAGACCCTTTATTCAACCTCCCCCCCCAGGAAATCCCAAAGCCCCTTTCATCACCCTCCCCGGCCAGGAAATCCCAAAGACCATTTCATCATCCTCCCCGCATAGGAAATCGAAAAGACCCTTTCATCACTCTCCCCCTCAGGACATCCCAAAGACCCTTTCATCACCCTCCCACACAGGAAATCCCAAAGACCCTTTCATCACCCACCCCTCCCACGGAATCCCAGAGACCCTTTCATCACTCTCCCCGTCAGGAAATCCCAAAGACCCTTTCATCACCCCCCCACCCAGGAAATCCCAAAGACCCCTTCATCACCCACCCCTCCCACGGAATCCCAAAGACCCTTTCATCACTCTCCCCCTCAGGAAATCCCAAAGACCCCTTCATCACCCTCCCCCCCAGGAAATCTCAAGGACCCTTTCAACACGCTACCACACCCCCCCAGGAAATCCGAAAGACCCATTCATCAGCCTACCCCCAGGAAATCCCAAAGACCCTTTCATCAACCTCCCCACCCAGGAAATCCCAAAGACCCTTTCATCACCCTCCCACCGCCCCACCCAGGAAATCCCAAAGACACTTTCATCACCCTCCCGCCCCACGGAATCCCAAAGACCCTTTCATCACTCTCCCCCTCAGGAAATCCCAAAGGCCCTTTCATCACCCTCCCACCCAGGAAATCCAAAAGACACTTTCATCACCCTCCCCCCCCAACCCCAGGAATTCCCAAAGACCCTTTCATCACCCTCCCCCTCAGGAAATCCCAAAGACCCTTTCATCGCCCTCCCCACCCAGGAAATCCCAAAGACCATTTCATCATCCTCCCCCCACAGGAAATCCAAAAGACCCTTTCATCACCCTCCCACCCAGGGAATCCCAAAGATACTTTCATCACCCACCCCCCACCCCGCCACCCACGGAATCCCAAAGACCATTTCATCATCCTCCCACCCAGGGAATCCCAAAGACCCTTTCATCACCCTCCCCCCCACCAGGAAATCCCAAAAACCCTTTCATCACCCACACCCCCACCCCTCAGGAAAAATCCAAAGACTCTTTCATTAGCCTCCCCTCCCAGGAAATCCAAAAGACGCTTTCATCACCCTCCACTCCCAGGAAATCCGAATGCCCCCTTCATCGCCCACCCCCCAGGAAATCCCAAAGACCCTTTCATCACCCTGTCCCCAAGAGATTCCAAAGAACCTTTTATCAAACTCCCCCTCCACCTGGAAATCCCAAAGACCCTTTCGTCACCCACCCCCACCCAGGAAATCCCAAAGACACTTTCATCACTGTCCCCCCGAACCCCCAGGAAATCCCAAAGACACTTTCATCACCCTTCCCCTCAGGAAATCCCAAAGACCCTTTCAAAACCCTCACCTCCCTGGAAATCCCAAAGACACTTTCATAACCCTCCCCACCCCAGGAAATCCCAAAGACCCTTTCATCACCTTCCCGCCTCAGGAAATCCCAAAGACCCTTTCATCACCCTCCACCCAGGAAATTCCAAAGACCTTTTCATCACCCTCCCTCACGCCAGGAAGTCCCAAAGACCCCTTCATCATTCTCCCCCGAGGAAATCCCAAAGACCCTTGTTTCACCATCCCCCCGCAGGAAATCCCAAAGCCCCTTTCATCACTCTCCCCGCCCAGGAAATCCCAAAGACCATTTCATCATCCTCCCCCCATAGGAAATCCAAAAGACCCTTTCATTACTCTCCCCCTCAGGAAATCCCAAAGACCCTTTCATCACCCTCCCACCCAGGAAATCCCAAAGACCTTTTCATCACCCACCCCTCCCATGGAATCCCAGAGACCCTTTCATCACTCTGCCCCACAGGAAATCCCAAAGACCCTTTTCATCACCCTCCCACCCAGGAAATCCCAAAGACCCTTTCATCACCCACTCCTCCCACGGAATCCCAAAGACCCCTTCATCAACCTCCCCGCCAGGAAATCCCAAGGACCCTTTCATCACGCTACCACCCCCCCCCCCCCAGTAAATCCGAAAGACCCATTCATCAGCCTACCCCCAGGAAATCCCAAAGACCCTTTCATCAACCTCCCCACCCAGGAAATCCCAAAGACCCTTTCATCACCCTCCCACCGCCCTACCCAGGAAATCCCAAAGACACTTTCATCACCCTCCCGCCCCACGGAATCGCAAAGACCCTTTCATCACTCTCCCCCTCAGGAAATCCCAAAGGCCCTTTCATCACCCTCCCACCCAGGAAATCCAAAAGACACTTTCATCACCCTCCCCCCTCAACCCCAGGAATTCCCAAAGACCCTTTCATCACCCTCCCCCTCAGGAAATCCCAAAGACCCTTTCATCGCCCTCCCCACCCAGGAAATCCCAAAGACACTTTCATCACCCACTCCCCCCCCCACCACCCACGGAATCCCAAAGACCATTTCATCACTCTCCCCCTCAGGAAATCCCAAAGACCCCTTCACCACCCACCCCCCAGGAGATCCCAATGACCCTTTCATCACCCTCCCCGTCCGGAAATCCCAAAGACTCTTTCATCACCCAACGCCCGAGGAAATCCCAAAGACCCCTTCATCATCCTCGCCCAACAGGAAATCCAAAAGACCCTTTCATCACTCTCCCCCTCAGGAAATCCCAAAGACCCTTTCATCACCCTCCCACCCAGGAAATCCCAAAGACCCTTTCATCACCCACCCCTCCCATGGAATCCCAAAGTCCCCTTCTTCACTCTCCCCATCAGGAAATCCCAAAGACCCTTTCATCACCCACCCCTCCCACGGAATCCCAAAGACCCTTTCATCACTCTCCCCCTCAGGAAATCCCAAAGACCTCTTCATCACCCTCCCCCCCAGGAAATCCCAAGGACCCTTTCATCACGCTACCACCCCCCCCCCCCAGCAAATCTGAAAGACCCATTCATCCGCCTACCCCCAGGAAATCCCAAAGACCCTTTCATCAACCTCCCCACCCAGGAAATCCCAAAGACCCTTTCATCACCCTCCCACCGCACCCCCCTGGAAATCCAAAAGACCCTTTCATCACTCTCCCCCTCAGGAAATCCCAAAGACCCTTTCATCACCCTCCCAACCAGGAAATCCCAAAGACCCTTTCATCACCCACCCCTCCCACGGAATCCCAGAGACCCTTTCGTCACTCTGCCCCACCGGAAATCCCAAAGACCCTTTCATCACCCCCCCACCCAGGAAATCCCAAAGACCCTTTCATCACCCACCCCTCCTATGGAATCCCAAAGACCCTTTCATCACTCTCCCCCTCAGGAAATCCCAAAGACCCCTTCATCACCCTCCCCCCCAGGAAATCCCAAGGACCCTTTCATCACGCTACCACCCCCCCCAGTAAATCCAAAAGACCCATTCATCAGCCTACCCCCAGGAAATCCCAAAGACCCTTTCATCAACCTCCCCACCCAGGAAATCCCAAAGACCCTTTCATCACCCTCCCACCGCCCCACCCAGGAAATCCCAAAGACACTTTCATCACCCTCCCGCCCCACGGAATCCCAAAGACCCTTTCATCACTCTTCCCCCTCAGGAAATCCCAAAGGCCCTTTCATCACACTCCCACCCAGGAAATCCAAAAGACACTTTCATCACCCTCCCCCCACAACCCCAGGAATTCCCAAAGACCCTTTCATCACCCTCCCCCTCAGGAAATCCCAAAGACCCTTTCATCGCCCTCCCCACCCAGGAAATCCCAAAGACCATTTCATCATCCTCCCCCCACAGGAAATCCAAAAGACCCTTTCATCACCCTCCCCCCCCAGGAAATCCCAAAGCCCCTTTCATCACCCTCCCCGCCCAGGAAATCACAAAGACCATTTCATCATCCTCCCCCCATAGGAAATCCCAAAGACCCTTTCATCAGCCTCACCTCCCAGGAAATCCCAAAGACACTTTCATAACCCTCCCCAGCCCAGGAAATCCCAAAGACCCTTTCATCACCTTCCCCCCTCAGGAAATCCCAAAGACCCTTTCATCACCCTCCCCCCCCAGGAAATCCCAAAGCCCCTTTCATCACCCTGCCCGCCCAGGAAATCCCAAAGACCATTTCATCATCCTCCCCCCATAGGAAATCCCAAAGACCGTTTCATCACCCTCCCCCCAGGAAATTCCAAAGACCCTTTCATCACCCTCCCACACCACCAGGAAATCCCAAAGACCCTTTCATCACAATCCCCTCCAAGAAATTCCAAAGACCCTTTCATCACCCTCCCCCAGCACCAGGAAATCCAAAAGACCCTTTCATCACTCTCCCCCTCAGGAAATCCCAAAGACCCTTTCATCACCCTCCCACCCAGGAAATGCCAAAGACCCTTTCATCACCCACCCCTCCCACGGAATCCCAAGCACCCTTTCATCACTCTCCCCCTCAGGAAATCCCAAAGACCCTTTCATCACCCTACCACCCAGGAAATCCCAAAGACCCTTTCATCACCCACCCCTCCCACAGAATCCCAAAGACCCTTTCATCACTCTCCCCCTCAGGAAATCCCAAAGACCCCTTCATCACCCCCCCCAGCCCAGGAAATCCCAAGGACCCTTTCATCACGCTACAACCGCCCCCTGCAAATCCGAAAGACCCATTCATCCGCCTACCCCCAGGAAATCCCAAAGACCCTTTCATCAACCTCCCCACCCAGGAAATCCCAAAGACCCTTTCATCACCCTCCCCCACCACCAGGAAATCCCAAAGACCCTTTCATCACTCTCCCCTGCAGGAAATCCCAATGACCCTTTCATCACCCTCCCCGTCAGGAAATCCCAAAGACTCTTTCATCACCCAACGCCCGAGGAAATCCCAATGACCCCTTCATCATTCTCCCCCGAGGAAATCCCAAAGACCCTTTATTCAACCTCCCCCCCCAGGAAATCCCAAAGCCCCTTTCATCACCCTCCCCGGCCAGGAAATCCCAAAGACCATTTCATCATCCTCCCCGCATAGGAAATCGAAAAGACCCTTTCATCACTCTCCCCCTCAGGACATCCCAAAGACCCTTTCATCACCCTCCCACACAGGAAATCCCAAAGACCCTTTCATCACCCACCCCTCCCACGGAATCCCAGAGACCCTTTCATCACTCTCCCCGTCAGGAAATCCCAAAGACCCTTTCATCACCCCCCCACCCAGGAAATCCCAAAGACCCCTTCATCACCCACCCCTCCCACGGAATCCCAAAGACCCTTTCATCACTCTCCCCCTCAGGAAATCCCAAAGACCCCTTCATCACCCTCCCCCCCAGGAAATCTCAAGGACCCTTTCAACACGCTACCACACCCCCCCAGGAAATCCGAAAGACCCATTCATCAGCCTACCCCCAGGAAATCCCAAAGACCCTTTCATCAACCTCCCCACCCAGGAAATCCCAAAGACCCTTTCATCACCCTCCCACCGCCCCACCCAGGAAATCCCAAAGACACTTTCATCACCCTCCCGCCCCACGGAATCCCAAAGACCCTTTCATCACTCTCCCCCTCAGGAAATCCCAAAGGCCCTTTCATCACCCTCCCACCCAGGAAATCCAAAAGACACTTTCATCACCCTCCCCCCCCAACCCCAGGAATTCCCAAAGACCCTTTCATCACCCTCCCCCTCAGGAAATCCCAAAGACCCTTTCATCGCCCTCCCCACCCAGGAAATCCCAAAGACCATTTCATCATCCTCCCCCCACAGGAAATCCAAAAGACCCTTTCATCACCCTCCCACCCAGGGAATCCCAAAGATACTTTCATCACCCACCCCCCACCCCGCCACCCACGGAATCCCAAAGACCATTTCATCATCCTCCCACCCAGGGAATCCCAAAGACCCTTTCATCACCCTCCCCCCCACCAGGAAATCCCAAAAACCCTTTCATCACCCACACCCCCACCCCTCAGGAAAAATCCAAAGACTCTTTCATTAGCCTCCCCTCCCAGGAAATCCAAAAGACGCTTTCATCACCCTCCACTCCCAGGAAATCCGAACGCCCCCTTCATCGCCCACCCCCCAGGAAATCCCAAAGACCCTTTCATCACCCTGTCCCCAAGAGATTCCAAAGAACCTTTTATCAAACTCCCCCTCCACCTGGAAATCCCAAAGACCCTTTCGTCACCCACCCCCACCCAGGAAATCCCAAAGACACTTTCATCACTGTCCCCCCGAACCCCCAGGAAATCCCAAAGACACTTTCATCACCCTTCCCCTCAGGAAATCCCAAAGACCCTTTCAAAACCCTCACCTCCCTGGAAATCCCAAAGACACTTTCATAACCCTCCCCACCCCAGGAAATCCCAAAGACCCTTTCATCACCTTCCCGCCTCAGGAAATCCCAAAGACCCTTTCATCACCCTCCACCCAGGAAATTCCAAAGACCTTTTCATCACCCTCCCTCACGCCAGGAAGTCCCAAAGACCCCTTCATCATTCTCCCCCGAGGAAATCCCAAAGACCCTTTTCTCACCCTCCCCCGCCAGGAAATCCCAAAGCCCCTTTCATCACCCTGCCCGCCCAGGAAATCCCAAAGACCCCTTCATCATCCTCCCCCAACAGGAAATCCAAAAGACCCTTTCATCACTCTCCCCCTCAGGAAATCCCAAAGACCCTTTCATCAGCCTCCCACCCAGGGAATCCCAAAGACCCTTTCATCACCCAGCCCTCTCACGGAATCCCAAAGACCCTTTCATCACCCTCACACTCAGGAAATCCCAAAGACTCTTTCATCACCCACACCTCACACGGAATCCCAAAGACCCTTTCATCACTCTCCCCCTCAGGAAATCCTAAAGACCCCTTCATCACCCTCCCCCCCAGGAAATCCCAAGGACCCTTTCATCACGCTACCCCGCCCCCACAGGAAATCCCAAAGACCCATTCATCAGCCTCCCCCCAGGAAATCCCAAAGACCCTTTCATCAACCTCCCCACCCAGGAAATCCCAAAGACCCTTTCATCACCCTCCCACCCCCCCCAGCAGGAAATCCCAAAGACACTTTCATCACCCTCCCCCCCGCCCACCCCCAGGAAATCCCAATGACCCTTTCATCACCCTCCCCCTCAGGAAATGCCAAAGACCCTTTCATCACCCTCACCTCACTGGAAATCCCAAAGACCCTTTCATCACCCTCCCCGTCAGGAAATCCCAAAAACTCTTTCATGACCCTCCCCCCATAGGAAATCCAAAAGACCCTTTCATCACTCTCCCCCTCAGGAAATCCCAAAGACCCTTTCATCACCCTCCCACCCAGGAAATCCCAAAGACCTTTTCATCACCCACCCCTCCCATGGAATCCCAGAGACCCTTTCATCACTCTGCCCCACAGGAAATCCCAAAGACCCTTTTCATCACCCTCCCACCCAGGAAATCCCAAAGACCCTTTCATCACCCACTCCTCCCACGGAATCCCAAAGACCCCTTCATCACCCTCCCCGCCAGGAAATCCCAAGGACCCTTTCATCACGCTACCACGCCCCCCCAGTAAATCCGAAAGACCCATTCATCAGCCTACCCCCAGGAAATCCCAAAGACCCTTTCATCAACCTCCCCACCCAGGAAATCCCAAAGACCCTTTCATCACCCTCCCACCGCCCTACCCAGGAAATCCCAAAGACACTTTCATCACCCTCCCGCCCCACGGAATCGCAAAGACCCTTTCATCACTCTCCCCCTCAGGAAATCCCAAAGGCCCTTTCATCACCCTCCCACCCAGGAAATCCAAAAGACACTTTCATCACCCTCCCCCCTCAACCCCAGGAATTCCCAAAGACCCTTTCATCACCCTCCCCCTCAGGAAATCCCAAAGACCCTTTCATCGCCCTCCCCACCCAGGAAATCCCAAAGACCATTTCATCATCCTCCCCCCACAGGAAATCCAAAAGACCCTTTCATCACCCTCCCACCCAGGAAATCCCAAAGACACTTTCATCACCCACCCCCCCCCCCCCCCCACCCACGGAATCCCAAAGACCATTTCATCACTCTCCCCCTCAGGAAATCCCAAAGACCCCTTCATCACCCACCCCCCAGGAGATCCCAATGACCCTTTCATCACCCTCCCCGTCCGGAAATCCCAAAGACTCTTTCATCACCCAATGCCCGAGGAAATCCCAAAGACCCCTTCATCATCCTCGCCCAACAGGAAATCCAAAAGACCCTTTCATCACTCTCCCCCTCAGGAAATCCCAAAGACCCTTTCATCACCCTCCCACCCAGGAAATCCCAAAGACCCTTTCATCACCCACCCCTCCCATGGAATCCCAAAGTCCCCTTCTTCACTCTCCCCATCAGGAAATCCCAAAGACCCTTTCATCAGCCTCACCTCCCAGGAAATCCCAAAGACACTTTCATAACCCTCCCCAGCCCAGGAAATCCCAAAGACCCTTTCATCACCTTCCCCCCTCAGGAAATCCCAAAGACCCTTTCATCACCCTCCCCCCCCAGGAAATCCCAAAGCCCCTTTCATCACCCTGCCCGCCCAGGAAATCCCAAAGACCATTTCATCATCCTCCCCCCATAGGAAATCCCAAAGACCGTTTCATCACCCTCCCCCCAGGAAATTCCAAAGACCCTTTCATCACCCTCCCACACCACCAGGAAATCCCAAAGACCCTTTCATCACTCTCCCCTCCAAGAAATTCCAAAGACCCTTTCATCACCCTCCCCCAGCACCAGGAAATCCAAAAGACCCTTTCATCACTCTCCCCCTCAGGAAATCCCAAAGACCCTTTCATCACCCTCCCACCCAGGAAATGCCAAAGACCCTTTCATCACCCACCCCTCCCACGGAATCCCAAGCACCCTTTCATCACTCTCCCCCTCAGGAAATCCCAAAGACCCTTTCATCACCCTACCACCCAGGAAATCCCAAAGACCCTTTCATCACCCACCCCTCCCACAGAATCCCAAAGACCCTTTCATCACTCTCCCCCTCAGGAAATCCCAAAGACCCCTTCATCACCCCCCCCAGCCCAGGAAATCCCAAGGACCCTTTCATCACGCTACAACCGCCCCCTGCAAATCCGAAAGACCCATTCATCCGCCTACCCCCAGGAAATCCCAAAGACCCTTTCATCAACCTCCCCACCCAGGAAATCCCAAAGACCCTTTCATCACCCTCCCCCACCACCAGGAAATCCCAAAGACCCTTTCATCACTCTCCCCTGCAGGAAATCCCAATGACCCTTTCATCACCCTCCCCGTCAGGAAATCCCAAAGACTCTTTCATCACCCAACGCCCGAGGAAATCCCAATGACCCCTTCATCATTCTCCCCCGAGGAAATCCCAAAGACCCTTTATTCAACCTCCCCCCCCAGGAAATCCCAAAGCCCCTTTCATCACCCTCCCCGGCCAGGAAATCCCAAAGACCATTTCATCATCCTCCCCGCATAGGAAATCGAAAAGACCCTTTCATCACTCTCCCCCTCAGGACATCCCAAAGACCCTTTCATCACCCTCCCACACAGGAAATCCCAAAGACCCTTTCATCACCCACCCCTCCCACGGAATCCCAGAGACCCTTTCATCACTCTCCCCGTCAGGAAATCCCAAAGACCCTTTCATCACCCCCCCACCCAGGAAATCCCAAAGACCCCTTCATCACCCACCCCTCCCACGGAATCCCAAAGACCCTTTCATCACTCTCCCCCTCAGGAAATCCCAAAGACCCCTTCATCACCCTCCCCCCCAGGAAATCTCAAGGACCCTTTCAACACGCTACCACACCCCCCCAGGAAATCCGAAAGACCCATTCATCAGCCTACCCCCAGGAAATCCCAAAGACCCTTTCATCAACCTCCCCACCCAGGAAATCCCAAAGACCCTTTCATCACCCTCCCACCGCCCCACCCAGGAAATCCCAAAGACACTTTCATCACCCTCCCGCCCCACGGAATCCCAAAGACCCTTTCATCACTCTCCCCCTCAGGAAATCCCAAAGGCCCTTTCATCACCCTCCCACCCAGGAAATCCAAAAGACACTTTCATCACCCTCCCCCCCCAACCCCAGGAATTCCCAAAGACCCTTTCATCACCCTCCCCCTCAGGAAATCCCAAAGACCCTTTCATCGCCCTCCCCACCCAGGAAATCCCAAAGACCATTTCATCATCCTCCCCCCACAGGAAATCCAAAAGACCCTTTCATCACCCTCCCACCCAGGGAATCCCAAAGATACTTTCATCACCCACCCCCCACCCCGCCACCCACGGAATCCCAAAGACCATTTCATCATCCTCCCACCCAGGGAATCCCAAAGACCCTTTCATCACCCTCCCCCCCACCAGGAAATCCCAAAAACCCTTTCATCACCCACACCCCCACCCCTCAGGAAAAATCCAAAGACTCTTTCATTAGCCTCCCCTCCCAGGAAATCCAAAAGACGCTTTCATCACCCTCCACTCCCAGGAAATCCGAACGCCCCCTTCATCGCCCACCCCCCAGGAAATCCCAAAGACCCTTTCATCACCCTGTCCCCAAGAGATTCCAAAGAACCTTTTATCAAACTCCCCCTCCACCTGGAAATCCCAAAGACCCTTTCATCACCCACCCCCACCCAGGAAATCCCAAAGACACTTTCATCACTGTCCCCCCGAACCCCCAGGAAATCCCAAAGACACTTTCATCACCCTTCCCCTCAGGAAATCCCAAAGACCCTTTCAAAACCCTCACCTCCCTGGAAATCCCAAAGACACTTTCATAACCCTCCCCACCCCAGGAAATCCCAAAGACCCTTTCATCACCTTCCCGCCTCAGGAAATCCCAAAGACCCTTTCATCACCCTCCACCCAGGAAATTCCAAAGACCTTTTCATCACCCTCCCTCACGCCAGGAAGTCCCAAAGACCCCTTCATCATTCTCCCCCGAGGAAATCCCAAAGACCCTTTTCTCACCCTCCCCCGCCAGGAAATCCCAAAGCCCCTTTCATCACCCTGCCCGCCCAGGAAATCCCAAAGACCCCTTCATCATCCTCCCCCAACAGGAAATCCAAAAGACCCTTTCATCACTCTCCCCCTCAGGAAATCCCAAAGACCCTTTCATCAGCCTCCCACCCAGGGAATCCCAAAGACCCTTTCATCACCCAGCCCTCTCACGGAATCCCAAAGACCCTTTCATCACCCTCACACTCAGGAAATCCCAAAGACTCTTTCATCACCCACACCTCACACGGAATCCCAAAGACCCTTTCATCACTCTCCCCCTCAGGAAATCCTAAAGACCCCTTCATCACCCTCCCCCCCAGGAAATCCCAAGGACCCTTTCATCACGCTACCCCGCCCCCACAGGAAATCCCAAAGACCCATTCATCAGCCTCCCCCCAGGAAATCCCAAAGACCCTTTCATCAACCTCCCCACCCAGGAAATCCCAAAGACCCTTTCATCACCCTCCCAACCCCCCCAGCAGGAAATCCCAAAGACACTTTCATCACCCTCCCCCCCGCCCACCCCCAGGAAATCCCAATGACCCTTTCATCACCCTCCCCCTCAGGAAATGCCAAAGACCCTTTCATCACCCTCACCTCACTGGAAATCCCAAAGACCCTTTCATCACCCTCCCCGTCAGGAAATCCCAAAAACTCTTTCATGACCCTCCCCCCACAGGAAATCCAAAAGACCCTTTCATCACTCTCCCCCTCAGGAAATCCCAAAGACCCTTTCATCACCCTCCCACCCAGGAAATCCCAAAGACCTTTTCATCACCCACCCCTCCCATGGAATCCCAGAGACCCTTTCATCACTCTGCCCCACAGGAAATCCCAAAGACCCTTTTCATCACCCTCCCACCCAGGAAATCCCAAAGACCCTTTCATCACCCACTCCTCCCACGGAATCCCAAAGACCCCTTCATCACCCTCCCCGCCAGGAAATCCCAAGGACCCTTTCATCACGCTACCACGCCCCCCCAGTAAATCCGAAAGACCCATTCATCAGCCTACCCCCAGGAAATCCCAAAGACCCTTTCATCAACCTCCCCACCCAGGAAATCCCAAAGACCCTTTCATCACCCTCCCACCGCCCTACCCAGGAAATCCCAAAGACACTTTCATCACCCTCCCGCCCCACGGAATCGCAAAGACCCTTTCATCACTCTCCCCCTCAGGAAATCCCAAAGGCCCTTTCATCACCCTCCCACCCAGGAAATCCAAAAGACACTTTCATCACCCTCCCCCCTCAACCCCAGGAATTCCCAAAGACCCTTTCATCACCCTCCCCCTCAGGAAATCCCAAAGACCCTTTCATCGCCCTCCCCACCCAGGAAATCCCAAAGACCATTTCATCATCCTCCCCCCACAGGAAATCCAAAAGACCCTTTCATCACCCTCCCACCCAGGAAATCCCAAAGACACTTTCATCACCCACCCCCCCCCCCCCCCACCCACGGAATCCCAAAGACCATTTCATCACTCTCCCCCTCAGGAAATCCCAA
The DNA here is from genome assembly GCF_036365525.1 of Heterodontus francisci. Lineage (NCBI taxonomy): Eukaryota > Metazoa > Chordata > Chondrichthyes > Heterodontiformes > Heterodontidae > Heterodontus > Heterodontus francisci. The sequence goes on along the minus strand of NC_090411.1, from coordinate 7,385,518 downwards.
AGACCCCTTCATCACCCACCCCCCAGGAGATCCCAATGACCCTTTCATCACCCTCCCCGTCCGGAAATCCCAAAGACTCTTTCATCACCCAATGCCCGAGGAAATCCCAAAGACCCCTTCATCATCCTCGCCCAACAGGAAATCCAAAAGACCCTTTCATCACTCTCCCCCTCAGGAAATCCCAAAGACCCTTTCATCACCCTCCCACCCAGGAAATCCCAAAGACCCTTTCATCACCCACCCCTCCCATGGAATCCCAAAGTCCCCTTCTTCACTCTCCCCATCAGGAATTCCCAAAGACCCTTTCATCACCCTCCCACCCAGGAAATCCCAAGGACCCTTTCATCACGCTACCACCCCCCCCCCAGCAAATCTGAAAGACCCATTCATCCGCCTACCCCCAGGAAATCCCAAAGACCCTTTCATCAACCTCCCCACCCAGGAAATCCCAAAGACCCTTTCATCACCCTCCCCCACCACCAGGAAATTCCAAAGACCCTTTCATCACTCTCCCCTCCAGGAAATCCCAATGACCCTTTCATCACCCTCCCCGTCAGGAAATCCCAATGACACTTTAATCACCCTCCCCGTCAGGAAATCCCAAAGACCCTTTCATCACAAAACTCCCGAGGAAATCCCAAAGACCCCTTCATCATTCTCCCCCGAGGAAATCCCAAAGACCCTTTTTTCACCCTCCTCCCGCAGGAAATCCCAAAGCCCCTTTCATCACTCTCCCCGCCCAGGAAATCCCAAAGACCATTTCATCATCCTCCCCCCATAGGAAATCCAAAAGACCCTTTCATCACTCTCCCCCTCAGGAAATCCCAAAGACCCTTTCATCACCCTCCCAACCAGGAAATCCCAAAGACCCTTTCATCACCCACCCCTCCCACGGAATCCCAGAGACCCTTTCGTCACTCTGCCCCACCGGAAATCCCAAAGACCCTTTCATCACCCCCCCACCCAGGAAATCCCAAAGACCCTTTCATCACCCACCCCTCCTATGGAATCCCAAAGACCCTTTCATCACTCTCCCCCTCAGGAAATCCCAAAGACCCCTTCATCACCCTCCCCCCCAGGAAATCCCAAGGACCCTTTCATCACGCTACCACCCCCCCCAGTAAATCCAAAAGACCCATTCATCAGCCTACCCCCAGGAAATCCCAAAGACCCTTTCATCAACCTCCCCACCCAGGAAATCCCAAAGACCCTTTCATCACCCTCCCACCGCCCACCCAGGAAATCCCAAAGACACTTTCATCACCCTCCCGCCCCACGGAATCCCAAAGACCCTTTCATCACTCTTCCCCCTCAGGAAATCCCAAAGGCCCTTTCATCACACTCCCACCCAGGAAATCCAAAAGACACTTTCATCACCCTCCCCCCACAACCCCAGGAATTCCCAAAGACCCTTTCATCACCCTCCCCCTCAGGAAATCCCAAAGACCCTTTCATCGCCCTCCCCACCCAGGAAATCCCAAAGACCATTTCATCATCCTCCCCCCACAGGAAATCCAAAAGACCCTTTCATCACCCTCCCCCCCCAGGAAATCCCAAAGCCCCTTTCATCACCCTCCCCGCCCAGGAAATCACAAAGACCATTTCATCATCCTCCCCCCATAGGAAATCCCAAAGACCCTTTCATCAGCCTCACCTCCCAGGAAATCCCAAAGACACTTTCATAACCCTCCCCAGCCCAGGAAATCCCAAAGACCCTTTCATCACCTTCCACCCTCAGGAAATCCCAAAGACCCTTTCATCACCCTCCCCCCCCAGGAAATCCCAAAGCCCCTTTCATCACCCTGCCCGCCCAGGAAATCCCAAAGACCATTTCATCATCCTCCCCCCATAGGAAATCCCAAAGACCGTTTCATCACCCTCCCCCCAGGAAATTCCAAAGACCCTTTCATCACCCTCCCACACCACCAGGAAATCCCAAAGACCCTTTCATCACTCTCCCCTCCAAGAAATTCCAAAGACCCTTTCATCACCCTCCCCCAGCACCAGGAAATCCAAAAGACCCTTTCATCACTCTCCCCCTCAGGAAATCCCAAAGACCCTTTCATCACCCTCCCACCCAGGAAATGCCAAAGACCCTTTCATCACCCACCCCTCCCACGGAATCCCAAGCACCCTTTCATCACTCTCCCCCTCAGGAAATCCCAAAGACCCTTTCATCACCCTACCACCCAGGAAATCCCAAAGACCCTTTCATCACCCACCCCTCCCACAGAATCCCAAAGACCCTTTCATCACTCTCCCCCTCAGGAAATCCCAAAGACCCCTTCATCACCCCCCCCCCAGCCCAGGAAATCCCAAGGACCCTTTCATCACGCTACAACCGCCCCCTGCAAATCCGAAAGACCCATTCATCCGCCTACCCCCAGGAAATCCCAAAGACCCTTTCATCAACCTCCCCACCCAGGAAATCCCAAAGACCCTTTCATCACCCTCCCCCACCACCAGGAAATCCCAAAGACCCTTTCATCACTCTCCCCTGCAGGAAATCCCAATGACCCTTTCATCACCCTCCCCGTCAGGAAATCCCAAAGACTCTTTCATCACCCAACGCCCGAGGAAATCCCAATGACCCCTTCATCATTCTCCCCCGAGGAAATCCCAAAGACCCTTTATTCAACCTCCCCCCCCAGGAAATCCCAAAGCCCCTTTCATCACCCTCCCCGGCCAGGAAATCCCAAAGACCATTTCATCATCCTCCCCGCATAGGAAATCGAAAAGACCCTTTCATCACTCTCCCCCTCAGGACATCCCAAAGACCCTTTCATCACCCTCCCACACAGGAAATCCCAAAGACCCTTTCATCACCCACCCCTCCCACGGAATCCCAGAGACCCTTTCATCACTCTCCCCGTCAGGAAATCCCAAAGACCCTTTCATCACCCCCCCACCCAGGAAATCCCAAAGACCCCTCATCACCCACCCCTCCCACGGAATCCCAAAGACCCTTTCATCACTCTCCCCCTCAGGAAATCCCAAAGACCCCTTCATCACCCTCCCCCCCAGGAAATCTCAAGGACCCTTTCAACACGCTACCACCCACCCCCCAGGAAATCCGAAAGACCCATTCATCAGCCTACCCCCAGGAAATCCCAAAGACCCTTTCATCAACCTCCCCACCCAGGAAATCCCAAAGACCCTTTCATCACCCTCCCACCGCCCCACCCAGGAAATCCCAAAGACACTTTCATCACCCTCCCCCCCCCCCACGGAATCCCAAAGACCCTTTCATCACTCTCCCCCTCAGGAAATCCCAAAGGCCCTTTCATCACCCTCCCACCCAGGAAATCCAAAAGACACTTTCATCACCCTCCCCCCCCCAACCCCAGGAATTCCCAAAGACCCTTTCATCACCCTCCCCCTCAGGAAATCCCAAAGACCCTTTCATCGCCCTCCCCACCCAGGAAATCCCAAAGACCATTTCATCATCCTCCCCCCACAGGAAATCCAAAAGACCCTTTCATCACCCTCCCACCCAGGGAATCCCAAAGACACTTTCATCACCCACCCCCCACCCCGCCACCCACGGAATCCCAAAGACCATTTCATCATCCTCCCCCCACAGGAAATCCAAAAGACCCTTTCATCACCCTCCCACCCAGGGAATCCCAAAGACCCTTTCATCACCCTCCCCCCCACCAGGAAATCCCAAAAACCCTTTCATCACCCACACCCCCACCCCTCAGGAAAAATCCAAAGACTCTTTCATTAGCCTCCCCTCCCAGGAAATCCAAAAGACGCTTTCATCACCCTCCACTCCCAGGAAATCCGAACGCCCCCTTCATCACCCACCCCCCAGGAAATCCCAAAGACCCTTTCATCACCCTGTCCCCAAGAGATTCCAAAGAACCTTTTATCAAACTCCCCCCCCACCTGGAAATCCCAAAGACCCTTTCATCACCCACCCCCACCCAGGAAATCCCAAAGACACTTTCATCACTGTCCCCCCGAACCCCCAGGAAATCCCAAAGACACTTTCATCACCCTTCCCCTCAGGAAATCCCAAAGACCCTTTCAAAACCCTCACCTCCCTGGAAATCCCAAAGACACTTTCATAACCCTCCCCACCCCAGGAAATCCCAAAGACCCTTTCATCACCTTCCCGCCTCAGGAAATCCCAAAGACCCTTTCATCACCCTCCACCCAGGAAATTCCAAAGACCTTTTCATCACCCTCCCTCACGCCAGGAAGTCCCAAAGACCCCTTCATCATTCTCCCCCGAGGAAATCCCAAAGACCCTTTTCTCACCCTCCCCCGCCAGGAAATCCCAAAGCCCCTTTCATCACCCTGCCCGCCCAGGAAATCCCAAAGACCCCTTCATCATCCTCCCCCAACAGGAAATCCAAAAGACCCTTTCATCACTCTCCCCCTCAGGAAATCCCAAAGACCCTTTCATCAGCCTCCCACCCAGGGAATCCCAAAGACCCTTTCATCACCCAGCCCTCTCACGGAATCCCAAAGACCCTTTCATCACCCTCACACTCAGGAAATCCCAAAGACTCTTTCATCACCCACACCTCACACGGAATCCCAAAGACCCTTTCATCACTCTCCCCCTCAGGAAATCCTAAAGACCCCTTCATCACCCTCCCCCCCAGGAAATCCCAAGGACCCTTTCATCACGCTACCCCGCCCCCACAGGAAATCCCAAAGACCCATTCATCAGCCTCCCCCCAGGAAATCCCAAAGACCCTTTCATCAACCTCCCCACCCAGGAAATCCCAAAGACCCTTTCATCACCCTCCCACCCCCCCCAGCAGGAAATCCCAAAGACACTTTCATCACCCTCCCCCCCGCCCACCCCCAGGAAATCCCAATGACCCTTTCATCACCCTCCCCCTCAGGAAATCCCAAAGACCCTTTCATCACCCTCACCTCACTGGAAATCCCAAAGACCCTTTCATCACCCTCCCCGTCAGGAAATCCCAAAAACTCTTTCATGACCCTCCCCCCACAGGAAATCCAAAAGACCCTTTCATCACTCTCCCCATCAGGAGATCCCAAAGACCCTTTCATCACCCTCCCACCCAGGGAATCCCAAAGACCTTATCATCACCCACCCCACCCACGGAATCCCAAAGACCCTTTCATCACTCTCCCCCTCAGGAAATCCCAAAGACCCTTTCATCACCCTCCCCCCCAAGAAATTCCAAAGACCCTTCCATCACCCTCCCCTCCCCCGCCCCAGGAAATCCCAAAGACCTTTTCATCACTCTCCCGTCCAGGAAATCCCAAAGACCCTTTCATCACACTCCCACTCAGGAAATCCCAAAGACTCGTTCATCACCCAATGCCCGAGGAAATCCCAAAGACCCCTTCATCATTCTCCCCCCAGGAAATCCCAAAGACCCTTTATTCACCCTCCCTCTCAGGAAATAACAAAGACCCTTTCATCACCCTCCCCCCCAGGAAATCCAAAAGACCCTTTCATCACTCTCCCCCTCAGGAAATCCCAAAGACCCTTTCTTCACCCTCCCACCCAGGAAATCCCAAAGACCCTTTCATCAACCACCCTGCCAGGAAATCCCAAAGACCATTTCATCACCCTCCCCCCACAGGAAATCCAAAAGACCCTTTCATCACTCTCCCCCTCAGGAAACCCCAAAGAACCCTTCGTCACCCTCCCCCACTGGAAATCCCAAAGACCCTTTCATCACCCTCCCCCCCCCCAGGAAATCCCAACGACCCTTTCAACAGCCTCACCCCAGGAAAACCCAAATACCCCTTCATCACCCTCCCCCCAGGAAATCCCAAAGACCCATTCATCACCCTCCCACCCACCAGGAAATCCCAAAGACCCTTTCATTAAACTCACACCCACCAGGAATTCCCAAATACCCTTTCATCACCCACCCCAGCAGGAAATCCCAAAAGACCCTTTTGTCACCATCCCCGCCACCAGGAAATCCCAAAGTCCCTTTCATCACACTCCCCCACACCCCAGGAAATCCCAAAGACCCATTCATCACCCACCCCAACCCATGAAATTCCAAAGACTCTTTCATCACCCTCCCCCACACCAGGAAATCCCAAAGTCACTTTCATCACACTCCACCCCCTTCAGAAAATCACAAAGACTCTTTCATCACCTTCCCCCTTCATGATATTCCAAAGACTCTTTCATTACCCTCCCCCAAGGAAATCCCAAAGACCCTTTCATCACCCTCCCCCCCAGGAAATCCCAAAGACCCTTTCATCACACTCCCCACCCCAGGAAATCCCGAAGACCCTTTCATCACCCTCCCACCCCCTCAGGAAAATCCAAAGACTCTTTCATCAACCCCTCCAGGAAATCCCAAAGACCCTTTTATAAAACTCCCCCCCCACCAGGAAATCCCAAAGACGCTTTCATCACCCACCCCCACCCAGGAAATCCAAAAGACGCTTTCATCACCCTCCCCTCCCAGGAAATCTGAATGACCCCTTCATCACCCACCCCCCAGGAAATCCAAAAGACCCTTTCATCACCCTGCTCCCAGGAAATCCTAAAGACCATTTCATCACCCTCCCCCCACAGGAAATCCAAAAGACCCTTTCATCACTCTCCCCCTCAGGAAACCCCAAAGAACCCTTCGTCACCCTCCCCCACTGGAAATCCCAAAGACCCTTTCATCACCCTCCCCCCCCCAGGAAATCCCAACGACCCTTTCAACAGCCTCACCCCAGGAAAACCCAAATACCCCTTCATCACCCTCCCCCCAGGAAATCCCAAAGACCCATTCATCACCCTCCCACCCACCAGGAAATCCCAAAGACCCTTTCATTAAACTCACACCCACCAGGAATTCCCAAATACCCTTTCATCACCCACCCCAGCAGGAAATCCCAAAAGACCCTTTTGTCACCATCCCCGCCACCAGGAAATCCCAAAGTCCCTTTCATCACACTCCCCCACACCCCAGGAAATCCCAAAGACCCATTCATCACCCACCCCAACCCATGAAATTCCAAAGACTCTTTCATCACCCTCCCCCACACCAGGAAATCCCAAAGTCACTTTCATCACACTCCACCCCCTTCAGAAAATCACAAAGACTCTTTCATCACCTTCCCCCTTCATGATATTCCAAAGACTCTTTCATTACCCTCCCCCAAGGAAATCCCAAAGACCCTTTCATCACCCTCCCCCTCAGGAAATCCCAAAGACCCTTTCATCACACTCCCCACCCCAGGAAATCCCGAAGACCCTTTCATCACCCTCCCACCCCCTCAGGAAAATCCAAAGACTCTTTCATCAACCCCTCCAGGAAATCCCAAAGACCCTTTTATAAAACTCCCCCCCCACCAGGAAATCCCAAAGACGCTTTCATCACCCACCCCCACCCAGGAAATCCAAAAGACGCTTTCATCACCCTCCCCTCCCAGGAAATCTGAATGACCCCTTCATCACCCACCCCCCAGGAAATCCAAAAGACCCTTTCATCACCCTGCTCCCAGGAAATCCTAAAGACCCTTTCATCACCCTCCCACCCAGGAAATCCCAAAGACCCCTTCATCACCCTCCCACTCCCCACCCCCCCAGGAAATCCCAAACACACTTTCATCACTGTCCCCCCGAACCCCCAGGAAATCCCAAAGACCCTTTCATCACCCTCACCTCCCTGGAAATCCCAAAGACACTTTCATAACCCTCCCCACCCCAGGAAATCCCAAAGACCCTTTCATCACCTTCCCCCCTCAGGAAATCCCAAAGACCCTTTCATCACCCTCCACCCAGGAAATTCCAAAGACCCTTTCATCACCCTCCCCCACGCCAGGTAGTCCCAAAGACCCCTTCATCATTCTCCCCCGAGGAAATCCCAAAGACCCTTTTCTCACCCTCCCCCGCCAGGAAATCCCAAAGCCCCTTTCATCACCCTGCCCGCCCAGGAAATCCCAAAGACCCCTTCATCATCCTCCCCCAACAGGAAATCCAAAAGACCCTTTCATCACTCTCCCCCTCAGGAAATCCCAAAGACCCTTTCATCAGCCTCCCACCCAGGGAATCCCAAAGACCCTTTCATCACCCACCCCTCTCACGGAATCCCAAAGACCCTTTCATCACCCTCACACTCAGGAAATCCCAAAGACTCTTTCATCACCCACACCTCCCACGGAATCCCAAAGACCCTTTCATCACTCTCCCCCTCAGGAAATCCCAAAGACCCTTTCATCACTCTCCCCCTCAGGAAATCCTAAAGACCCCTTCATCACCCTCCCCCCCAGGAAATCCCAAGGACCCTTTCATCACGCTACCCCGCCCCCACAGGAAATCCCAAAGACCCATTCATCAGCCTCCCACACCCCCCCGCAGGAACTCCCAAAGACACTTTCATCACGCTCACCCCCGCCCACCCCCAGGAAATCCCAATGACCCTTTCATCACCCTCCACCTCAGGAAATCCCAAAGACCCTTTCATCACCCTCACCTCACTGGAAATCCCAAAGACCTTTCATCACCCACCCCTCCCACGGAATCCCATAGACCCTTTCATCACTCTCCCCCTCAGGAAATCCCAAAGACCCCTTCATCACCCTCCCTCCCAGGAATTCCCAAGGACCCTTTCATCACGCCACTCAAACCCCCCCAGGAAAACCCAAAGACCCATTCATCAGCCTCCCCCCAGGAAATCCCAAAGCCCCTTTCATCACCCTCCCCGCCCAGGAAATCCCAAAGATCATTTCATCATCCTCCCCCCATAGGAAATCCAAAAGACCCTTTCATCACTCTCCCCCTCAGGAAATCCCAAAGACACTTTCATCAACCCCCACCCCCTCCCACCCACAGGAAATCCCAAAGTCCCTTTCATCACCCTCCCCCTCAGGAAAACCCAAAGACCCTTTCATCAACCCCCACCCTCTCCCACCCACAGGAAATCCCAAAGTCCCTTTCATCACCCTCCCCCTCAGGAAATCCCAAAGACCCTTTCATCACCCTCACCTCCCTGGAAATCCCAAAGGCACTTTCATAACCATCCCCACCCCAGGAAATCCCAAAGACCCTTTCATCACCCTCACCTCCCTGGAAATCCCAAAGACCCTTTCATCAACCACCCCCCCAGGAAATCCCAAAGACCATTTCATCACCCTCCCCCCACAGGAAATCCAAAAGACCCCTTTCTCACCCTCCCCCCAGGAAATTCCAAAGACCCTTTCATCACCCTCCCCCACCACCAGGAAATCCCGAAGACCCTTTCATCACTCTCCCGTCCAGGAAATCCCAATGACCCTTTCATCACCCTCCCCGTCAGGAAATCCCAAAGATTCTTTCATCACCCAACGCCCGAGGAAATCCCAAAGACCCCTTCATCATTCTCCCCCGAGGAAATCCCAAAGACCCTTTTTTCACCCTCCCCCCCCAGGAAATCCCAAAGCCCCTTTCATCACCCTCCCGCCCAGGAAATCACAAAGACCATTTCATCATCCTCCCCCCATAGGAAATCCAAAAGACCCTTTCATCACTCTCCCCCTCAGGAAATCCCAAAGACCCTTTCATCACCCTCCCTCCCAGGAAATCCCACAGACCCTTTCATCACCCACCCCTCCAATGGAATCCCAAAGATCCTTTCATCACTCTCCCCCTCAGGAAATCCCAAAGACCCTTTCATCACCCTCCCACCCAGGGAATCCCAAAGACCCTTTCATCACCCACCCCTCCCACGGAATCCCAAAGACCCTTTCATCACTCTCCCCCTCAGGAAATCCCAAAGACCCCTTCATCACCCTCCCCCCCAGGAAATCCCAAGGACCCTTTCATCACGCTACCATCCCCCCCAGAAAATCCGAAAGACCCATTCATCAGCCTACCCCCAGGAAATCCCAAAGACCCTTTCATCAACCTCCCCACCCAGGAAATCCCAAAGACCCTTTCATCACCCTCCTACCGACCCCCCCAGGAAATCCCAAAGACACTTTCATCACCCTCCCCCCCCACCCCCAGGAAATTCCAAAGACCCTTTCATCACCCTCCGCCCCCATGAAATTCCAAAGACTCTTTCATTACCCTCCCCCAAGGAAATCCCAAAGACCCTTTCATCACCCACCCCTCCCACGGAATCCCAAAGACCCTTTCATCACTCTCCCCCTCAGGAAATCCCAAAGACCCTTTCATCACCCTCCCACCCAGGAATTCCCAAAGACCCTTTCGTCACCCACCCCTCCCACGGAATCCCAAAGACCCTTTCATCACTCTCCCCCGCAGGAAATCCCAAAGACCCTTTCATCACCCTCCCACCCAGGAAATCCCAACGGCCCTTTCAACACCCTCCCCCTACAGGAAATCCGAACGACCCCTTCATCACCCACCCCCCAGGAAATCCCAAAGAACCTTTCATCACCCTCCCACCCAGGAAATCCCAAAGACCCCTTCATCACCCACCCCTCAGGAAATCCCAAAGAACCTTTCATCACCCTCCCACCCAGGAAATCCCAAAGACCCTTTCATCACCCTCCCCCACCACCCCCAGGAAATCCCAAAGACCCTTTCATCACTCTCCCCTCCAGGGAATCCCAATGACCCTTTCATCACCCTCCCCGTCCGGAAATCCCAAAGTCTCTTTCATCACCCAACGCCCGAGGAAATCCCAAAGACCCCTTCATCATTCTCCCCCGAGGAAATCCCAAAGACCCTTTTTTCACCCTCCCCCCCCAGGAAATCCCAAAGCCCCTTTCATCACCCACCCCGCCCAGGAAATCCCAAAGGCCATTTCATCATCCTCCCCCAATAGGAAATCCAAAAGACCCTTTCATCACTCTCCACCTCAGGAAATCCCAAAGACCCTTTCATCACCCTCCCACCCAGGAAATCCCAAAGACCCTTTCATCACCCACCCCTCCCACGGAATCCCAAAGTCCCCTTCATCACTCTCCCCCTCAGTTAATCCCAAAGACCCTTTCATCACCCTCCCACCCAGGAAATCCCAAAGACCCTTTCATCACCCACCCCTCCCACGGAATCCCAAAGACCCTTTCATCACGCTCCCCCGCAGGAAATCCCAAAGACCCCTTCATCACCCTCCCTCCCAGGAAATCTGAAGGACCCTTTCATCATGCTACCCAAACCCCCCCAGGAAAACCCAAAGACCCGTTCAGCAGCCTCCCCCCAGGAAATCCAAAAGACCCTTTCATCAACCTCCCCCCCAGGAAATCCCAAAGACCCTTCCATCACCCTCCCCCCAAGGAAATCCCAAGGACCCTTTCATCACACTCACCCCCACCAGGAAATCCCCAAGACTCTTTCATCACACTCCCCCTCACCAGAAAATCCCAAAGACTCTTGCATCACCCTCCCCCCCATGAAATTCCAAAGACTCTTTCATTACCCTCCCCCAAGGAAATCCCAAAGACCCTTTCATCACCCTCCCCCCCAGGAAATCCCAAAGACCCTTTCATCACCCTCCCCCCCCCCAAGGAAATCCCTAAGACACTTTCATCACCCTCCCACACCCTCAGGAATATCCAAAGACTCTTTCATCAACCCCTCCAGGAAATCCCAAAGACCCTTTTATAAAACTCCCCCCCCACCAGGAAATCCCAAAGACCCTTTCGTCACCCACGCCCACGCAGGAAATCGAAAAGACGCTTTCATCACCCTCCCCTCCCAGGCAATCCCAAAGGCCCTTTCAACACCCTCCCCCCACAGGAAATCCGAACGACCCCTTCATCACCCACCCCCCAGGAAATCCCAAAGAACCTTTCATCACCCTCCCACCCAGGAAATCCCAAAGACCCCTTCATCACCCTCCCCCCCATGTAAATCCCAAAGACCCTTTCATCACCCTCCCCCACCACCCCCAGGAAATCCCAAAGACCCTTTCATCACTCTCCCCTCCAGGGAATCCCAATGACCCTTTCATCACCCTCCCCGTCCGGAAATCCCAAAGACTCTTTCATCACCCAACGCCCGAGGAAATCCCAAAGACCCCTTCATCATTCTCCCCCAGGAAATCCCAAAGCCCCTTTCATCACCCTCCCCGCCCAGGAAATCCCAAAGACCATTTCATCATCCTCCCCCAATAGGAAATCCAAAAGACCCTTTCATCACTCTCCACCTCAGGAAATCCCAAAGACCCTTTCATCACCCTCCCACCCAGGAAATCCCAAAGACCATTTCATCACCCACCCCTCCCACGGAATCCCAAAGACCCTTTCATCACTCTCCCCCTCAGGAAATCCCAAAGACCCCTTCATCACCCTCCCCCCCAGGAAATCCCAAGGACCCTTTCATCACGCTACCACCCCCCCCCCAGCAAATCCGAAAGACCCATTCATCCGCCTACCCCCAGGAAATCCCAAAGACCCTTTCATCAACCTCCCCACCCAGGAAATCCCAAAGACCCTTTCATCACCCTCCCCCACCACCAGGAAATCCCAAAGACCCTTTCATCACTCTCCCCTCCAGGAAATCCCAATGACCCTTTCATCACCCTCCCCGTCAGGAAATCCCAATGACACTTTCATCACCCTCCCCGTCAGGAAATCCCAAAGACCCTTTCATCACAAAACTCCCGAGGAAATCCCAAAGACCCCTTCATCATTCTCCCCCGAGGAAATCCCAAAGACCCTTTTTACACCCTCCCCCCACAGGAAATCCCAAAGCCCCTTTCATCACTCTCCCCGCCCAGGAAATCGCAAAGACCATTTCATCATCCTCCCCCCACAGGAAATCCAAAAGACCCTTTCATCACTCTCCCCCTCAGGAAATCCCAAAGACCCTTTCATCACCCTCCCACCCAGGAAATCCCAAAGACCATTTCATCACCCACCCCTCCCACGGAATCCCAGAGACCCTTTCATCACTCTGCCCCACACGAAATCCCAAAGACCCTTTCATCACCCTCCCACCCAGGAAATCCCAAAGACCCTTTCATCACCCACCCCTCCCACGGAATCCCAAAGACCCTTTCATCACTCTGCCCCTCAGGAAATCCCAAAGACCCCTTCATCACCCTCCCCTCCCACGGAATCCCAAGGACCCTTTCATCACGCTACCACCTCCCCCAGTAAATCCGAAAGACCCAATCATCAGCCTACCCACAAAAAATCCCAAAGACCCTTTCATCACCCACCCCTCCCACGGAATCCCAAAGACCCTTTCATCACTCTCCCCTTCAGGAAATCCCAAAGACCCCTTCATCACCCTCCCCCCCAGGAAATCCCAAGGACCCTTTCATCACGCTACCACCCCTCCCAGCAAATCCGAAAGACCCATTCATCCGCCTACCCCCAGGAAATCCCAAAGACCCTTTCATCAACCTCCCCACCCAGGAAATCCCAAAGACCCTTTCATCACCCTCCCCCACCACCAGGAAATCCCAAAGACCCTTTCATCACTCTGCCCTCCAGGAAATCCCAATGACCCTTTCATCACCCTCCCCGTCAGGAAATCCCAATGACACTTTCATCACCCTCCCCGTCAGGAAATCCCAAAGACCCTTTCATCACGCTACCACCCCCCCCCCCCCCAGTAAATCCGAAAGACCCATTCATCAGCCTACCCCGAGGAAATCCAAAAGACCCTTTCATTACTCTCCCCCTCAGGAAATCCCAAAGACCCTTTCATCACCCTCCCACCCAGGAAATCCCAAAGACCTTTTCATCACCCACCCCTCCCATGGAATCCCAGAGACCCTTTCATCACTCTGCCCCACAGGAAATCCCAAAGACCCTTTTCATCACCCTCCCACCCAGGAAATCCCAAAGACCCTTTCATCACCCACTCCTCCCACGGAATCCCAAAGACCCCTTCATCACCCTCCCCGCCAGGAAATCCCAAGGACCCTTTCATCACGCTACCACCCCCCCCCCAGTAAATCCGAAAGACCCATTCATCAGCCTACCCCCAGGAAATCCCAAAGACCCTTTCATCAACCTCCCCACCCAGGAAATCCCAAAGACCCTTTCATCACCCTCCCACCGCCCTACCCAGGAAATCCCAAAGACACTTTCATCACCCTCCCGCCCCACGGAATCGCAAAGACCCTTTCATCACTCTCCCCCTCAGGAAATCCCAAAGGCCCTTTCATCACCCTCCCACCCAGGAAATCCAAAAGAAACTTTCATCACCCTCCCCCCCCAACCCCAGGAATTCCCAAAGACCCCTTCATCATTCTCCCCCGAGGAAATCCCAAAGACCCTTTCATCACCCTCCCCCTCAGGAAATCCCAAAGACCCTTTCATCGCCCTCCCCACCCAGGGAATCCCAAAGACACTTTAATCACCCACCCCCCCCCCCCACCCACGGAATCCCAAAGACCATTTCATCACTCTCCCCCTCAGGAAATCCCAAAGACCCCTTCATCACCCACCCCCCAGGAGATCCCAATGACCCTTTCATCACCCTCCCCGTCCGGAAATCCCAAAGACTCTTTCATCACCCAACGCCCGAGGAAATCCCAAAGACCCCTTCATCATTCTCCCCCGAGGAAATCCCAAAGACCCTTTTTTCACCCTCCCCCCCCAGGAAATCCCAAAGCCCCTTTCATCACCCTCCCCGCCCAGGAAATCCCAAAGACCATTTCATCATCCTCCCCCAACAGGAAATCCAAAAGACCCTTTCATCACTCTCCCCCTCAGGAAATCCCAAAGACCCTTTCATCACCCTCCCACCCAGGAAATCCCAAAGACCCTTTCATCACCCACCCCTCCCATGGAATCCCAAAGTCCCCTTCTTCACTCTCCCCATCAGGAAATCCCAAAGACCCTTTCATCACCCTCCCACCCAGGAAATCCCAAAGACCCTTTCATCACCCACCCCTCCCACGGAATCCCAAAGACCCTTTCATCACTCTCCCCCTCAGGAAATCCCAAAGACCTCTTCATCACCCTCCCCCCCAGGAAATCCCAAGGACCCTTTCATCACGCTACCACCCCCCCCAGCAAATCTGAAAGACCCATTCATTCGCCTACCCCCAGGAAATCCCAAAGACCCTTTCATCAACCTCCCCACCCAGGAAATCCCAAAGACCCTTTCATCACTCTCCCCTCCAGGAAATCCCAATGACCCTTTCATCACCCTCCCCGTCAGGAAATCCCAATGACACTTTCATCACCCTCCCCGTCAGGAAATCCCAAAGACCCTTTCATCACAAAACTCCCGAGGAAATCCCAAAGACCCCTTCATCATTCTCCCCCGAGGAAATCCCAAAGACCCTTTTTTCACCCTCCTCCCGCAGGAAATCCCAAAGCCCCTTTCATCACTCTCCCCGCCCAGGAAATCCCAAAGACCATTTCATCATCCTCCCCCCATAGGAAATCCAAAAGACCCTTTCATCACTCTCCCCCTCAGGAAATCCCAAAGACCCTTTCATCACCCTCCCAACCAGGAAATCCCAAAGACCCTTTCATCACCCACCCCTCCCACGGAATCCCAGAGACCCTTTCGTCACTCTGCCCCACCGGAAATCCCAAAGACCCTTTCATCACCCCCCCACCCAGGAAATCCCAAAGACCCTTTCATCACCCACCCCTCCTATGGAATCCCAAAGACCCTTTCATCACTCTCCCCCTCAGGAAATCCCAAAGACCCCTTCATCACCCTCCCCCCCAGGGAATCCCAAGGACCCTTTCATCACGCTACCACCCCCCCCAGGAAATCCCAAAGACCCTTTCATCAACCTCCCCACCCAGGAAATCCCAAAGACCCTTTCATCACCCTCCCACCGCCCCACCCAGGAAATCCCAAAGACACTTTCATCACCCTCCCGCCCCACGGAATCCCAAAGACCCTTTCATCACTCTCCCCCTCAGGAAATCCCAAAGGCCCTTTCATCACACTCCCACCCAGGAAATCCAAAAGACACTTTCATCACCCTCCCCCCACAACCCCAGGAATTCCCAAAGACCCTTTCATCACCCTCCCCCTCAGGAAATCCCAAAGACCCTTACATCGCCCTCCCCACCCAGGAAATCCCAAAGACCATTTCATCATCCTCCCCCCACAGGAAATCCAAAAGACCCTTTCATCACCCTCCCCCCCCAGGAAATCCAAAAGACCCTTTCATCACTCTCCCCCTCAGGAAATCCCAAAGACCCTTTCATCACCCTCCCAACCAGGAAATCCCAAAGACCCTTTCATCACCCACCCCTCCCACGGAATCCCAGAGACCCTTTCGTCACTCTGCCCCACCGGAAATCCCAAAGACCCTTTCATCACCCCCCCACCCAGGAAATCCCAAAGACCCTTTCATCACCCACCCCTCCTATGGAATCCCAAAGACCCTTTCATCACTCTCCCCCTCAGGAAATCCCAAAGACCCCTTCATCACCCTCCCCCCCAGGAAATCCCAAGGACCCTTTCATCACGCTACCACCCCCCCCAGTAAATCCAAAAGACCCATTCATCAGCCTACCCCCAGGAAATCCCAAAGACCCTTTCATCAACCTCCCCACCCAGGAAATCCCAAAGACCCTTTCATCACCCTCCCACCGCCCCACCCAGGAAATCCCAAAGACACTTTCATCACCCTCCCGCCCCACGGAATCCCAAAGACCCTTTCATCACTCTCCCCCTCAGGAAATCCCAAAGGCCCTTTCATCACACTCCCACCCAGGAAATCCAAAAGACACTTTCATCACCCTCCCCCCACAACCCCAGGAATTCCCAAAGACCCTTTCATCACCCTCCCCCTCAGGAAATCCCAAAGACCCTTTCATCGCCCTCCCCACCCAGGAAATCCCAAAGACCATTTCATCATCCTCCCCCCACAGGAAATCCAAAAGACCCTTTCATCACCCTCCCCCCCCAGGAAATCCCAAAGCCCCTTTCATCACCCTCCCCGCCCAGGAAATCACAAAGACCATTTCATCATCCTCCCCCCATAGGAAATCCCAAAGACCCTTTCATCAGCCTCACCTCCCAGGAAATCCCAAAGACACTTTCATAACCCTCCCCAGCCCAGGAAATCCCAAAGACCCTTTCATCACCTTCCCCCCTCAGGAAATCCCAAAGACCCTTTCATCACCCTCCCCCCCCAGGAAATCCCAAAGCCCCTTTCATCACCCTGCCCGCCCAGGAAATCCCAAAGACCATTTCATCATCCTCCCCCCATAGGAAATCCCAAAGACCGTTTCATCACCCTCCCCCCAGGAAATTCCAAAGACCCTTTCATCACCCTCCCACACCACCAGGAAATCCCAAAGACCCTTTCATCACTCTCCCCTCCAAGAAATTCCAAAGACCCTTTCATCACCCTCCCCCAGCACCAGGAAATCCAAAAGACCCTTTCATCACTCTCCCCCTCAGGAAATCCCAAAGACCCTTTCATCACCCTCCCACCCAGGAAATGCCAAAGACCCTTTCATCACCCACCCCTCCCACGGAATCCCAAGCACCCTTTCATCACTCTCCCCCTCAGGAAATCCCAAAGACCCTTTCATCACCCTACCACCCAGGAAATCCCAAAGACCCTTTCATCACCCACCCCTCCCACAGAATCCCAAAGACCCTTTCATCACTCTCCCCCTCAGGAAATCCCAAAGACCCCTTCATCACCCCCCCCCAGCCCAGGAAATCCCAAGGACCCTTTCATCACGCTACAACCGCCCCCTGCAAATCCGAAAGACCCATTCATCCGCCTACCCCCAGGAAATCCCAAAGACCCTTTCATCAACCTCCCCACCCAGGAAATCCCAAAGACCCTTTCATCACCCTCCCCCACCACCAGGAAATCCCAAAGACCCTTTCATCACTCTCCCCTGCAGGAAATCCCAATGACCCTTTCATCACCCTCCCCGTCAGGAAATCCCAAAGACTCTTTCATCATCCAACGCCCGAAGAAATCCCAATGACCCCTTCATCATTCTCCCCCGAGGAAATCCCAAAGACCCTTTATTCAACCTCCCCCCCCAGGAAATCCCAAAGCCCCTTTCATCACCCTCCCCGGCCAGGAAATCCCAAAGACCATTTCATCATCCTCCCCGCATAGGAAATCGAAAAGACCCTTTCATCACTCTCCCCCTCAGGACATCCCAAAGACCCTTTCATCACCCTCCCACACAGGAAATCCCAAAGACCCTTTCATCACCCACCCCTCCCACGGAATCCCAGAGACCCTTTCATCACTCTCCCCGTCAGGAAATCCCAAAGACCCTTTCATCACCCCCCCACCCAGGAAATCCCAAAGACCCCTTCATCACCCACCCCTCCCACGGAATCCCAAAGACCCTTTCATCACTCTCCCCCTCAGGAAATCCCAAAGACCCCTTCATCACCCTCCCCCCCAGGAAATCTCAAGGACCCTTTCAACACGCTACCACCCCCCCCCCAGGAAATCCGAAAGACCCATTCATCAGCCTACCCCCAGGAAATCCCAAAGACCCTTTCATCAACCTCCCCACCCAGGAAATCCCAAAGACCCTTTCATCACCCTCCCACCGCCCCACCCAGGAAATCCCAAAGACACTTTCATCACCCTCCCGCCCCACGGAATCCCAAAGACCCTTTCATCACTCTCCCCCTCTGGAAATCCCAAAGGCCCTTTCATCACCCTCCCACCCAGGAAATCCAAAAGACATTTTCATCACCCTCCCCCCCCAACCCCAGGAATTCCCAAAGACCCTTTCATCACCCTCCCCCTCAGGAAATCCCAAAGACCCTTTCATCGCCCTCCCCACCCAGGAAATCCCAAAGACCATTTCATCATCCTCCCCCCACAGGAAATCCAAAAGACCCTTTCATCACCCTCCCACCCAGGGAATCCCAAAGACACTTTCATCACCCACCCCCCACCCCGCCACCCACGGAATCCCAAAGACCATTTCATCACTCTCCCCCTCAGGAAATCCCAAAGACCCCTACATCACCCACCCCCCAGGAGATCCCAATGTCCCTTTCATCACCCTCCACGTCCGGAAATCCCAAAGACTCTTTCATCACCCAACGCCCAAGGAAATCCCAAAGACCCTTTTTTCACCCTCCCCCTCAGGAAATCCAAAAGACACTTTCATCACCCTCCCCCCCCACCCCCAGGAAATCCCAAAGACCCTTTCATCACCCTCCCCCTCAGGAAATCCAAAAGACCCTTTCATCACCCTCCCCCCCCCCTAGGAAATCCCAAAGACCATTTCATCATCCTCCCCCCACAGGAAATCCCAAAGACACATTGATCACCCTCGTCCCCCACGGAATCCCAAAGACCCTTTCATCACGCTACCAGCCCCCCCAGGAAATCCGAAAGACCCATTCATCACCCTCCCACCCAGGAAATCCCAAAGACCCTTTCATCACCCACCCCTCCCACAGAATCCCAAAGACCCTTTCATCACTCTCCCCCTCAGGAAATCCCAAAGACCCCTTCATCACCCTCCCCCCCCCCAGGAAATCCCAAGGACCCTTTCATCACGCTACAACCGCCCCCAGCAAATCCGAAAGACCCATTCATCCGCCTACCCCCAGGAAATCCCAAAGACCCTTTCATCAACCTCCCCACCCAGGAAATCCCAAAGACCCTTTCATCACCCTCCCCCACCACCAGGAAATCCCACAAGCCCTTTCATCACCCTCCCACCCAGGAAATCCAAAAGACACTTTCATCACCCTCCCCCCCCACCCCTAGGAAATCCCAAAGACCCTTTCATCACCCTCCCCCTCAGCAAATCCCAAAGACCTTTTCATCACCCTCCCCCCCCCAGGAAATCCCAAAGACCATTTCATCATCCTCCCCCCACAGGAAATCCCAAAGACACATTCATCACCCTCCCCCCCCACGGAATCCCAAAGACCCTTTCATCACGCTACCAGCCCCCCCAGGAAATCCGAAAGACCCATTCATCAGCCTACCCCCAGGAAATCCCAAAGACCCTTTCATCAACCTCCCCACCCAGGAATTCCCAAAGACCCTTTCATCACCCTCCCACCGCCCCCCCCAGGAAATCCCAAAGACACTTTCATCACCCTCCCCACCCACGGAATCCCAAAGACCCTTTCATCACTCTCTCCCTCAGGAAATCCCAAAGGCCCTTTCATCACCCTCCCACCCAGGAAATCCAAAAGACACTTTCATCACCCTCACCCCCCCCACCCCCAGGAAATCCCAAAGACCCTTTCATCACCCTCCCCCTCAGGAAATCCCAAAGACCCTTTCATCACCCACCCCCCCCAGGAAATCCCAAAGATCATTTCATCATCCTCCCCCCACAGGAAATCTAAAAGACACTTTCATCCCCCTCCCCCGCCACGGAATCCCAAAGACCCTTTCATCACTCTCCCCCTCAGGAAATCCCAAAGACCCTTACATCACCCTCCCATTCCAGGAAATGCCAAAGACCCTTTCATCACCCTCCCCCCCCCACCCCTAGGAAATCCCAAAGACCCTTTCATCACCCTCCCCCTCAGCAAATCCCAAAGACCTTTTCATCACCCTCCCCCCCCCAGGAAATCCCAAAGACCATTTCATCATCCTCCCCCCACAGGAAATCCCAAAGACACATTCATCACCCTCCCCCCCCACGGAATCCCAAAGACCCTTTCATCACGCTACCAGCCCCCCCAGGAAATCCGAAAGACCCATTCATCAGCCTACCCCCAGGAAATCCCAAAGACCCTTTCATCAACCTCCCCACCCAGGAATTCCCAAAGACCCTTTCATCACCCTCCCACCGCCCCCCCCAGGAAATCCCAAAGACACTTTCATCACCCTCCCCACCCACGGAATCCCAAAGACCCTTTCATCACTCTCTCCCTCAGGAAATCCCAAAGGCCCTTTCATCACCCTCCCACCCAGGAAATCCAAAAGACACTTTCATCACCCTCCCCCCCCCCCACCCCCAGGAAATCCCAAAGACCCTTTCATCACCCTCCCCCTCAGGAAATCCCAAAGACCCTTTCATCACCCTCCCCCCCCAGGAAATCCCAAAGATCATTTCATCATCCTCCCCCCACAGGAAATCTAAAAGACACTTTCATCCCCCTCCCCCCCCACGGAATCCCAAAGACCCTTTCATCACCCTCCCACCCAGGAAATCCCAAAGACCCTTTCATCATCCTCCCACAGCACCCCCCCAGGAAATCCCAAAGACACTTTCATCAACCTCCCCTCCCACGGAATCCCAAAGACCCTTTCATCACTCTCCCCCTCAGGAAATCCCAAAGACCCTTTCATCACCCTCCCACCCTGGAAATCCCAAAGACACTTTCATCACCCTCCCCCCCCCCCCACCCCCAGGAAATCCCAAAGACCCTTTCATCACCCTCCCCCTCAGGAAATCCCAAAGATCCTTTCATCACCCTTCACCCCCAGGAAATCCCAAATACCATTTCATCATCCTCCCCCCACAGGAAATCCAAAAGACCCTTTCATCACCCTCCCACACAGGGAATCCCAAAGACCCTTTCATCACCCACCCACTCCCCACGGAACACCAAAGACCATTTCATCACTCTCCCCCTCAGGAAATCCCAAAGACCCCTTCATCACCCACCCCCCAGGAGATCCCAAGGACCTTTTCATCACGCTACCCACCCCCCCAGGAAATCCCACAGACCCATTCATCAGCCTCCCCCCAGGAAATCCCAAAGTCCCTTTCATCAGCCTCCCCCTCAGGAAATCCCAAAGACCCTTTCATCACCCTCACCTCCCTGGAAATCCCAAAGACACTTTCATAACCCTCCCCACCCCAGGAAATCCCAAAGACCCTTTCATCACCTTCCCCCCTCAGGAAATCCCAAAGACCCTTTCATCAACCTCCCCACCCAGGAAATCCCAAAGACCCTTTCATCACCCTCCCGCACCACCACCAGGAAATCCCAAAGACCCTTTCATCACTCTGCCCTCCAGGAAATCCCAATGACCCTTTCATCACCCTCCCCGTCAGGAAATCGCAATGACACTTTCCTCACCCTCCCCGTCAGGAAATCCCAAAGACCCTTTCATCACAAAACTCCCGAGGAAATCCCAAAGACTCCTTCATCATTCTCCCCCGAGGAAATCCCAAAGACCCTTGTTTCACCCTCCCCCCGCAGGAAATCCCAAAGCCCCTTTCATCACTCTCCCCGCCCAGGAAATCCCAAAGACCATTTCATCATCCTCCCCCCATAGAAAATCCAAAAGACCCTTTCATTACTCTCCCCGTCAGGAAATCCCAAAGACCCTTTCATCACCCTCCCACCCAGGAAATCCCAAAGCCCTTTTCATCACCCACCCCTCCCATGGAATCCCAGAGACCCTTTCATCACTCTGCCCCACAGGAAATCCCAAAGACCCTTTCATCACCCTCCCACCCAGGAAATCCCAAAGACCCTTTCATCACCCACCCCTCCCACGGAATCCCAAAGACCCCTTCATCACCCTCCCCCCCAGGAAATCCCAAGGACCCTTTCATCACGCTACCACCCCCCCCCCAGTAAATCCGAAAGACCCATTCATCAGCCTACCCCCAGGAAATCCCAAAGACACTTTCATCAACCTCCCACCGCCCCACCCAGGAAATCCCAAAGACCCTTTCATCACCCTCCCACCCAGGAAATCCAAAAGACACTTTCATCACCCTCCCCCACCAACCCCAGGAATTCCCAAAGACCCTTTCATCACCCTCCCCCTCACGAAATCCCAAAGACCCTTTCATCGCCCTCCCCACCCAGGAAATCCCAAAGACCATTTCATCATCCTCCCCCCACAGGAAATCCAAAAGACCCTTTCATCACCCTCCCACCCAGGGAATCCCAAAGACACTTTCATCACCCACCCCCCCCCCCCCCCACCCACGGAATCCCAAAGACCATTTCATCACTCTCCCCCTCAGGAAATCCCAAAGACCCCTTCATCACCCACCCCCCAGGAGATCCCAATGACCCTTTCATCACCCTCCCCGTCCGGAAATCCCAAAGACTCTTTCACCACCCAACGCCCGAGGAAATCCCAAAGACCCCTTCATCATTCTCCCCCGAGGAAATCCCAAAGACCCTTTTTTCACCCTCCCCCCCCAGGAAATCCCAAAGCCCCTTTCATCACCCTCCCCGCCCAGGAAATCCCAAAGACCATTTCATCATCCTCCCCCAACAGGAAATCCAAAAGACCCTTTCATCACTCTCCCCCTCAGGAAATCCCAAAGACCCTTTCATCACCCTCCCACCCAGGAAATCCCAAAGACCCTTTCATCACCCACCCCTCCCATGGAATCCCAAAGTCCCCTTCTTCACTCTCCCCATCAGGAAATCCCAAAGACCCTTTCATCACCCTCCCACCCAGGAAATCCCAAAGACCCTTTCATCACCCACCCCTCCCACGGAATCCCAAAGACCCTTTCATCACTCTCCCCCTCAGGAAATCCCAAAGACCTCTTCATCACCCTCCCCCCCAGGAAATCCCAAGGACCCTTTCATCACGCTACCACCGCCCCCAGCAAATCCGAAAGCTTCATTCATCCGCCTACCCCCAGGAAATCCCAAAGACCCTTTCATCAACCTCCCCACCCAGGAAATCCCAAAGACCCTTTCATCACCCTCCCCCACCACCAGGAAATCCCAAAGACCCTTTCATCACTCTCCCCTCCAGGAAATCCCAATGACCCTTTCATCACCCTCCCCGTCAGGAAATCCCAATGACACTTTCATCACCCTCCCCGTCAGGAAATCCCAAAGACCCTTTCATCACAAAACTCCCGAGGAAATCCCAAAGACCCCTTCATCATTCTCCCCCGAGGAAATCCCAAAGACCCTTTTTTCACCCTCCTCCCGCAGGAAATCCCAAAGCCCCTTTCATCACTCTCCCCGCCCAGGAAATCCCAAAGACCATTTCATCATCCTCCCCCCATAGGAAATCCAAAAGACCCTTTCATCACTCTCCCCCTCAGGAAATCCCAAAGACACTTTCATCACCCTCCCAACCAGGAAATCCCAAAGACCCTTTCATCACCCACCCCTCCCACGGAATCCCAGAGACCCTTTCGTCACTCTGCCCCACCGGAAATCCCAAAGACCCTTTCATCACCCTCCCACCCAGGAAATCCCAAAGACCCTTTCATCCCCCACCCCTCCCATGGAATCCCAAAGACCCTTTCATCACTCTCCCCTGCAGGAAATCCCAATGACCCTTTCATCACCTTCCCCGTCAGGAAATCCCAAAGACTCTTTCATCACCCAACGCCCGAGGAAATCCCAATGACCCCTTCATCATTCTCCCCCGAGGAAATCCCAAAGACCCTTTATTCAACCTCCCCCCCCAGGAAATCCCAAAGCCCCTTTCATCACCCTCCCCGGCCAGGAAATCCCAAAGACCATTTCATCATCCTGCCGCATAGGAAATCGAAAAGACCCTTTCATCACTCTCCCCCTCAGGACATCCCAAAGACCCTTTCATCACCCTCCCACACAGGAAATCCCAAAGACCCTTTCATCACCCTCCCCCACCACCAGCAAATCCGAAAGACCCATTCATCCGCCTACCCCCAGGAAATCCCAAAGACCCTTTCATCAACCTCCCCACCCAGGAAATCCCAAAGACCCTTTCATCACCCTCCCCCACCACCAGGAAATCCCAAAGACCCTTTCATCACTCTGCCCTCCAGGAAATCCCAATGACCCTTTCATCACCCTCCCCGTCAGGAAATCCCAATGACACTTTCATCACCCTCCCCGTCAGGAAATCCCAAAGACCCTTTCATCACAAAACTCCCGAGGAAATCCCAAAGACCCCTTCATCATTCTCCCCCGAGGAAATCCCAAAGACCCTTGTTTCACCATCCCCCCGCAGGAAATCCCAAAGCCCCTTTCATCACTCTCCCCGCCCAGGAAATCCCAAAGACCATTTCATCATCCTCCCCCCATAGGAAATCCAAAAGACCCTTTCATTACTCTCCCCCTCAGGAAATCCCAAAGACCCTTTCATCACCCTCCCACCCAGGAAATCCCAAAGACCTTTTCATCACCCACCCCTCCCATGGAATCCCAGAGACCCTTTCATCACTCTGCCCCACAGGAAATCCCAAAGACCCTTTCATCACCCTCCCACCCAGGAAATCCCAAAGACCCTTTCATCACCCTCCCCCCCAGGAAATCCCAAGGACCCTTTCATCACGCTACCACCCCCCCCCCCCAGTAAATCCGAAAGACCCATTCATCAGCCTACCCCCAGGAAATCCCAAAGACCCTTTCATCAACCTCCCCACCCAGGAAATCCCAAAGACCCTTTCATCACCCTCCCACCGCCCTACCCAGGAAATCCCAAAGACACTTTCATCACCCTCCCGCCCCACGGAATCCCAAAGACCCTTTCATCACTCTCCCCCTCAGGAAATCCCAAAGGCCCTTTCATCACCCTCCCACCCAGGAAATCCAAAAGACACTTTCATCACCCTCCCCCCCCAACCCCAGGAATTCCCAAAGACCCTTTCATCACCCTCCCCCTCAGGAAATCCCAAAGACCCTTTCATCGCCCTCCCCACCCAGGAAATCCCAAAGACCATTTCATCATCCTCCCCCCACAGGAAATCCAAAAGTCCCTTTCATCACCCTCCCACCCAGGGAATCCCAAAGACACTTTCATCACCCACCACCCCCCCACCCCCCACCCACGGAATCCCAAAGACCATTTCATCACTCTCCCCTTCAGGAAATCCCAAAGACCCCTTCATCACCCACCCCCCAGGAGATCCCAATGACCCTTTCATCACCCTCCCCGTCCGGAAATCCCAAAGACTCTTTCATCACCCAACGCCCGAGGAAATCCCAAAGACCCCTTCATCATTCTCCCCCGAGGAAATCCCAAAGACCCTTTTTTCACCCTCCCCCCCCCAGGAAATCCCAAAGCCCCTTTCATCACCCTCCCCGCCCAGGAAATCCCAAAGACCATTTCATCATCCTCCCCCAACAGGAAATCCAAAAGACCCTTTCATCACTCTCCCCCTCAGGAAATCCCAAAAACCCTTTCATCACCCTCCCACCCAGGAAATCCCAAAGACCCTTTCATCACCCACCCCTCCCATGGAATCCCAAAGTCCCCTTCTTCACTCTCCCCATCAGGAAATCCCAAAGACCCTTTCATCACCCTCCCACCCAGGAAATCCCAAAGACCCTTTCATCACCCACCCCTCCCACGGAATCCCAAAGACCCTTTCATCACTCTCCCCCTCAGGAAATCCCAAAGACCTCTTCATCACCCTCCCCCCCAGGAAATCCCAAGGACCCTTTCATCACGCTACCACCCCCCCCAGCAAATCTGAAAGACCCATTCATCCGCCTACCCCCAGGAAATCCCAAAGACCCTTTCATCAACCTCCCCACCCAGGAAATCCCAAAGTCCCTTTCATCACCCTCCCCCACCACCAGGAAATCCCAAAGACCCTTTCATCACTCTCCCCTCCAGGAAATCCCAATGACCCTTTCATCACCCTCCCCGTCAGGAAATCCCAATGACACTTTCATCACCCTCCCCGTCAGGAAATCCCAAAGACCCTTTCATCACAAAACTCCCGAGGAAATCCCAAAGACCCCTTCATCATTCTCCCCCGAGGAAATCCCAAAGACCCTTTTTTCACCCTTCTCCCGCAGGAAATCACAAAGCCCCTTTCATCACTCTCCCCGCCCAGGAAATCCCAAAGACCATTTCATCATCCTCCCCCCATAGGAAATCCAAAAGACCCTTTCATCACTCTCCCCCTCAGGAAATCCCAAAGACCCTTTCATCACCCTCCCAACCAGGAAATCCCAAAGACCCTTTCATCACCCACCCCTCCCACGGAATCCCAGAGACCCTTTCGTCACTCTGCCCCACCGGAAATCCCAAAGACCCTTTCATCACCCCCCCACCCAGGAAATCCCAAAGACCCTTTCATCACCCACCCCTCCTATGGAATCCCAAAGACCCTTTCATCACTCTCCCCCTCAGGAAATTCCAAAGACCCCTTCATCACCCTCCCCCCCAGGAAATCCCAAGGACCCTTTCATCACGCTACCACCCCCCCACAGTAAATCCAAAAGACCCATTCATCAGCCTACCCCCAGGACATCCCAAAGACCCTTTCATCAACCTCCCCACCCAGGAAATCCCAAAGACCCTTTCATCACCCTCCCACCGCCCCACCCAGGAAATCCCAAAGACACTTTCATCACCCTCCCGCCCCACGGAATCCCAAAGACCCTTTCATCACTCTCCCCCTCAGGAAATCCCAAAGGCCCTTTCATCACACTCCCACCCAGGAAATCCAAAAGACACTTTCATCACCCTCCCCCCACAACCCCAGGAATTCCCAAAGACCCTTTCATCACCCTCCCCCTCAGGAAATCCCAAAGACCCTTTCATCGCCCTCCCCACCCAGGAAATCCCAAAGACCATTTCATCATCCTCCCCCCACAGGAAATCCAAAAGACCCTATCATCACCCTCCCCCCCCAGGAAATCCCAAAGCCCCTTTCATCACCCTCCCCGCCCAGGAAATCACAAAGACCATTTCATCATCCTCCCCCCATAGGAAATCCCAAAGACCCTTTCATCAGCCTCACCTCCCAGGAAATCCCAAAGACACTTTCATAACCCTCCCCAGCCCAGGAAATCCCAAAGACCCTTTCATCACCTTCCCCCCTCAGGAAATCCCAAAGACCCTTTCATCACCCTCCCCCCCCAGGAAATCCCAAAGCCCCTTTCATCACCCTGCCCGCCCAGGAAATCCCAAAGACCATTTCATCATCCTCCCCCCATAGGAAATCCCAAAGACCGTTTCATCACCCTCCCCCCAGGAAATTCCAAAGACCCTTTCATCACCCTCCCACACCACCAGGAAATCCCAAAGACCCTTCCATCACTCTCCCCTCCAAGAAATTCCAAAGACCCTTTCATCACCCTCCCCCAGCACCAGGAAATCCAAAAGACCCTTTCATCACTCTCCCCCTCAGGAAATCCCAAAGACCCTTTCATCACCTTCCCCCCTCAGGAAATCCCAAAGACCCTTTCATCACCCTCCCCCCCCAGGAAATCCCAAAGCCCCTTTCATCACCCTGCCCGCCCAGGAAATCCCAAAGACCATTTCATCATCCTCCCCCCATAGGAAATCCCAAAGACCGTTTCATCACCCTCCCCCCAGGAAATTCCAAAGACCCTTTCATCACCCTCCCACACCACCAGGAAATCCCAAAGACCCTTCCATCACTCTCCCCTCCAAGAAATTCCAAAGACCCTTTCATCACCCTCCCCCAGCACCAGGAAATCCAAAAGACCCTTTCATCACTCTCCCCCTCAGGAAATCCCAAAGACCCTTTCATCAACCTCCCCACCCAGGAAATCCCAAAGACCCTTTCATCACCCTCCCCCACCACCAGGAAATCCCAAAGACCCTTTCATCACTCTCCCCTGCAGGAAATCCCAATGACCCTTTCATCACCCTCCCCGTCAGGAAATCCCAAAGACTCTTTCATCATCCAACGCCCGAGGAAATCCCAATGACCCCTTCATCATTCTCCCCCGAGGAAATCCCAAAGACCCTTTATTCAACCTCCCCCCCCAGGAAATCCCAAAGCCCCTTTCATCACCCTCCCCGGCCAGGAAATCCCAAAGACCATTTCATCATCCTCCCCGCATAGGAAATCGAAAAGACCCTTTCATCACTCTCCCCCTCAGGACATCCCAAAGACCCTTTCATCACCCTCCCACACAGGAAATCCCAAAGACCCTTTCATCACCCACCCCTCCCACGGAATCCCAGAGACCCTTTCATCACTCTCCCCGTCAGGAAATCCCAAAGACCCTTTCATCACCCCCCCACCCAGGAAATCCCAAAGACCCCTTCATCACCCACCCCTCCCACGGAATCCCAAAGACCCTTTCATCACTCTCCCCCTCAGGAAATCCCAAAGACCTCTTCATCACCCTCCCCCCCAGGAAATCTCAAGGACCCTTTCAACACGCTACCACCCCCCCCCAGGAAATCCGAAAGACCCATTCATCAGCCTACCCCCAGGAAATCCCAAAGACCCTTTCATCAACCTCCCCACCCAGGAAATCCCAAAGACCCTTTCATCACCCTCCCACCGCCCCACCCAGGAAATCCCAAAGACACTTTCATCACCCTCCCGCCCCACGGAATCCCAAAGACCCTTTCATCACTCTCCCCCTCAGGAAATCCCAAAGGCCCTTTCATCACCCTCCCACCCAGGAAATCCAAAAGACACTTTCATCACCCTCCCCCCACAACCCCAGGAATTCCCAAAGACCCTTTCATCACCCTCCCCCTCAGGTAATCCCAAAGATCCTTTCATCGCCCTCCCCTCCCAGGAAATCCCAAAGACCATTTCATCATCCTCCCCCCACAGGAAATCCAAAAGACCCTTTCATCACCCTCCCACCCAGGGAATCCCAAAGACACTTTCATCACCCACCGCCTCCCCCCCCCCCGCAACCCACGGAATCCCAAAGACCATTTCATCACTCTCCCCCTCAGGAAATCCCAAAGACCCCTACATCACCCACCCCTCCCACGGAATCCCAAGCAACCTTTCATCACTCTCCCCCTCAGGAAATCCCAAAGACCCTTTCATCACCCTACCACCCAGGAAATCCCAAAGACCCTTTCATCACCCACCCCTCCCACAGAATCCCAAAGACCCTTTCATCACTCTCCCCCTCAGGAAATCCCAAAGACCCCTTCATCACCCCCCCCAGCCCAGGAAATCCCAAGGACCCTTTCATCACGCTACAACCGCCCCCAGCAAATCCGAAAGACCCATTCATCCGCCTACCCCCAGGAAATCCCAAAGACCCTTTCATCAACCTCCCCACCCAGGAAATCCCAAAGACCCTTTCATCACCCTCCCCCACCACCAGGAAATCCCAAAGACCCTTTCATCACTCTCCCCTGCAGGAAATCCCAATGACCCTTTCATCACCCTCCCCGTCAGGAAATCCCAAAGACTCTTTCATCACCCAACGCCCGAGGAAATCCCAATGACCCCTTCATCATTCTCCCCCGAGGAAATCCCAAAGACCCTTTATTCAACCTCCCCCCCCAGGAAATCCCAAAGCCCCTTTCATCACCCTCCCCGGCCAGGAAATCCCAAAGACCATTTCATCATCCTCCCCGCATGGGAAATCGAAAAGACCCTTTCATCACTCTCCCCCTCAGGACATCCCAAAGACCCTTTCATCACCCTCCCACACAGGAAATCCCAAAGACCCTTTCATCACCCACCCCTCCCACGGAATCCCAGAGACCCTTTCATCACTCTCCCCGTCAGGAAATCCCAAAGACCCTTTCATCACCCCCCCACCCAGGAAATCCCAAAGACCCCTTCATCACCCACCCCTCCCACGGAATCCCAAAGACCCTTTCATCACTCTCCCCCTCAGGAAATCCCAAAGACCCCTTCATCACCCTCCCCCCCAGGAAATCTCAAGGACCCTTTCAACACGCTACCACCCCCCCCCCCAGGAAATCCGAAAGACCCATTCATCAGCCTACCCCCAGGAAATCCCAAAGACCCTTTCATCAACCTCCCCACCCAGGAAATCCCAAAGACCCTTTCATCACCCTCCCACCGCCCCACCCAGGAAATCCCAAAGACACTTTCATCACCCTCCCGCCCCACGGAATCCCAAAGACCCTTTCATCACTCTCCCCCTCAGGAAATCCCAAAGGCCCTTTCATCACCCTCCCACCCAGGAAATCCAAAAGACACTTTCATCACCCTCCCCCCCCAACCCCAGGAATTCCCAAAGACCCTTTCATCACCCTCCCCCTCAGGAAATCCCAAAGACCCTTTCATCACCCTCCCCCCCCCAGGAAATCCCAAAGCCCCTTTCATCACCCTCCCCACCCAGGAAATCCCAAAGAACATTTCATCACCCTCCCCGCAAAGGAAATCCCTAAGACCCATTCATCACCCTCCCCCACCACCAGGAAATCCCAAAGACCCTTTCATCAGTCTCCCCTCCAGGAAATCCCAATGACCCTTTCATCACCCTCACCGTCCGGAAATCCCAAAGACTCTTTCATCACCCAACGCCCGAGGAAATCCCAAAGACCCCTTCATCATTCTGCCCGGAGGAAATCCCAAAGACCCTTTTTTCACCCTCCCCCACCAGGAAATCCCAAAGACCCTTTCATCACCCTCCCCCTCAGGAAATCCCAAAGACCCTTTCATCACCCTCCCCCCCCAGGAAATCCCAAAGACACTTTCATCACCCTCCCCCCCCACGGAATCCCAAAGACCCTTTCATCAACCTCCCCACCCAGGAATTCCCAAAGACCCTTTCATCACCCTCCCACCGCCCCCCTCAGGAAATCCCAAAGGCCCTTTCATCACCCTCCCACCCAGGAAATCCAAAAGACACTTTCATCACCCTCCCCCCCCACCGCCAGGAAATCCCAAAGACACTTTCATCACCCTCCCCCTCAGGAAATCCCAAAGACCCTTTCATCACCCTCCCACCCAGGAAATCCCAAAGACCCTTTCATCGCCCACCCCTCCCACGGAATCCCAAAGACCCTTTCATCAATCTCCCCCTCAGGAAATCGAAAAGACGCGTTCATCACCCTCCCCTCCCAGGAAATCCCAAAGAGCCTTTCATCACCCTGCTCCCAGGAAATCCCAAAGACCCCTGCATCACCCTCCCCCCCATGGAAATCCCAAAGACCCTTTCATCACCCTCCCACCACCCCCCCAGGAAATCCCAAAGACACTTTCATCACCCTCCTCCCCCACCCCCAGGAAATCCCAAAGACCCTTTCATCACCCTCCCACCCAGGGAATCCCAAAGACCCTTTCATCACCCACCCACCCCCCCCACGGAATCCCAAAGACCATTTCATCACTCTCCCCCTCAGGAAATCCCAAAGACCCCTTCATCACCCACCCCCCAGGAGATCCCAAGGACCCTTTCATCACGCTACCCAACCCCCCAAGAAATCCCAAAGACCCTTTCATCAGCCTCCCCCTCAGGAAATCCCAAAGACCCTTTCATCACCCTCACCTCCCTGGAAATCCCAAAGACACTTTCATAACACTCCCCACCCCAGGAAATCCCAAAGACCCTTTCATCACCTTCCCCCCTCAGGAAATCCCAAAGACCCTTTCATCACCCTCCCCCCCCCAGGAAATCCCAAAGCCCCTTTCATCACCCTCCCCACCCAGGAAATCCCAAAGACCATTTCATCACCCTCCCCGCAAAGGAAATCCCAAAGACCCTTTCATCACCCTCCCCCACCACCAGGAAATCCCAAAGACCCTTTCATCAGTCTCCCCTCCAGGAAATCCCAATGACCCTTTCATCACCCTCACCGTCCGGAAATCCCAAAGACTCTTTCATCACCCAACGCCCGAGGAAATCCCAAAGACCCCTTCATCATTCTGCCCGGAGGAAATCCCAAAGACCCTTTTTTCACCCTCCCCCACCAGGAAATCCCAAAGCCCCTTTCATCACCCTCCCCCCCAGGAAATCGCAAGGACCCTTTCATCACGCTACCACCCCCACCAGGAAATCCGAAAGACACATTCATCAACCTCCCCACCCAGGAAATCCCAAAGACCCTTTCATCACCCTCCCACCGCACCCCCCCCGGAAATCCCAAAGACACTTTCTTCACCCTCCCCCCCCACGGAATCCCAAAGACCCTTTCATCACTCTCCCCCTCAGGAAATCCCAAAGACCCTTTCATCACCCTCCCACCCAGGAAATCCCAAAGACCATTTCATCACCCACCACTCCCACGGAATCCCAAAGACACTTTCATCACTCTCCCCCTCAGGAAATCCCGAAGACCCCTTCATCACCCTCCCCCCCAGGAAATCCCAAGGACCCTTTCATCACGCTACCACCCCCCAGGAAATCCGAAAGACCCATTCATCAGCCTACCCCCAGGAAATCCCAAAGACCCTTTCATCAACCTCCCCACCCAAGAAATCCCAAAGACCCTTTCATCACCCTCCCACCGCCACCCCAGGAAATCCCAAAGACCCTTTCATCACCCTCCCCCCCCCACGGAATCCCAAAGACCCTTTCATCACTCTCCCCCTCAGGAAATCCAAAAGGCCCTTTCATCACTCTCCCACCCAGGAAATCCAAAAGACACTTTCATCACCCTCCCCCCCCACCCCCAGGAGTTCCCAAAGACCCTTTCATCACCCTCCCCCTCAGGAAATCCCAAAGACCCTTTCATCGCCCTCCCCACCCAGGAAATCCCAAAGACTATTTCATCATCCTCCCCCCACAGGAAATCCAAAAGACCCTTTCATCACCCTCCCACCCAGGGAATCCCAAAGACACTTTCGTCACCCACCCCACCACCCCCCATGGAATCCCAAAGAACATTTCATCACTCTCCACCTCAGGAAATCCCAAAGACCCCTTCATCACCCTCCCCCCCAGGAAATCCCAAGGACCCTTTCATCACGCTACCAACCCCCCCAGCAAATCCGAAAGACCCATTCATCCGCCTACCCCCAGGAAATCCCAAAGACCCTTTCATCAACCGCCCCACCCAGGAAATCCGAAAGACCCTTTCATCACCCACCCCCACCACCAGGAAATCCCAAAGACCCTTTCATCACTCTCCCCTCCAGGAAATCCCAATGACACTTTCATCACCCTCCCCGTCAGGAAATCCCAAAGACCCTTTCATCACAAAACTCCCGAGGAAATCCCAAAGACCCCTTCATCATTTTCCCCCGAGGAAATCCCAAAGACCCTTTTTTCACCCTCCCCCCGCAGGAAATCCCAAAGCCCCTTTCATCTCCCTGCCCGCCCAGGAAATCCCAAAGACCATTTCATCATCCTCCCCCCATAGGAAATCCAAAAGACCCTTTCATCACTCTCCCCCTCAGGAAATCCCAAAGACCTTTTCATCACCATCCCACCCAGGAAATCCCAAAGACCCTTTCATCACCCACCCCTCCCACGGAATCCCAGAGACCCTTTCATCACGCTCCCCCTCAGGAAATCCCAAAGACCCTTTCATCACCCTCCCACCCAGGAAATCCCAAAGACCCTTTCATCACCCACCCCTCCCACGGAATCCCAAAGACCCTTTCATCACTCTCCCCCTCAGGAAATCCCAAAGACCCCTTCATCACCCTCCCCCTCAGGAAATCCCAAGGACCCTTTCATCAAGCTACCACCACCCCCACACGGGAAATCCGAAAAACCCATACATCAGCCTACCCCCAGGAAATCCCAAAGACCCTTTCATCAACCTCCCCACCCAGGAAATCCCAAAGACCCTTTCATCATCCTCCCACCACGTCCCCCAGGAAATCCCAAAGACACTTTCATCAACCTCCCCCCGCACGGAATCCCAAAGACCCTTTCATCACTCTCCCTCTCAGGAAATCCCAAAGACCCTTTCATCACCCTCCCACCCAGGAAATCCCAAAGACACTTTCATCACCCTCCCCCCCCACCACCCCCAGGAAATCCCAAATACCATTTCATCACCCTCCCCCCCCAGGAAATCCCAAACACCATTTCATCATCCTCCCCCCACAGGAAATCCAAAAGACCCTTTCATCACCCTCCCACCCACGGAACCCGAAAGACCATTTCATCACCCTCCCCCCACAGAAAATCCCAAAGCCCCTTTCATCACCCTCCCCGCCCAGGAAATCCCAAAGACCATTTCATCATCCTCCCCCCATAGGAAATCCCAAAGACCCTTTCATCACCCTCCCCCCAGGAAATTCCAAAGACCCTTTCATCACCCTCCCCCACCACCAGGAAATCCCAAAGACCCTTTCATCACCCACTCCTCCCATGGAATCCCAAAGACCCTTTCATCACTCTCCCCCTCAGGAAATCCCAAAGACCCTTTCATCACCCTCCCACCCAGGAAATCCCAAAGACCGTTTCATCACCCACCCCTCCCACGGAATCCCAAACACCCTTTCATCACTCTCCCCCTCAGGAAATCCCAAAGACCCCTTCATCACCCTCCCCCCCAGGAAATCCCAAGGACCCTTTCATCACGCTACCACCACCCCCACCCGGGAAATCCGAAAAACCCAGTCATCAGCCTACACCCAGGAAATCCCAAAAACCCTTTCATCAAACTCCCCACCCAGGAAATCCCAAAGACCCTTTCATCATCCTCCCACCACGCCCCCCCCAGGAAATCCCAAAGACACTTTCATCAACCTCCCCCCCCCACGGAATCCCAAAGACCCTTTCATCACTCTCCCCCTCAGGAAATCCCAAAGACCCTTTCATCACCCTCCCACCCAGGAAATCCCAAAGACATTTTCATCACCCTCCCCCCCCCCACCCCCAGGAAATCCCAAATACCATTTCATCACCCTCCGCACCCAGGAAATCCCAAATACCATTTCATCATCCTCCCCCCACAGGAAATCCAAAAGACCCTTTCATCACCTTCCCACCCAGGGAATCCCAAAGACCCTTTCAACACCCACCCACTCCCCACGGTACCCCAAAGACCATTTCATCACCCTCCCCCGCAAGGAAATCTCAAAGCCCCTTTCATCACCCACCCCTCCCACGGAATCCCAAAGACCCTTTCATCACTCTCCCCCTCAGGAAATCCCAAAGATCCTTTCATCACCCTGCCCCCCCCAGGAAATCCCAAATACCATTTCATCATCCTCCCCCCACAGGAAATCCAAAAGACCCTTTCATCACCCTCCCCGTCAGGAAATCCCAAAGACTCTTTCATCACCCAACTCCCGAGGAAATCCCAAAGACCCCTTCATCATTCTCCCCCGAGGAAATCCCAAAGACCCTTTTTTCACCATCCGCCCCCAGGAAATCCCAAAGCCCCTTTCATCACCCTCCCACCCAGGAAATCCCAAAGACCCTTTCATCACCCAACGCCCGAGGAAATCCCAATGACCCCTTCATCATTCTCCCCCGAGGAAATCCCAAAGACCCTTTTTTCACCATCCGCCCCCAGGAAATCCCAAAGCCCCTTTCATCACCCTCCCCGCCCAGGAAATCCCAAAGACCATTTCATCATCCTCCCCCCATAGGAAATCCAAAAGACCCTTTCATCACTCTCCCCCTCAGGAAATCCCAAAGACCCTTTCATCACCCTCCCACACAGGAAATCCCAAAGACCGTTTCATCACCCACCCCTCCCACGGAATCCCAGAGACCCTTTCATCACTCTCCGCCTCAGGAAATCCCAAAGACCCTTTCATCACCCTCCCACCCAGGAAATCCCAAAGACCCTTTCATCACCCACCCCTCCCACGGAATCCAAAAGACCCTTTCATCACTCTCCCCCTCAGGAAATCCCAAAGACCCCTTCATCACCCTCCCCCCCAGGAAATCCCAAGGACCCTTTCATCACGCTACCACCCCCCCCAGGAAATCCGAAAGACCCATTCATCAGCCTACCCCCAGGAAATCCCAAAGACCCTTTCATCAACCTCCCCACCCAGGAAATCCCAAAGACCCTTTCATCACCCTCCCACCGCCCCACCCAGGAAATCCCAGACACATTCATCACCCTCTCCCCCCACGGAATCCCAAAGACCCTTTCATCACTCTCCCCCTCAGGAAATCCCAAAAGCCCTTTCATCACCCTCCCACCGCCCCACCCAGGAAATCCCAAAGACCCTTTCATCACCCTCCCCCTCAGGAAATCCCAAAGACCCTTTCATCACCCTCCCCTCCCAGGAAATCCCAAAGACCATTTCATCATCCTCCCCCCACAGGAAATCCCAAAGACACTTTCATCACCCTCCCCCCCCACGGAATCCCAAAGACCCTTTCATCAACCTCCCCACCCAGGAAATCCCAAAGACCCTTTCATCACACTCCCACCGCCCCCCTCAGGAAATCCCAAAGGCCCTTTCATCACCCACCCAGGAAATCCAAAAGACACTTTCATCACCCTCCCCCCCCCCCACCGCCAGGAAATCCCAAAGACACTTTCATCACCCTACCCCTCAGGAAATCCCAAAGACCCTTTCATCACCCTCCCACCCAGGAAATCCCAAAGACCCTTTCATCGCCCACCCCTCCCACGGAATCCCAAAGACCCTTTCATCAATCTCCCCCTCAGGAAATAGAAAAGACGCTTTCATCACCCTCCCACCCAGGAAATCCCAAAGACCCCTTCATCACCCACCCCCCCAGGGAAATCCCAAAGACCCTTTCATCACCCTCCCACCACCCCCCTAGGAAATCCCAAAGACACTTTCATCACCCTCCTCCCCCACCCCCAGGAAATCCCAAAGACCCTTTCATCACCCTCCCACCCAGGGAATCCCAAAGACCCTTTCATCACCCACCCACCCCCCCCCCACCCCCGGAATCCCAAAGACCATTTCATCACTCTCCCCCTCAGGAAATCCCAAAGACCCCTTCATCACCCACCCCCCAGGAGATCCCAAGGACCCTTTCATCACGCTACCCAACCCCCCAAGAAATCCCAAAGACGCATTCATCAGCCTCCCCCCAGGAAATCCCAAAGTCCCTTTCATCAGCCTCCCCCTCAGGAAATCCCAAAGACCCTTTCATCACCCTCACCTCCCTGGAAATCCCAAAGACACTTTCATAAACCTCCCCACCCCAGGAAATCCCAAAGACCCTTTCATCACCTTCCCCCCTCAGGAAATCCCAAAGACCCTTTCATCACCCTCCCCCCCCCAGGAAATCCCAAAGCCCCTTTCATCACCCTCCCCGCCCAGGAAATCCCAAAGACCATTTCATCATCCTCCCCGCAAAGGAAATCCCAAAGACCCTTTCATCACACTCCCGCCAGGAAATTCCAAAGACCCTTTCATCACCCTCCCCCACCACTAGGAAATCCCAAAGACCCTTTCATCACGCTACCACCGCCCCCAGCAAATCCGAAAGACCCATTCATCCGCCTACCCCCAGGAAATCCCAAAGACCCTTTCATCAACCTCCCCACCCAGGAAATCCCAAAGACCCTTTCATCACCCTCCCCCACCACCAGGAAATCCCAAAGACCCTTTCATCACTCTCCCCTCCAGGAAATCCCAATGACCCTTTCATCACCCTCCCCGTCAGGAAATCCCCAAGACTCTTTCATCACCCAACGCCCGAGGAAATCCCAATGACCCCTTCATCATTCTCCCCCGAGCAAATCCCAAAGACCCTTTCTTCACCCTCCCCCCCCAGGAAATCCCAAAGCCCCTTTCAACACCCTCCCCGCCCAGGAAATCCCAAAGACAATTTCATCATCCTCCCCCCATAGGAAATCCAAAAGACCCTTTCATTACTCTCCCCCTCAGGAATTCCCAAAGACCCTTTCATCACCACCCCTCCCACGGATTCCCAGAGACCCTTCCATCACTCTCCCCCTCAGGAAATCCCAAAGACCCCTTCATCACCCTCCCCCCCAGGAAATCCCAAGGACCCTTTCATCACGCTACCACCCCCCCACAGGAAATCCGAAAGACCCATTCATCAGCCTACCCCCAGGAAATCCCAAAGACCCTTTCATCAACCTCCCCACCCAGGAAATCCCAAAGACACTTTCATCACCCTCCCACCGCCCCCCCCACGGAATCCAAAAGACCCTTTCATCACTCTCCCCCTCAGGAAATCCCAAAAGCCCTTTCATCACCCTCCCCCCCCCCACCCCCAGGAAATCCCAAAGACCCTTTCATCACCCTCCCCCTCAGGAAATCCCAAAGACCCTTTCATCACCCTCCCCCCTCAGGAAATCCCAAAGACCCTTTCATCACCCTCCCCCTCAGGAAATCCCAAAGACCCTTTCATCACCCTCCCCCTCAGGAAATCCCAAAGACCCTTTCATCACCCTCCCCCCTCAGGAAATCCCAAAGACCATTTCATCACCCTCCCCCCTCAGGAAATCCCAAAGACCGTTTCATCAACCTCCCCCCCCAGGAAATCTCAAAGACCCTTTCATCACCCTCCCCCCCCCCACCCCCAGGAAATCCCAAAGACCCTTTCATCACCCATCCCTCCCACGGAATCCCAAAGACCCTTTCATCACTCTCCCCCTCAGGAAATCCCAAAGACCCTTTCATCACCCTCCCACCC
The DNA here is from genome assembly GCF_036365525.1 of Heterodontus francisci. NCBI lineage: Eukaryota > Metazoa > Chordata > Chondrichthyes > Heterodontiformes > Heterodontidae > Heterodontus > Heterodontus francisci. Next base: position 7,346,613 of record NC_090411.1, on the reverse strand, counting down.
AGGAAATCCCAAAGACACTTTCATCACCCTCCCCCCCCACCACCCCCAGGAAATCCCAAATACCATTTCATCACCCTCCCCCCCCAGGAAATCCCAAACACCATTTCATCATCCTCCCCCCACAGGAAATCCAAAAGACCCTTTCATCACCCTCCCACCCACGGAACCCGAAAGACCATTTCATCACCCTCCCCCCACAGAAAATCCCAAAGCCCCTTTCATCACCCTCCCCGCCCAGGAAATCCCAAAGACCATTTCATCATCCTCCCCCCATAGGAAATCTCAAAGACCCTTTCATCACCCTCCCCCCAGGAAATTCCAAAGACCCTTTCATCACCCTCCCCCACCACCAGGAAATCCCAAAGACCCTTTCATCACCCACCCCTCCCATGGAATCCCAAAGACCCTTTCATCACTCTCCCCCTCAGGAAATCCCAAAGACCCTTTCATCACCCTCCCACCCAGGAAATCCCAAAGACCGTTTCATCACCCACCCCTCCCACGGAATCCCAAAGACCCTTTCATCACTCTCCCCCTCAGGAAATCCCAAAGACCCCTTCATCACCCTCCCCCCCAGGAAATCCCAAGGACCCTTTCATCACGCTACCACCACCCCCACCCGGGAAATCCGAAAAACCCAGTCATCAGCCTACACCCAGGTAATCCCAAAAACCCTTTCATCAAACTCCCCACCCAGGAAATCCCAAAGACCCTTTCATCATCCTCCCACCACGCCCCCCCCAGGAAATCCCAAAGACACTTTCATCAACCTCCCCCCCCACGGAATCCCAAAGACCCTTTCATCACTCTCCCCCTCAGGAAATCCCAAAGACCCTTTCATCACCCTCCCACCCAGGAAATCCCAAAGACACTTTCATCACCCTCCCCCCCCCCACCCCCAGGAAATCCCAAATACCATTTCATCACCCTCCCCACCCAGGAAATCCCAAATACCATTTCATCATCCTCCCCCCACAGGAAATCCAAAAGACCCTTTCATCACCTTCCCACCCAGGGAATCCCAAAGACCCTTTCAACACCCACCCACTCCCCACGGTACCCCAAAGACCATTTCATCACCCTCCCCCCCAAGGAAATCTCAAAGCCCCTTTCATCACCCACCCCTCCCACGGAATCCCAAAGACCCTTTCATCACTCTCCCCCTCAGGAAATCCCAAAGACCCTTTCATCACCCTCCCACCCAGGAAATCCCAAATACCATTTCATCACCCTCCCCCCCCAGGAAATCCCAAATACCATTTCATCATCCTCCCCCCACAGGAAATCCAAAAGACCCTTTCATCACCCTCCCACCCAGGGAATCCCAAAGACCCTTTCATCACCCACCCACTCCCCACGGAACCCCAAAGACCATTTCATCACTCTCCCCCTCAGGAAATCCCAAAGACCCCTTCATCACCCACCCCCCAGGAGATCCAAAGGACCTTTTCATCACGCTACCCACCCCCCCAGGAAATCCCACAGACACATTCATCAGCCTTCCCCCAGGAAATCCCAAAGTCCCTTTCATCAGCCTCCCCCTCAGGAAATCCCAAAGACCCTTTCATCACCCTCACCTCCCTGGAAATCCCAAAGACACTTTCATAACCCTCCCCACCCCAGGAAATCCCAAAGACCCTTTCATCACCTTCCCCCCTCAGGAAATCCCAAAGACCCTTTCATCATCCTCCCCCCCCAGGAAATCCCAAAGCCCCTTTCATCACCCTCCCCGCCCAGGAAGTCCCAAAGACCATTTCATCATCCTCCACCCATAGGAAATCCCAAAGACCCTTTCATCACCCTCCCCCCAGGAAATCCCAAAGACCCTTTCATCACTCTCCCCCTCAGGAAATCCCAAAGATCCTTTCATCACCCTCCCCCCCCCAGGAAATCCCAAATACCATTTCATCACCCTCCCCCCACAGGAAATCCAAAAGACCCTTTCATCACCCTCCCCGTCAGGAAATCCCAAAGACTCTTTCATCACCCAACGCCCGAGGAAATCCCAAAGACCCCTTCATCATTCTCCCCCGAGGAAATCCCAAAGACCCTTTTTTCACCATCCGCCCCCAGGAAATCCCAAAGCCCCTTTCATCACCCTCCCACCCAGGAAATCCCAAAGACCCTTTCATCACCCAACGCCCGAGGAAATCCCAATGACCCCTTCATCATTCTCCCCCGAGGAAATCCCAAAGACCCTTTTTTCACCATCCTACCCCAGGAAATCCCAAAGCCCCTTTCATCACCCTCCCCGCCCAGGAAATCCCAAAGACCATTTCATCATCCTCCCCCCATAGGAAATCCAAAAGACCCTTTCATCACTCTCCCCCTCAGGAAATCCCAAAGACCCTTTCATCACCCTCCCACACAGGAAATCCCAAAGACCCTTTCATCACCCACCCCTCCCACGGAATCCCAGAGACCCTTTCATCACTCTCCCCCTCAGGAAATCCCAAAGACCCTTTCATCACCCTCCCACCCAGGAAATCCCAAAGACCCTTTCATCACCCACCCCTCCCACGGAATCCAAAAGACCCTTTCATCACTCTCCCCCTCAGGAAATCCCAAAGACCCCTTCATCACCCTCCCCCCCAGGAAATCCCAAGGACCCTTTCATCACGCTACCACCCCCCCCAGGAAATCCGAAAGACCCATTCATCAGCCTACCCCCAGGAAATCCCAAAGACCCTTTCATCAACCTCAACACCCAGGAAATCCCAAAGACCCTTTCATCACCCTCCCACCGCCCCACCCAGGAAATCCCAGACACATTCATCACCCTCTCCCCCCACGGAATCCCAAAGACCCTTTCATCACTCTCCCCCTCAGGAAATCCCAAAAGCCCTTTCATCACCCTCCCACCGCCCCACCCAGGAAATCCCAAAGACCCTTTCATCACCCTCCCCCTCAGGAAATCCCAAAGACCCTTTCATCACCCTCCCCCCCCAGGAAATCCCAAAGACCATTTCATCATCCTCCCCCCACAGGAAATCCCAAAGACACTTTCATCACCCTCCCCCCCCACGGAATCCCAAAGACCCTTTCATCAACCTCCCCACCCAGGAAATCCCAAAGACCCTTTCATCACACTCCCACCGCCCCCCTCAGGAAATCCCAAAGGCCCTTTCATCACCCTCCCACCCAGGAAATCCAAAAGACACTTTCATCACCCTCCCCCCCCCACCGCCAGGAAATCCCAAAGACACTTTCATCACCCTACCCCTCAGGAAATCCCAAAGACCCTTTCATCACCCTCCCACCCAGGAAATCCCGAAGACCATTTCATCGCCCACCCCTCCCACGGAATCCCAAAGACCCTTTCATAAATCTCCCCCTCAGGAAATAGAAAAGACGCTTTCATCACCCTCCCACCCAGGAAATCCCAAAGACCCCTTCATCACCCTCCCCCCCAGGGAAATCCCAAAGACCCTTTCATCACCCTCCCACCACCCCCCCAGGAAATCCCAAAGACACTTTCATCACCCTCCTCCCCCACCCCCAGGAAATCCCAAAGACCCTTTCATCACCCTCCCACCCAGGGAATCCCAAAGACCCTTTCATCACCCACCCACCCCCCCCCCCGGAATCCCAAAGACCATTTCATCACTCTCCCCCTCAGGAAATCCCAAAGACCCCTTCATCACCCACCCCCCAGGAGATCCCAAGGACCCTTTCATCACGCTACCCAACCCCCCAAGAAATCCCAAAGACGCATTCATCAGCCTCCCCCCAGGAAATCCCAAAGTCCCTTTCATCAGCCTCCCCCTCAGGAAATCCCAAAGACCCTTTCATCACCCTCACCTCCCTGGAAATCCCAAAGACACTTTCATAAACCTCCCCACCCCAGGAAATCCCAAAGACCCTTTCATCACCATCCCCCCTCAGGAAATCCCAAAGACCCTTTCATCACCCTCCCCCCCCCCCAGGAAATCCCAAAGCCCCTTTCATCACCCTCCCCGCCCAGGAAATCCCAAAGACCATTTCATCATCCTCCCCGCAAAGGAAATCCCAAAGACCCTTTCATCACACTCCCGCCAGGAAATTCCAAAGACCCTTTCATCACCCTCCCCCACCACTAGGAAATCCCAAAGACCCTTTCATCACGCTACCACCGCCACCAGCAAATCCGAAAGACCCATTCATCCGCCTACCCCCAGGAAATCCCAAAGACCCTTTCATCAACCTCCCCACCCAGGAAATCCCAAAGACCCTTTCATCACCCTCCCCCACCACCAGGAAATCCCAAAGACCCTTTCATCACTCTCCCCTCCAGGAAATCCCAATGACCCTTTCATCACCCTCCCCGTCAGGAAATCCCCAAGACTCTTTCATCACCCAACGCCCGAGGAAATCCCAATGACCCCTTCATCATTCTCCCCCGAGCAAATCCCAAAGACCCTTTCTTCACCCTCCCCCCCCAGGAAATCCCAAAGCCCCTTTCATCACCCTCCCCGCCCAGGAAATCCCAAAGACAATTTCATCATCCTCCCCCCATAGGAAATCCAAAAGACCCTTTCATTACTCTCCCCCTCAGGAATTCCCAAAGACCCTTTCATCACCACCCCTCCCACGGATTCCCAGAGACCCTTCCATCACTCTCCCCCTCAGGAAATCCCAAAGACCCCTTCATCACCCTCCCCCCCAGGAAATCCCAAGGACCCTTTCATCACGCTACCACCCCCCCACAGGAAATCCGAAAGACCCATTCATCAGCCTACCCCCAGGAAATCCCAAAGACCCTTTCATCAACCTCCCCACCCAGGAAATCCCAAAGACACTTTCATCACCCTCCCACCGCCCCCCCACGGAATCCAAAAGACCCTTTCATCACTCTCCCCCTCAGGAAATCCCAAAAGCCCTTTCATCACCCTCCCCCCCCCCACCCCCAGGAAATCCCAAAGACCCTTTCATCACCCTCCCCCTCAGGAAATCACAAAGACCCTTTCATCACCCTCCCCCCTCAGGAAATCCCAAAGACCATTTCATCATCCTCGCCCCACAGGAAATCCCAAAGACACTTTCATCACCCTCCCCCGCCACGGAATCCCAAAGACCGTTTCATCAACCTCCCCCCCCAGGAAATCTCAAAGACCCTTTCATCACCCTCCCACCGCCCCCCCCCAGGAAATCCCAAAGACACTTTCATCACCCTCCCCCCCCACGGTATCCCAAAGACCCTTTCATCACTCTCCCCCTCAGGAAATCCCAAAGGCGCTTTCATCACCCTCCCACCCAGGAAATCCAAAAGACACTTTCATCACCCTTCCCCCCCCCACCCCCAGGAAATCCCAAAGACCCTTTCATCACCCTCCCCCTCAGGAAATCCCAAAGACCCTTTCATCACCCTCCCCGCCCCAGGAAATCCCAAACACCATTTCATCATCCTCCCCCCACAGGAAATCCCAAAGACACTTTCATCACCCTCCCCGACCACGGAATCCCAAAGACCCTTTCATCACCCTCCCACCCAGGAAATCCCAAAGACCCTTTCATCACCCACCACTCCCACGGAATCCCAAAGACCCTTTCATCACTCTCCCCCTCAGGAAATCCCAAAGAACCCTTCATCACCCTCCCACACAGGAAATCCCAAGGACCCTTTCATCACGCTACCAGCACCCCCAGGAAATCCGAAAGACCCATTCATCAGCCTACCCCCAGGAAATCCCAATGATCCTTTCAACAACCTCCCCACCCAGGAAATCCCAAAGACCCTTTCATCACCCTCCCACCGCACCCCCCCCCCAGGAAATCCCAAAGACACTTTCATCTCCCTTCCCCCCCCACCCCCAGGAAATTCCAAAGACCCTTTCATCACCCTCCCCCCCATTAAATTCGAAAGACTCTTTCATTACCCTCCCCCAAGAAAATCCCAAAGACTCTTTCATCACCCACCCCTCCCACGGAATCCCAAAGACCCTTTCATCACTCTCCCCCTCAGGAAATCCCAAAGACCCTTTCAACACCCTCCCACCCAGGAAATCCCAAAGACCCTTTCATCACCCACCCCTCCCACGGAATCCCAAAGACCCTTTCATCAATCTCCCCCTCAGGAAATCGAAAAGACGCTTTCATCACCCTCCCCCCCCCAGGAAATCCCAATAACCATTTCATCCTCCTCCCCCCACAGGAAATCCAAAAGACCCTTTCATCACCCTCCCACCCAGGGAATCCCAAAGACCCCTTCATCACCCTCCCCCCCATGGAAATCCCAAAGACCCTTTCATCACCCTCCCACCACCACCCCAGGAAATCCCAAAGACACTTTCATCACCCTCCTCCCCCACCCCCAGGAAATCCCAAAGACCCTTTCATCACCCTCCCCCTCAGGAAATCCCAAAGACCCTTTCATCACCCTCCCCCCCCCAAGGAAATCCCAAAAACCATTTCATCATCCTCCCCCCACAGGAAATCCAAAAGACCGTTTCATCACCCTCCCACCCAGGGAATCCCAAAGACCCTTTCATCACCCACCCCCCGCCCCCACGGAATCCCAAAGACCATTTCATCACACTCCCGCCAGGAAATTCCAAAGACCCTTTCATCACCCTCCCCCACCACTAGGAAATCCCAAAGACCCTTTCATCACGCTACCACCGCCACCAGCAAATCCGAAAGACCCATTCATCCGCCTACCCCCAGGAAATCCCAAAGACCCTTTCATCAACCTCCCCACCCAGGAAATCCCAAAGACCCTTTCATCACCCTCCCCCACCACCAGGAAATCCCAAAGACCCTTTCATCACTCTCCCCTCCAGGAAATCCCAATGACCCTTTCATCACCCTCCCCGTCAGGAAATCCCCAAGACTCTTTCATCACCCAACGCCCGAGGAAATCCCAATGACCCCTTCATCATTCTCCCCCGAGCAAATCCCAAAGACCCTTTCTTCACCCTCCCCCCCCCAGGAAATCCCAAAGCCCCTTTCATCACCCTCCCCGCCCAGGAAATCCCAAAGACAATTTCATCATCCTCCCCCCATAGGAAATCCAAAAGACCCTTTCATTACTCTCCCCCTCAGGAATTCCCAAAGACCCTTTCATCACCACCCCTCCCACGGATTCCCAGAGACCCTTCCATCACTCTCCCCCTCAGGAAATCCCAAAGACCCCTTCATCACCCTCCCCCCCAGGAAATCCCAAGGACCCTTTCATCACGCTACCACCCCCCCACAGGAAATCCGAAAGACCCATTCATCAGCCTACCCCCAGGAAATCCCAAAGACCCTTTCATCAACCTCCCCACCCAGGAAATCCCAAAGACCCTTTCATCACCCTCCCACCGCCCCCCCACGGAATCCAAAAGACCCTTTCATCACTCTCCCCCTCAGGAAATCCCAAAAGCCCTTTCATCACGCTCCCCCCCCCCACCCCCAGGAAATCCCAAAGACCCTTTCATCACCCTCCCCCTCAGGAAATCACAAAGACCCTTTCATCACCCTCCCCCCTCAGGAAATCCCAAAGACCATTTCATCATCCTCCCCCCACAGGAAATCCCAAAGACACTTTCATCACCCTCCCCCGCCACGGAATCCCAAAGACCGTTTCATCAACCTCCCCCCCCAGGAAATCTCAAAGACCCTTTCATCACCCTCCCACCGCCCCCCCCCAGGAAATCCCAAAGACACTTTCATCACCCTCCCCCCCCACGGTATCCCAAAGACCCTTTCATCACTCTCCCCCTCAGGAAATCCCAAAGGCGCTTTCATCACCCTCCCACCCAGGAAATCCAAAAGACACTTTCATCACCCTTCCCCCCCCCCACCCCCAGGAAATCCCAAAGACCCTTTCATCACCCTCCCCCTCAGGAAATCCCAAAGACCCTTTCATCACCCTCCCCGCCCCAGGAAATCCCAAACACCATTTCATCATCCTCCCCCCACAGGAAATCCCAAAGACACTTTCATCACCCTCCCCGACCACGGAATCCCAAAGACCCTTTCATCACCCTCCCACCCAGGAAATCCCAAAGACCCTTTCATCACCCACCCCTCCCACGGAATCCCAAAGACCCTTTCATCACTCTCCCCCTCAGGAAATCCCAAAGAACCCTTCATCACCCTCCCACACAGGAAATCCCAAGGACCCTTTCATCACGCTACCAGCACCCCCAGGAAATCCGAAAGACCCATTCATCAGCCTACCCCCAGGAAATCCCAATGATCCTTTCAACAACCTCCCCACCCAGGAAATCCCAAAGACCCTTTCATCACCCTCCCACCGCACCCCCCCCCAGGAAATCCCAAAGACACTTTCATCTCCCTTCCCCCCCCACCCCCAGGAAATTCCAAAGACCCTTTCATCACCCTCCCCCCCATTAAATTCGAAAGACTCTTTCATTACCCTCCCCCAAGAAAATCCCAAAGACTCTTTCATCACCCACCCCTCCCACGGAATCCCAAAGACCCTTTCATCACTCTCCCCCTCAGGAAATCCCAAAGACCCTTTCAACACCCTCCCACCCAGGAAATCCCAAAGACCCTTTCATCACCCACCCCTCCCACGGAATCCCAAAGACCCTTTCATCAATCTCCCCCTCAGGAAATCGAAAAGACGCTTTCATCACCCTCCCCCCCCCAGGAAATCCCAATAACCATTTCATCCTCCTCCCCCCACAGGAAATCCCAAAGACCCCTTCATCACCCTCCCCCCCATGGAAATCCCAAAGACCCTTTCATCACCCTCCCACCACCACCCCAGGAAATCCCAAAGACACTTTCATCACCCTCCTCCCCCACCCCCAGGAAATCCCAAAGACCCTTTCATCACCCTCCCCCTCAGGAAATCCCAAAGACCCTTTCATCACCCTCCCCCCCCCAAGGAAATCCCAAAAACCATTTCATCATCCTCCCGCCACAGGAAATCCAAAAGACCGTTTCATCACCCTCCCACCCAGGGAATCCCAAAGACCCTTTCATCACCCACCCCCCGCCCCCACGGAATCCCAAAGACCATTTCATCACTCTCCCCCTCAGGAAATCCCAAAGACCCCTTCATCACCCACCCCCCAGGAGATCCCAAGGACCCTTTCATCACGCTACCAACCCCCCCAGGAAATCCCAAAGACCCATTCATCAGCCTCCCCCCAGGAAATCCCAAAGTCCCTTTCATCAGCCTCCCCCTCAGGAAATCCCAAAGACACTTTCATCACCCTCCCCCCCCACCCCCAGGAATTCCCAAAGACCCTTTCATCACCCTCCCCCTCAGGAAATCCCAAAGACCCTTTCATCGCCCTCCCCACCCAGGAAATCCCAAAGACCATTTCATCATCCTCCCCCCACAGGAAATCCAAAAGACCCTTTCATCATCCTCCCACCCAGGGAATCCCAAAGACAATTTCATCACCCACCACCCCCCCCTCACCCACGGATTCCCAAAGACCATTTCATCACTCTCCCCCTCAGGAAATCCCAAAGACCCCTTCATCACCCACCCCCCAGGAGATCCCAATGACCCTTTCATCACCCTCCCCGTCCGGAAATCCCAAAGACTCTTTCATCACCCAACGCCCGAGGAAATCCCAAAGACCCCTTCATCATTCTCCCCCGAGGAAATCCCAAAGACCCTTTTTTCACCCTCTCCCCCAGGAAATCCCAAAGCCCCTTTCATCACCCTCCCCACCCAGGAAATCCCAAAGACCATTTCATCATCCTCCCCCCATAGGAAATCCAAAAGACCCTTTCATCACTCTCCCCCTCAGGAAATCCCAAAGACCCTTTCATCACCCTCCCACCCAGGAAATCCCAAAGAGCCTTTCATCACCCATCCCTCCCACGGAATCCCAAAGACCCTTTCATCACTCTCCCCCTCAGGAAATCCCAAAGACACTTTCATCACCCTCCCACCCAGGAAATCCCAAAGACCCTTTCATCACCCACCCCTCCCACAGAATCCCTAAGACCCTTTCATCACTCTCCCCCTCAGGAAATCCCAAAGACCCCTTCATCACCGTCCCCCCCAGGAAATCCCAAGGACCCTTTCATCAAGCTACCACCACCCCCACCCGGGTAATCCGAAAAACCCATTCATCAGCCTACCCCCAGGAAATCCCAAAGACCCTTTCATCAACCTCCCCACCAAGGAAATCCCAAAGACCCTTTCATCACCCTCCCACCCAGGAAATCCCAAAGACCCTTTCATCACCCACCCCTCCCACGGAATCCCTAAGACCCTTTCATCACTCTCCCCCTCAGGAAATCCCAAAGACTCCTTCATCACCGTCCCCCCCAGGAAATCCCAAGGACCCTTTCATCAAGCTACCACCACCCCCACCCGGGTAATCCGAAAAACCCATTCATCAGCCTACCCCCAGGAAATCCCAAAGACCCTTTCATCAACCTCCCCACCCAGGAAATCCCAAAGACCCTTTCATCATCCTCCCACCACGCACCCCCCAGGAAATCCCAAAGACCCTTTCATCAACCTCCCCACCCAGGAAATCCCAAAGACCCTTTCATCATCCTCCCACCACGCCCCCCCAGGAAATCCCAAAGGCACTGTCATCAACCTCCCCCCCCACGGAATCCCAAAGACCCTTTCATCACTCTCCCCCTCAGGAAATCCCAAAGACCCTTTCATCACCCTCCCACCCAGGAAATCCCATAGACACTTCCATCACCCTCCCACCCCACCCCCAGGAAATCCCAAATACCATTTCATCACCCTCCCCCCCCAGGAAATCCCAATTACCATTTCATCATCCTCCCCCCACAGGAAATCCAAAAGATCCTTTCATCACCCTCCCACCCAGGGAATCCCAAAGACCCTTTCATCACCCACCCACTCCCCACGGAACCCCAAAGACCATTTCATCACCCTCCCCCCCCCAGGAAATCCCAAAGCCCCTTTCATCACCCTCCCCGCCCAGGAAATCCCAAAGACCATTTCATCATCCTCCCCCCATAGGAAATCCCAAAGACCCTTTCATCACCCTCCCCCCAGGAAATTCCAAAGACCCTTTCATCACCCTCCCCCACCACCAGGAAATCCCAAAGACCCTTTCATCACCCACCCCTCCCACGGAATCCCAAAGACCCTTTCATCACTCTCCCCCTCAGGAAATCCCAAAGACCCTTTCATCACCCTCCCACCCAGGAAATCCCAAAGACCCTTTCATCACCCACCCCTCCCACGGAATCCCAAAGACCCTTTCATCATTCTCCCCCTCAGGAAATCCCAAAGACCCCTTCATCACCCTCCCCCCCAGGAAATCCCAAGGACCCTTTCATCAAGCGACCACCACCCCCACCCGGGAAACCCGAAAAACCCATTCATCAGCCTTCCCCCAGGAAATCCCAAAGACCCTTTCATCAACCTCCCCACCCAGGAAATCCCAAAGACCCTTTCATCATCCTCCCACCACGCACCCCCCAGGAAATCCCAAAGACCCTTTCATCACCCTCCCCCTCAGGAAATCCCAAAGACCCTTTCATCATCCTCCCACCACGCACCCCCCAGGAGATCCCAAGGACCCTTTCATCACGCTACCAACCCCCCCAGGAAATCCCAAAGACCCATTCATCAGCCTCCCCCTCAGGAAATCCCAAAGACCCATTCATCAGCCTCCCCCTCAGGAAATCCCAAAGACCCCTTCATCACCCTCCCCCCCAGGAAATCCCAAGGACCCTTTCATCAAGCGACCACCACCCCCACCCGGGAAACCCGAAAAACCCATTCATCAGCCTACCCCCAGGAAATCCCAAAGACCCTTTCATCAACCTCCCCACCCAGGAAATCCCAAAGACCCTTTCATCATCCTCCCACCACGCACCCCCCAGGAAATCCCAAAGACCCTTTCATCACCCTCCCCCTCAGGAAATCCCAAAGACCCTTTCATCATCCTCCCACCACGCACCCCCCAGGAGATCCCAAGGACCCTTTCATCACGCTACCAACCCCCCCAGGAAATCCCAAAGACCCATTCATCAGCCTCCCCCTCAGGAAATCCCAAAGACCCTTTCATCACCCTCCCCCTCAGGAAATCCCAAAGACCCTTTCATCGCCCTCCCCACCCAGGAAGTCCCAAAGACCATTTCATCATCCACCCCCCACAGGAAATCCAAAAGACCCTTTCATCATCCTCCCACCCAGGGAATCCCAAAGACAATTTCATCACCCACCCCCCCCCCACCCACGGATTCCCAAAGACCATTTCATCACTCTCCCCCTCAGGAAATCCCAAAGACCCCTTCATCACCCACACCCCAGGAGATCCCAATGACCCTTTCATCACCCTCCCCGTCCGGAAATCCCAAAGACTCTTTCATCACCCAACGCACGAGGAAATCCCAAAGACCCCTTCATCATTCTCCCCCGAGGACATCCCAAAGACCCTTTTTTCACCCTCTCCCCCAGGAAATCCCAAAGCCCCTTTCATCACCCTCCCCGCCCAGGAAATCCCAAAGACCATTTCATCATCCTCCCCCCATAGGAAATCCAAAAGACCCTTTCATCACTCTCCCCCTCAGGAAATCCCAAAGACCCTTTCATCACCCTCCCACCCAGGAAATCCCAAAGACCCTTTCATCACCCATCCCTCCCACGGAATCCCAAAGACCCTTTCATCACTCTCCCCCTCAGGAAATCCCAAAGACCCTTTCATCACCCTCCCACCCAGGAAATCCCAAAGACCCTTTCATCACCCATCCCTCCCACGGAATCCCAAAGACCCTTTCATCACTCTCCCCCTCAGGAAATCCCAAAGACCCTTTCATCACCCTCCCACCCAGGAAATCCCAAAGACACTTTCATCACCCTCCCCCCCCACCACCCCCAGGAAATCCCAAATACCATTTCATCACCCTCCCCCCCCAGGAAATCCCAAACACCATTTCATCATCCTCCCCCCACAGGAAATCCAAAAGACCCTTTCATCACCCTCCCACCCACGGAACCCGAAAGACCATTTCATCACCCTCCCCCCACAGAAAATCCCAAAGCCCCTTTCATCACCCTCCCCGCCCAGGAAATCCCAAAGACCATTTCATCATCCTCCCCCCATAGGAAATCTCAAAGACCCTTTCATCACCCTCCCCCCAGGAAATTCCAAAGACCCTTTCATCACCCTCCCCCACCACCAGGAAATCCCAAAGACCCTTTCATCACCCACCCCTCCCATGGAATCCCAAAGACCCTTTCATCACTCTCCCCCTCAGGAAATCCCAAAGACCCTTTCATCACCCTCCCACCCAGGAAATCCCAAAGACCGTTTCATCACCCACCCCTCCCACGGAATCCCAAAGACCCTTTCATCACTCTCCCCCTCAGGAAATCCCAAAGACCCCTTTATCACCCTCCCCCCCAGGAAATCCCAAGGACCCTTTCATCACGCTACCACCACCCCCACCCGGGAAATCCGAAAAACCCAGTCATCAGCCTACACCCAGGAAATCCCAAAAACCCTTTCATCAAACTCCCCACCCAGGAAATCCCAAAGACCCTTTCATCATCCTCCCACCACGCCCCCCCCAGGAAATCCCAAAGACACTTTCATCAACCTCCCCCCCCCACGGAATCCCAAAGACCCTTTCATCACTCTCCCCCTCAGGAAATCCCAAAGACCCTTTCATCACCCTCCCACCCAGGAAATTCCAAAGACACTTTCATCACCCTCCCCCCCCCCACCCCCAGGAAATCCCAAATACCATTTCATCACCCTCCCCACCCAGGAAATCCCAAATACCATTTCATCATCCTCCCCCCACAGGAAATCCAAAAGACCCTTTCATCACCTTCCCACCCAGGGAATCCCAAAGACCCTTTCAACACCAACCCACTCCCCACGGTACCCCAAAGACCATTTCATCACCCTCCCCCCCAAGGAAATCTCAAAGCCCCTTTCATCACCCACCCCTCCCACGGAATCCCAAAGACCCTTTCATCACTCTCCCCCTCAGGAAATCCCAAAGACCCTTTCATCACCCTCCCACCCAGGAAATCCCAAATACCATTTCATCACCCTCCCCCCCCAGGAAATCCCAAATACCATTTCATCATCCTCCCCCCACAGGAAATCCAAAAGACCCTTTCATCACCCTCCCACCCAGGGAATCCCAAAGACCCTTTCATCACCCACCCACTCCCCACGGAACCCCAAAGACCATTTCATCACTCTCCCCCTCAGGAAATCCCAAAGACCCCTTCATCACCCACCCCCCAGGAGATCCAAAGGACCTTTTCATCACGCTACCCACCCCCCCAGGAAATCCCACAGACACATTCATCAGCCTTCCCCCAGGAAATCCCAAAGTCCCTTTCATCAGCCTCCCCCTCAGGAAATCCCAAAGACCCTTTCATCACCCTCACCTCCCTGGAAATCCCAAAGACACTTTCATAACCCTCCCCACCCCAGGAAATCCCAAAGACCCTTTCATCACCTTCCCCCCTCAGGAAATCCCAAAGACCCTTTCATCATCCTCCCCCCCCAGGAAATCCCAAAGCCCCTTTCATCACCCTCCCCGCCCAGGAAGTCCCAAAGACCATTTCATCATCCTCCACCCATAGGAAATCCCAAAGACCCTTTCATCACCCTCCCCCCAGGAAATCCCAAAGACCCGTTCATCACTCTCCCCCTCAGGAAATCCCAAAGATCCTTTCATCACCCTCCCCCCCCCAGGAAATCCCAAATAGCATTTCATCATCCTCCCCCCACAGGAAATCCAAAAGACCCTTTCATCACCCTCCCCGTCAGGAAATCCCAAAGACTCTTTCATCACCCAACGCCCGAGGAAATCCCAAAGACCCCTTCATCATTCTCCCCCGAGGAAATCCCAAAGACCCTTTTTTCACCATCCGCCCCCAGGAAATCCCAAAGACCCCTTTCATCACCCTCCCACCCAGGAAATCCCAAAGACCCTTTCATCACCCAACGCCCGAGGAAATCCCAATGACCCCTTCATCATTCTCCCCCGAGGAAATCCCAAAGACCCTTTTTTCACCATCCGCCCCCAGGAAATCCCAAAGCCCCTTTCATCACCCTCCCCGCCCAGGAAATCCCAAAGACCATTTCATCATCCTCCCCCCATAGGAAATCCAAAAGACCCTTTCATCACTCTCCCCCTCAGGAAATCCCAAAGACCCTTTCATCACCCTCCCACACAGGAAATCCCAAAGACCCTTTCATCACCCACCCCTCCCACGGAATCCCAGAGACCCTTTCATCACTCTCCCCCTCAGGAAATCCCAAAGACCCTTTCATCACCCTCCCACCCAGGAAATCCCAAAGACCCTTTCATCACCCACCCCTCCCACGGAATCCAAAAGACCCTTTCATCACTCTCCCCCTCAGGAAATCCCAAAGACCCCTTCATCACCCTCCCCCCCAGGAAATCCCAAGGACCCTTTCATCACGCTACCACCCCCCACCAGGAAATCCGAAAGACCCATTCATCAGCCTACCCCCAGGAAATCCCAAAGACCCTTTCATCACCCTCCCACCGCCCCACCCAGGAAATCCCAGACACATTCATCACCCTCTCCCCCCACGGAATCCCAAAGACCCTTTCATCACCCACCCACCCCCCCACCCCCCCCCGGAATCCCAAAGACCATTTCATCACTCTCCCCCTCAGGAAATCCCAAAGACCCCTTCATCACCCACCCCCCAGGAGATCCCAAGGACCCTTTCATCACGCTACCCAACCCCCCAAGAAATCCCAAAGACGCATTCATCAGCCTCCCCCCAGGAAATCCCAAAGTCCCTTTCATCAGCCTCCCGCTCAGGAAATCCCAAAGACCCTTTCATCACCCTCACCTCCCTGGAAATCCCAAAGACACTTTCATAAACCTCCCCACCCCAGGAAATCCCAAAGACCCTTTCATCACCTTCCCCCCTCAGGAAATCCCAAAGACCCTTTCATCACCCTCCCCCCCCCAGGAAATCCCAAAGCCCCTTTCATCACCCTCCCCGCCCAGGAAATCCCAAAGACCATTTCATCATCCTCCCCGCAAAGGAAATCCCAAAGACCCTTTCATCACACTCCCGCCAGGAAATTCCAAAGACCCTTTCATCACCCTCCCCCCTCAGGAAATCCCAAAGACCATTTCATCATCCTCCCCCACCACCAGGAAATCCCAAAGACCCTTTCATCACTCTCCCCTCCAGGAAATCCCAATGACCCTTTCATCACCCTCCCCGTCAGGAAATCCCCAAGACTCTTTCATCACCCAACGCCCGAGGAAATCCCAATGACCCCTTCATCATTCTCCCCCGAGCAAATCCCAAAGACCCTTTCTTCACCCTCCCCCCCCAGGAAATCCCAAAGCCCCTTTCATCACCCTCCCCGCCCAGGAAATCCCAAAGACAATTTCATCATCCTCCCCCCATAGGAAATCCAAAAGACCCTTTCATTACTCTCCCCCTCAGGAATTCCCAAAGACCCTTTCATCACCACCCCTCCCACGGATTCCCAGAGACCCTTCCATCACTCTCCCCCTCAGGAAATCCCAAAGACCCCTTCATCACCCTCCCCCCCAGGAAATCCCAAGGACCCTTTCATCACGCTACCACCCCCCCACAGGAAATCCGAAAGACCCATTCATCAGCCTACCCCCAGGAAATCCCAAAGACCCTTTCATCAACCTCCCCACCCAGGAAATCCCAAAGACCCTTTCATCACCCTCCCACCGCCCCCCCCCACGGAATCCAAAAGACCCTTTCATCACTCTCCCCCTCAGGAAATCCCAAAAGCCCTTTCATCACCCTCCCCCCCCCCACCCCCAGGAAATCCCAAAGACCCTTTCATCACCCTCCCCCTCAGGAAATCCCAAAGACCCTTTCATCACCCTCCCCCCTCAGGAAATCCCAAAGACCATTTCATCATCCTCCCCCCACAGGAAATCCCAAAGACACTTTCATCACCCTCCCCCGCCACGGAATCCCAAAGACCGTTTCATCAACCTCCCCCCCCAGGAAATCTCAAAGACCCTTTCATCACCCTCCCACCGCCACCCCCCCAGGAAATCCCAAAGACACTTTCATCACCCTCCCCCCCCACGGTATCCCAAAGACCCTTTCATCACTCTCCCCCTCAGGAAATCCCAAAGGCGCTTTCATCACCCTCCCACCCAGGAAATCCAAAAGACACTTTCATCACCCTCCCCCCCCCCACCCCAAGGAAATCCCAAAGACCCTTTCATCACCCTCCCCCTCAGGAAATCCCAAAGACCCTTTCATCACCCTCCCCGCCCCAGGAAATCCCAAACACCATTTCATCATCCTCCCCCCACAGGAAATCCCAAAGACACTTTCATCACCCTCCCCGACCACGGAATCCCAAAGACCCTTTCATCACCCTCCCACCCAGGAAATCCCAAAGACCCTTTCATCACCCACCCCTCCCACGGAATCCCAAAGACCCTTTCATCACTCTCCCCCTCAGGAAATCCCAAAGAACCCTTCATCACCCTCCCACACAGGAAATCCCAAGGACCCTTTCATCACGCTACCAGCACCCCCAGGAAATCCGAAAGACCCATTCATCAGCCTACCCCCAGGAAATCCCAATGATCCTTTCAACAACCTCCCCACCCAGGAAATCCCAAAGACCCTTTCATCACCCTCCCACCGCCCCCCCCCCAGGAAATCCCAAAGACACTTTCATCTCCATTCCCCCCCCACCCCCAGGAAATTCCAAAGACCCTTTCATCACCCTTCCCCCCATTAAATTCGAAAGACTCTTTCATTACCCTCCCCCAAGAAAATCCCAAAGACTCTTTCATCACCCACCCCTCCCACGGAATCCCAAAGACCCTTTCATCACTCTCCCCCTCAGGAAATCCCAAAGACCCTTTCAACACCCTCCCACCCAGGAAATCCCAAAGACCCTTTCATCACCCACCCCTCCCACGGAATCCCAAAGACCCTTTCATCAATCTCCCCCTCAGGAAATCGAAAAGACGCTTTCATCACCCTCCCCCCCCCAGGAAATCCCAATAACCATTTCATCCTCCTCCCCCCACAGGAAATCCAAAAGACCCTTTCATCACCCTCCCACCCAGGGAATCCCAAAGACCCCTTCATCACCCTCCCCCCCATGGAAATCCCAAAGACCCTTTCATCACGCTACCAACCCCCCCAGGAAATCCCAAAGACCCATTCATCAGCCTCCCCCCAGGAAATCCCAAAGCCCCTTTCATCAGCCTCCCCCTCAGGAAATCCCAAAGACACTTTCATCACCCTCCCCCCCCACCCCCAGGAATTCCCAAAGACCCTTTCATCACCCTCCCCCTCAGGAAATCCCAAAGACCCTTTCATCGCCCTCCCCACCCAGGAAATCCCAAAGACCATTTCATCATCCTCCCCCCACAGGAAATCCAAAAGACCCTTTCATCATCCTCCCACCCAGGGAATCCCAAAGACAATTTCATCACCCACCCCCCCCCCCCCCACCCACGGATTCCCAAAGACCATTTCATCACTCTCCCCCTCAGGAAATCCCAAAGACCCCTTCATCACCCACCCCCCAGGAGATCCCAATGACCCTTTCATCACCCTCCCCGTCCGGAAATCCCAAAGACTCTTTCATCACCCAACGCCCGAGGAAATCCCAAAGACCCCTTCATCATTCTCCCCCGAGGAAATCCCAAAGACCCTTTTTTCACCCTCTCCCCCAGGAAATCCCAAAGCCCCTTTCATCACCCTCCCCGCCCAGGAAATCCCAAAGACCATTTCATCATCCTCCCCCCATAGGAAATCCAAAAGACCCTTTCATCACTCTCCCCCTCAGGAAATCCCAAAGACCCTTTCATCACCCTCCCACCCAGGAAATCCCAAAGAGCCTTTCATCACCCATCCCTCCCACGGAATCCCAAAGACCCTTTCATCACTCTCCCCCTCAGGAAATCCCAAAGACCCTTTCATCACCCTCCCACCCAGGAAATCCCAAAGACCCTTTCATCACCCACCCCTCCCACGGAATCCCTAAGACCCTTTCATCACTCTCCCCCTCAGGAAATCCCAAAGACCCCTTCATCACCGTCCCCCCCAGGAAATCCCAAGGACCCTTTCATCAAGCTACCACCACCCCCACCCGGGTAATCCGAAAAACCCATTCATCAGCTTACCCCCAGGAAATCCCAAAGACCCTTTCATCAACCTCCCCACCAAGGAAATCCCAAAGACCCTTTCATCACCCTCCCACCCAGGAAATCCCAAAGACCCTTTCATCACCCACCCCTCCCACGGAATCCCTAAGACCCTTTCATCACTCTCCCCCTCAGGAAATCCCAAAGACTCCTTCATCACCGTCCCCCCCAGGAAATCCCAAGGACCTTTTCATCAAGCTACCACCACCCCCACCCGGGTAATCCGAAAAACCCATTCATCAGCCTACCCCCAGGAAATCCCAAAGACCCTTTCATCAACCTCCCCACCCAGGAAATCCCAAAGACCCTTTCATCATCCTCCCACCACGCCCCCCCAGGAAATCCCAAAGGCACTGTCATCAACCTCCCCCCCCACGGAATCCCAAAGACCCTTTCATCACTCTCCCCCTCAGGAAATCCCAAAGACCCTTTCATCACCCTCCCACCCAGGAAATCCCATAGACACTTTCATCACCCTCCCACCCCACCCCCAGGAAATCCCAAATACCATTTCATCACCCTCCCCCCCCAGGAAATCCCAATTACCATTTCATCATCCACCCCCCACAGGAAATCCAAAAGATCCTTTCATCACCCTCCCACCCAGGGAATCCCAAAGACCCTTTCATCACCCACCCACTCCCCACGGAACCCCAAAGACCATTTCATCACCCTCCCCCCCCAGGAAATCCCAAAGCCCCTTTCATCACCCTCCCCGCCCAGGAAATCCCAAAGACCATTTCATCATCCTCCCCCCATAGGAAATCCCAAAGACCCTGTCATCACCCTCCCCCCAGGAAATCCCAAAGACCCTTTCATCACCCTCCCCCACCACCAGGAAATCCCAAAGACCCTTTCATCACCCACCCCTCCCACGGAATCCCAAAGACCCTTTCATCACTCTCCCCCTCAGGAAATCCCAAAGACCCTTTCATCACCCTCCCACCCAGGAAATCCCAAAGACCCTTTCATCACCCACCCCTCCCACGGAATCCCAAAGACCCATTCATCATTCTCCCCCTCAGGAAATCCCAAAGACCCCTTCATCACCCTCCCCCCCAGGAAATCCCAAGGACCCTTTCATCAAGCGACCACCACCCCCACCCGGGAAACCCGAAAAACCCATTCATCAGCCTACCCCCAGGAAATCCCAAAGACCCTTTCATCAACCTCCCCACCCAGGAAATCCCAAAGACCCTTTCATCATCCTCCCACCACGCACCCCCCAGGAAATCCCAAAGACCCTTTCATCACCCTCCCCCTCAGGAAATCCCAAAGACCCTTTCATCATCCTCCCACCACGCACCCCCCAGGAGATACCAAGGACCCTTTCATCACGCTACCAACCCCCCCAGGAAATCCCAAAGACCCATTCATCAGCCTCCCCCTCAGGAAATCCCAAAGACACTTTCATCACCCTCCCCCCCCACCCCCAGGAATTCCCAAAGACCCTTTCATCACCCTCCCCCTCAGGAAATCCCAAAGACCCTTTCATCGCCCTCCCCACCCAGGAAATCCCAAAGACCATTTCATCATCCTCCCCCCACAGGAAATCCAAAAGACCCTTTCATCATCCTCCCACCCAGGGAATCCCAAAGACAATTTCATCACCCACCCCCCCCCCACCCACGGATTCCCAAAGACCATTTCATCACTCTCCCCCTCAGGAAATCCCAAAGACCCCTTCATCACCCACCCCCCAGGAGATCCCAATGACCCTTTCATCACCCTCCCCGTCCGGAAATCCCAAAGACTCTTTCATCACCCAACGCACGAGGAAATCCCAAAGACCCCTTCAACATTCTCCCCCGAGGACATCCCAAAGACACTTTTTTCACCCTCTCCCCCAGGAAATCCCAAAGCCCCTTTCATCACCCTCCCCGCCCAGGAAATCCCAAAGACCATTTCATCATCCTCCCCCCATAGGAAATCCAAAAGACCCTTTCATCACTCTCCCCCTCAGGAAATCCCAAAGACCCTTTCATCACCCTCCCACCCAGGAAATCCCAAAGACCCTTTCATCACCCATCCCTCCCACGGAATCCCAAAGACCCTTTCATCACTCTCCCCCTCAGGAAATCCCAAAGACCCTTTCATCACCCTCCCACCCAGGAAATCCCAAAGACCCTTTCATCACCCACCCCTCCCACGGAATCCCTAAGACCCTTTCATCACTCTCCCCCTCAGGAAATCCCAAAGAACGCTTCATCACCGTCCCCCCCAGGAAATCCCAAGGACCCTTTCATCAAGCTACCACCACCCCCACCCGGGTAATCCGAAAAACCCATTCATCAGCCTACCCCCAGGAAATCCCAAAGACCCTTTCATCAACCTCCCCACCCAGGAAATCCCAAAGACCCTTTCATCACCCTCCCACCCAGGAAATCCCAAGGACCCTTTCATCAAGCGACCACCACCCCCACCCACGAAATCCGAAAAACCCATTCATCAGCCTACCCCCAGGAAATCCCAAAGACCCTTTCATCAACCTCCCCACCCAGGAAATCCCAAAGACCCTTTCATCATCCTCCCACCACGCACCCCCCAGGAAATCCCAAAGACACTTTCATCAACCTCCCCCACCACGGAATCCCAAAGACCCTTTCATCACTCTCCCCCTCAGGAAATCCCAAAGATCCTTTCATCACCCTCCCACCAGGAAATCCCAAAGACACTTTCATCACCCTCCCCCCCCACCACCCCCAGGAAATCCAAAATACCATTTCATCACCCTCCCCCCCCAGGAAATCCCAAATACCATTTCATCATCCTCCCCCCACAGGAAATCCAAAAGACCCTTTCATCACCCTCCCTCCCAGGGAATCCCAAAGACCCTTTCATCACCCACCCACACTCCATGGAACCCCAAAGACCATTTCATCACCCTCCCCCCCCAGGAAATCCCAAAGCCCCTTTCATCACCCTCACCGCCCAGGAAACCCCAAAGACCATTTCATCATCCTCCCCCCATAGGAAATCCCAAAGACCCTTTCATCACCCTCCCCCCAGGAAATTCCAAAGACCCTTTCATCACCTTCCCCCACCACCAGGAAATCCCAAAGATCCTTTCATCACCCACCCCTCCCACAGAATCCCAAACACCCTTTCATCACTCTCCCCCTCAGGAAATCCCAAAGACTCTTTCATCACCCTCACACCCAGGAAATCCCAAAGACCCTTTCATCACCCACCCCTCCCACGGAATCCCAAAGACCCTTTCATCACTCTCCCCCTCAGGAAATCCCAAAGACCCCTTCATCACCCTCCCCCCCCCCAGGAAATCCCAAGGACCCTTTCATCACGCTACCACCGCCCCCAGCAAATCCGAAAGACCCATTCATCCGCATACCCCCAGGAAATCCCAAAGACCCTTTCATCAACCTCCCCACCCAGGAAATCCCAAAGACCCTTTCATCACCCTCCCCCACCACCAGGAAATCCCAATGACCCTTTCATCACCCTCCCCGTCAGGAAATCCCAAAGACACTTTCATCACCCAACGCCCGAGGAAATCCCAATGACACCTTCATCATTCTCCCCCGAGGAAATCCCAAACACCCTTTTTTCACCCTCCCCCCCCAGGAAATCCCAAAGCCCCTTTCATCACCCTCCCCGCCCAGGAAATCCCAAAGACCATTTCATCATCCTCCCCCCATAGGAAATCCAAAAGACCCTTTCATCACTCTCCCCCTCAGGAATTCCCAAAGACCCTTTCATCACCCTCCCACACAGGAAATCCCAAAGACCCTTTCATCACCCACCCCTCCCACGGAATCCCAAAGAACCTTTCATCACTCTCCCCCTCAGGAAATCCCAATGACCCCTTCATCACCCTCCCCCCCAGGAAATCCCAAGGACCCTTTCATCACGCTACCACCCCCCCACAGGAAATCCGAAAGACCCATTCATCAACCTCCCCAACCAGGAAATCCCAAAGACCCTTTCATCACGCTCCCACCGCCCCACCCAGGAAATCCCAAAGACACTTTCATCACCCTCTCCCCCCACGGAATCCCAAAGACCCTTTCATCACTCTCCCCCTCAGGAAATCCCAAAGACCCTTTCATCACCCTCCCACCCAGGAAATCCCAAAGACACTTTCATCACCCTCCCCACCCCAGGAAATCCCAAATACCATTTCATCATCCTCCCCCCACAGGAAATCCAGAAGACCCTTTCATCACCCTCCCACCCAGGGAATCCCAAAGACACTTTCATCACCCACCCACTCCCCACGGAACCCCAAAGACCATTTCATCACCCTCCCCCCCCAGGAAATCCCAAAGCCCCTTTCATCACCCTCCCCGCCCAGGAAATCCCAAAGACCATTTCATCATCCTCCCCCCATAGGAAATCCCATAGACCCTTTCATCACCCTCCCCCCAGGAAATTCCAAAGACCCTTTCATCACCCTCCCCCACCACCAGGAAATCCCAAAGACCCTTTCATCACCCACCCCTCCCACAGAATCCCAAAGACCCTTTCATCACTCTCCCCCTCAGGAAATCCCAAAGACCCTTTCATCATTCTCCCCCTCAGGAAATCCCAAAGACCCCTTCATCACCCTCCCCCCCCAGGAAATCCCAAGGACCCTTTCATCAAGCGACCACCACCCCCATCCACGAAATCCGAAAAACCCATTCATCAGCCTACCCCCAGGAAATCCCAAAGACCCTTTCATCAACCTCCCCACCCAGGAAATCCCAACGACCCTTTCATCATCCTCCCACCACGCACCCCCCAGGAAATCCCAAAGACACTTTCATCAACCTCCCCCCCCCCACGGAATCCCAAAGACCCTTTCATCACTCTCCCCCTCAGGAAATCCCAAAGACCCTTTCATCACCCTCCCAACCAGGAAATCCCAAAGACACTTTCATCACCCTCCCCCCCCAACACCCCCAGGAAATCCAAAATACCATTTCATCACCCTCCCCCCCCAGGAAATCCCAAATACCATTTCATCATCCACCCCCACAGGAAATCCAAAAGACCCTTTCATCACCCTCCCACCCAGGGAATCCCAAAGACCCTTTCATCACCCACCCACTCTCCATGGAACCCCAAAGACCATTTCATCACCCTCCCCCCTCAGGAAATCCCAAAGCCCCTTTCATCACCCTCCCCGCCCAGGAAATCCCAAAGACCATTTCATCATCCTCCCCCCATAGGAAATCCCAAAGACCCTTTCATCACCCTCCCCCCAGGAAATTCCAAAGACCCTTTCATCACCCTCCCCCACCACCAGGAAATCCCAAAGATCCTTTCATCACCCACCCCTCCCACAGAATCCCAAACACCCTTTCATCACTCTCCCCCTCAGGAAATCCCAAAGACTCTTTCATCACCCTCCCACCCAGGAAATCCCAAAGACCCTTACATCACCCACCCCTCCCACGTTATCCCAAAGACCCTTTCATCACTCTCCCCCTCAGGAAATCCCAAAGACCCCTTCATCCCCCTCCCCCCCCCCCAGGAAATCCCAAGGACCCTTTCATCACGCTACCACCGCCCCCAGCAAATCCGAAAGACCCATTCATCCGCCTACCCCCAGGAAATCCCAAAGACCCTTTCATCAACCTCCCCACCCAGGAAATCCCAAAGACCCTTTCATCACCCTCCCCCACCACCAGGAAGTCCCAAAGACCCTTTCATCACTCTCCCCTCCAGGAAATCCCAATGACCCTTTCATCACCCTCCCCGTCAGGAAATCCCAAAGACTCTTTCATCACCCAATGCCCGAGGAAATCCCAATGACACCTTCATCATTCTCCCCCGAGGAAATCCCAAACACCCTTTTTTCACCCTCCCACCCCAGGAAATCCCAAAGCCCCTTTCATCACCCTCCCCGCCCAGGAAATCCCAAAGACCATTTCATCATCCTCCCCCCATAGGAAATCCAAAAGACCCTTTCATCACTCTCCCCCTCAGGAATTCCCAAAGACCCTTTCATCACCCTCCACACAGGAAGTCCCAAAGACCCTTTCATCACCCACCCCTCCCACGGAATCCCAAAGACCCTTTCATCACTCTCCCCCTCAGGAAATCCCAATGACCCCTTCATCACCCTCTCCCCCAGGAAATCCCAAGGACCCTTTCATCACGCTACTACCCCCCCCACAGGAAATCCGAAAGACCCATTCATCAACCTCCCCAACCAGGAAATCCCAAAGACCCTTTCATCACGCTCCCACCGCCCCACCCAGGAAATCCCAAAGACACTTTCATCACCCTCTCCCCCCACGGAATCCCAAAGACCCTTTCATCACTCTCGCCCTCAGGAAATCCCAAAGACCCTTTCATCAACCTCCCACCCAGGAAATACCAAAGACACTTTCATCACCCTCCCCCCCCCCCCAGGAAATCCCAAATACCATTTCATCATCCTCCCCCCACAGGAAATCCAAAAGACCCTTTCATCACCCTCCCACCCAGGGAATCCCAAAGACACTTTCATCACTCACCCACTCCCCACGGAACCCCAAAGACCATTTCATCACCCTCCCCCCCCAGGAAATCCCAAAGCCCCTTTCATCACCCTCCCCGCCCAGGAAATCCCAAAGACCATTTCATCATCCTCCCCCCATAGGAAATCCCATAGACCCTTTCATCACCCTCCCCCCAGGAAATTCCAAAGACCCTTTCATCACCCTCCCCCACCACCAGGAAATCCCAAAGACCCTTTCATCACCCACCCCTCCCACAGAATCCCAAAGACCCTTTCATCACTCTCCCCCTCAGGAAATCCCAAAGACCCTTACATCACCCTCCCATTCCAGGAAATCCCAAAGACCCTTTCATCACCCTCCCCCCAGGAAATTCCAAAGACCCTTTCATCACCCTCCCCCACCACCAGGAAATCCCAAAGACCCTTTCATCACCCACCCCTCCCACGGAATCCCAAAGACCCTTTCATCACTCTCCCCCTCAGGAAATCCCAAAGACCCTTTCATCACCCTCCCACCCAGGAAATCCCAAAGACCCTTTCATCACCCACCCCTCCCACGGAATCCCAAAGACCCTTTCATCACTCTCCCCCTCAGGAAATCCCAAAGACCCCTTCATCATCCTCCCCACCTCAGGAAATCCCAAGGACCCTTTCATCACACCACCACCGCCCCCAGCAAATCCTAAAGACCCATTCATCCGCCTACCCCCAGGAAATCCCAAAGACCCTTTCATCAACCTCCCCACCCAGGAAATCCCAAAGACCCTTTCATCACCCTCCCCCACCACCAGGAAATCCCAAAGACCCTTTCATCACACTCCCCTCCAGGAAATCCCAATGACCCTTTCATCACCCTCCCCGTCAGGAAATCCCAAAGACTCTTTCATCACCCAACGCCCGAGGAAATCCCAATGACACCTTCATCATTCTCCCCCGAGGAAATCCCAAAGACCCTTTTTTCACCCTCCCCCCCCCAGGAAATCCCAAAGCCCCTTTCATCAACCTCCCCACCCAGGAAATCCCAAAGACCCTTTCATCACCCTCCCACCGCCCCCCCCAGGAATTCCCAAAGACACTTTCATCACCCTTCCCCACCACGGAATCCCAAAGACCCTTTCATCACTCTCCCCCTCAGGAAATCCCAAAGACCCTTTCATCGCCCTCCCCACCCAGGAAATCCCAAAGACCATTTCATCATCCTCCCCCCACAGGAAATCCAAAAGACCCTTTCATCACCCTCCCACCCAGGGAATCCCAAAGACACTTTCATCACCCACGGAATCCCAAAGACCATTTCATCACTCTCCCCCTCAGGAAATCCCAAAGACCCCTTCATCACCCACCCCCCAGGAGATCCCAATGACCCTTTCATCACCCTCCCCGTCCGGAAATCCCAAAGACTCTTTCATCACCCAACGCCCGAGGAAATCCCAAAGACCCCTTCATCATTCTCCCCCGAGGAAATCCCAAAGACCCTTTTTTCACCCTCCCCGCCCAGGAAGTCCCAAAGCCCCTTTCATCACCCTCCCCGCCCAGGAAATCCCAAAGACCATTTCATCATCCTCCCCCCATAGGAAATCCAAAAGACCCTTTCATCACTCTCCCCTTCAGGAAATCCCAAAGACCCTTTCATCACCCTCCCACCCAGGAAATCCCAAAGACCCTTTCATCACCGACCCCTCCCACGGAATCCCAAAGACCCTTTCATCACTCTCCCCCTCAGGAAATCACAAAGACCCTTTCATCACCCTCCCACCCAGGAAATCCCAAAGACCCTTTCATCACCCACCCCTCCCACGGAATCCCAAAGACCCTTTCATCACTCTCCCCCTCAGGAAATCCCAAAGACCCCTTCATCACCCTCCCCCCCAGGAAATCCTAAGGACCCTTTCATCACGCTACCACCCCCCCCAGAAAATCCGAAAGACCCATTCATCAGTCTACCCCCAGGAAATCCCAAAGATCCTTTCATCAACCTCCCCACCCAGGAAATCCCAAAGACCCTTTCATCACGCTCCCACCGCCCCCCCCCCCAGTAAATTTCAAAGACACTTTCATCACCCTCCCCCCCCACGGAATCCCAAAGACACTTTCATCACTCTCCCCCTCAGGAAATCCCAAAGGCCCTTTCATCACCCTCCCACCCAGGAAATCCAAAAGACCCTTTCATCACCCTCCCCCTCAAGAAATCCCAAAGACCATTTCATCACCCTCCCCACCCAGGAAATCCCAAAGACCATTTCATCATCCTCCCCCCACAGGAAATCCAAAAGACCCTTTCATCACCCTCCCACCCAGGGAATCCCAAAGACACTTTCATGACCCCCCACCCCACGGAATCCCAAAGACCATTTCATCACTCTCCCCCTCAGCAAATCCCAAAGACCCCTTCATCACCCACCCCCCAGGAGATCCCAATGACCCTTTCATCACCCTCCCCGTCCGGAAATCCCAGAGACTCTTTCATCACCCAACTCCCGAGGAAATCCCAAAGACCCCTTCATCATTCTCCCCCGAGGAAATCCCAAAGACCCTTTTTTCACCCTCCCCCCCAGGAAATCCCAAAGCCCCTTTCATCACCCTCCCCGCATAGGAAATCCCAAAGACCATTTCATCATCCTCCCCCCATAGGAAATCCAAAAGACCCTTTCATCACTCTCCCCCTCAGGAATTCCCAAAGACCCTTTCATCACCCTCCCACCCAGGAAATCCCAAAGACCCTTTCATCACCCATCCCTCCCACGGAATCCCAAAGACCCTTTCATCACTCTCCCCCTCAGGAAATCCCAAAGACCCCTTCATCACCCTCCCCCCCAGGAAATCCCAAGGACCCTTTCATCAAGCTACCACCCCACCTCCGGAAATCCGAAAGACCCATTCATCAGCCTAGCCCCAGGAAATCCCAAAGACCCTTTCATCAACCTCCACCCCACGGAATCCCAAAGACCCTATCATCACTCTCCCCCTCAGGAAATCCCAAAGACCCTTTCATCACCCTCCCACCCAGGAAATCCCAAAGACACTTTCATCACCCTCCCCGCCCCCCACCCCCAGGAAATCGCAAAGACCCTTTCATCACCCTCCCCCTCAGGAAATCCCAAAGATCCTTTCATCACCCTCCCCCCCCCAGGAAATCCCAAATACCATTTCATCATCCTCCCCCCACAGGAAATCCAGAAGACCCTTTCATCACCCTCCCACCCAGGGAATCCCAAAGACCCTTTCATCACCCACCCACCCCCCAGGGAAACCCAAAGACCCTTTCATCACTCTCCCCCTCAGGAAATCCCAAAGACCCTTTCATCGCCCTCCCACCCAGGGAATCCCAAAGACCCTTTCATCACCCTCACATCCCTGGAAATCCCGAAGACACTTTCATAACCCTCCCCACCCCAGGAAATCACAAAGACCCTTTCATCACCTTCCCCCCTCAGGAAATCCCAAAGACCCTTTCATCACCCTCCCCCCATCGGAAATCCCAAAGACCCATTCATCACCCTATCCCCAGGAAATTCCAAAGACCCTTTCATCACCCTCCCCCACCACCAGGAAATCCCAAAGACCCTTTCATCACTCTCCCCTCCAGGAAATTCCCAAGACCCTTTCATCACCCTCCCCCACCACCAGGAAATCCAAAAGACCCTTTCATCACTCTCCCCCTCAGGAAATCCCAAAGACCCATTCATCACCCTCCCACCCAGGAAATGCCAAAGACCCTTTCATCACCCACCCCTCCCACGGAATCCCAAAGACCCTTTCATCACTCTCCCCCTCAGGAAATCCCAAAGACAATTTCATCACCCTCCCACCCAGGAAATCCCAACGACCCTTTCATCACCCACCCCTCCCACGGAATCCCAAAGACCCTTTCAACACTCTCCCCCTCAGGAAATCCGAAAGACCCCTTCATCACCCTCCCCCCCCCCAGGAAATCCCAAGGATCCTTTCATCACGCTACCACCGCCCCCAGCAAATCCGAAAGACCCATTCATCCGCCTACCCCCAGGAAATCCCAAAGACCCTTTCATCAACCTCCCCACCCAGGAAATACCAAAGACCCTTTCATCACCCTCCCCCACCACCAGGAAATCCCAAAGACCCTTTCATCACACTCCCCGTCAGGAAATCCCAAAGACCCTTTCATCACCCAACGCCCGAGGAAATCCCAATGACCCCTTCATCATTCTCCCCCGAGGAAATCCCAAAGACCCTTTTTTCACCCTCCCCCCCCAGGAAATCCCAAAGCCCCTTTCATCACCATCCCTGCCCAGGAAATCCCAAAGACCATTTCATCATCCTCCCCCCATAGGAAATCCAAAAGACCCTTTCATCACTCTCCCCCTCAGGAAATCCCAAAGCCCCTTTCATCACCGACCCTGCACAGGAAATCCCAAAGACCATTTCATCACCCTCCCCCCATAGGAAATCCAAAAGACCCTTTCATCACTCTCCCCCTCAGGAATTCCCAAAGACCCTCTCATCACCCTCCCACCCAGGAAATCCCAAAGACCCTTTCATCACCCACCCCTCCCAAGGAATCCCAAAGACCCTTTCATCACTCTCCCCCTCAGGAAATCCCAAAGACCCTTTCATCACCCTCCCACCCAGGAAATCCCAAAGACCCTTTCATCACCCACCCCTCCCACGGAATCCCAAAGACCCTTTCATCACTCTCCCCGTCAGGAAATCCCAAAGACCCCTTCATCACCCTCCCCCCCAGGAAATCCCAAGGACCCTTTCATCAGGCTACCACCCCCCCCCAGCAAATCCGAAAGACCCATTCATCCGCCTACCCCCAGGAAATCCCAAAGACCCTTTCATCAACCTCCCAACCCAGGAAATCCAAAAGACCCTTTCATCACCCACCCCTCCCACGGAATCCCAAAGACCCTTTCATCACTCTCCCCCCCAGCAAATCCGAAAGACCCATTCATCCGCCTACCCCCAGGAAATCCCAAAGACCCTTTCATCAACCTCCCAACCCAGGAAATCCCAAAGACCCTTTCATCACCCTCCCCCACCACCAGGAAATCCCAAATACTCTTTCAACACTCTCCCCTCCAGGAAATCCCAAAGACACTTTCATCACCCACCCCTCCCACGGAATCCCAAAGACCCTTTCATCACCCACCCCTCCCACGGAATCCCAAAGACCCTTTCATCACTCTCCCCCTCAGGAAATCCCAAAGACCCTTTCATCACCCTCCCACCCAGGAAATCCCAAAGACCCTTTCATCACCCACCCCTCCCACGGAATCCCAAAGACCCTTTCATCACTCTCCCCCTCAGGAAATCCCAAAGACCCCTTCATCACCCACACCCCCCAGGAAATCCCAAGGACCCTTTTGTGCAGGGAAGGTCATGTCTTACCAACTTAATAGAATTCTTTGAGGAAGTGACAAAGTTGATTGATGAGGGAAGGGCTGTCGATGTCATATACATGGACTTCAGTAAGGCGTTTGATAAGGTTCCCCATGGCAGGCTGATGGAGAAAGTGAAGGAGCTTGGGGTCCAAGGTGTACTAGCTAGATGGATAAAGAACTGGCTGGGCAACAGGAGACAGAGAGTAGCAGTAGAGGGGAGTTTCTCAAAATGGAGACGTGTGACCAGTGGTGTTCCACAGGGATCCGTGCTGGGACCACTGTTGTTTGTGATATATATTAATGATGTGGAGGAAAGTATAGGTGGACTGATTAGCAAGTTTGCAGACGACACTAAGATTGGTGGAGTAGCAGATAGTGAAGGGGACTGTCAGAGAATACAGCAGAATATAGATAGATTAGAGAGTTGGGCAGAGAAATGGCAGATGGAGTTCAATCAGGGCAAATGCGAGGTGATGCATTTTGGAAGATCCAATTCAAGAGTGAACTATACAGTAAATGGAAAAGTCCTGGGGAAAATTGATGTCCAGAGAGATTTGGGTGTTCAGGTCCACTGTTCCCTGAAGGTGGCAACGCAGGTAAATAGAGTGGTCAAGAAGGCATACGGCATGCTTTCCTTCATCGGACGGGGCATTGAGTACAAGAGTTGGCAGGTCATGTTACAGTTGTATAGGACTTTGGTTCGGCCACATTTGGAATACTGCGTACAGTTCTGGTCGCCACATTATCAAAAGGATGTGGATGCTTTGGAGAGGGTGCAGAGGAGGTTCACCAGGATGTTGCCTGGTATGGAGGGCGCTAGCTATGAAGAGAGGTTGAGTAGATTAGGATTATTTTCATTAGAAAGACGGAGGTTGAGGGGGGACCTGATTGAGGTGTACAAAATCATGAGAGGTATAGACAGGGTGGACAGCAAGAGGCTTTTTCCCAGAGTGGGGGTTTCAATTACTAGAGGACACGAGTTCAAAGTGAAAGGGGAAATGTTTAGGGGGGATATGCGTGGAAGGTTCTTTACGCAGAGGGTGGTGGGCACCTGGAACGCGTTGCCAGCGGAGGTGGTAGACGCGGGCACGATGGAGTCTTTTAAGATGTTTCTAGACAGATACATGAATGGGCAGGAAGAAAAGAGATACAGAACCTTAGAAAATAGGCGACATGTTAAGAGAGAGGATCTGGATCGGCGCAGGCTTGGAGGGCCGAAGGGCCTGTTCCTGTGCTGTAATTATCTTTGTTCTTTGTTTTTTTTTATCTCGCTACCACCCACCCCCCAGCAAATCCGAAAGACCCATTCATCCGCCTCCCCCAGGAAATCCCAAAGACACTTTCATCAACCTCCCCACCCAGGAAATCCCAAAAACCCTTTCATCACTCTCCCCTCCAGGAAATCCCAATGACCCTTTCATCACCCTCCCCGTCAGGAAATCCCAAAGACTCTTTCATCACCCAACGCCCGAGGAAATCCCAAAGACCCCTTCATCATTCTCCCCCGAGGAAATCCCAAAGACCCTATTTTCACCATCCCTGCCCAGGAAATCCCAAAGACCATTTCATCATTCTCCCCTCCAGGAAATCCCAATGACCCTTTCATCACCCTCCCCGTCAGGAAATCCCAAAGACTCTTTCATCACCCAACGCCCGAGGAAATCCCAAATACCCCTTCATCATTCTCCCCCCAGGAAATCCCAAAGCCCCTTTCATCACCATCCCTGCCCAGGAAATCCCAAAGACCATTTCATCATCCTCCCCCCACAGGAAATCCAAAAGACCCTTTCATCACTCTCACCCTCAGGAAATCCGACAGACCCTTTCATCACCCGCCCACCAGGAAATCCCAAAGACCCTTTCATCACCCACCCCTCCCACGGAATCCCAGAGACCATTTCATCACTCTCCCACTCAGGAAATCCCAAAGACCCTTTCATCACACTCCCACCCAGGAAATCCCAAAGACCCTTTCATCACCCACCCCTCCCACGGAATCCCAAAGACCCTTTCATCACTCTCCCCCTCAGGAAATCCCAAAGACCCCTTCATCACCCTCCCCCGCAGGAAATCCAAGGACCCTTTCATCACGCTACCACCCCCCCCACCCTGGAAAACCCAAAGACACTTTCATCACCCTCCCCCCCCATGAAATTCCTAAGACTCTTTCATTACCCTCCCCCAATGAAATCCCAAAGACCCTTCCATCACCCACCCCTCAGGAAATCCCAAAGACCCCTTCATCACCCTTCCTCCCAGGAAATCCCAAGGACCCTTTCATCACGCTACCCAAACCCCCCCAGGAAAACCCAAAGACCCATTCATCAGCCTCCCCCCAGGAAATCCCAAAGCCCCTTTCATCACCCTCCCCGCCCAGGAAATCCCAAAGACCATTTCATCATCCTCCCACCATAGGAAATCCCAAAGACCCTTTCATCACCCTCCCCCAAGGAAATTCCAAAGACCCTTTCATCACCCTCCCCCACCACCAGGAAATCCGAAAGACCCTTTCATCACTCTCCCCTCCAGGAAATTCCAAAGACCCATTCATCACCCTCCCCCACCACCAGGAAATCCAAAAGACCCTTTCATCACTCTCCCCCTCCGGAAATCCCAAAGACCCTTTCATCACCCTCCCACCCAGGAAATCCCAAAGACCCTTTCATCACCCACCCCTCCCACGGAATCCCAAAGACCCTTTCATCACTCTCCCCCTCAGGAAATCCCAAAGACCCTTTCATCACCCTCCCACCCAGGAAATCCCAAAGACCCCTTCATCACCCTCCCCCCCGAGGAAATCCCAAGGACACTTTCATCATGCTACCACCGCCCCCAGCAAATCCGAAAGACCCATTCATCCGCCTACCCCCAGGAAATCCCAAAGACCCTTTCATCAACCTCCCCACCCAGGATATCCCAAAGACCCTTTCATCACCCTCCCCCACCACCAGGAAATCCCAAAAACCCTTTCATCACCCTCCCACCCAGGAAATCGCAAAGAACCATTCATCAGCCTCCCTCCAGGAAATCGCAAAGTCCCTTTCATCAGCCTCCCCCTCAGGAAATCCCAAAGACCCTTTCATCACCCTCACCTCCCTGGAAATCCCAAAGACACTTTCATAACCCACCCCACCCCAGGAAATCCCAAAGACCCTTTCATCACCTTCCCCCCTCAGGAAATCCCAAAGACCCTTTCATCACCCTCCCCCCGCAGGAAATCCCAAAGCCCCTTTCATCACCCTCCCCGCCCAGGAAATCCCAAAGACCCTTTCATCATCCTCCACCCATAGGAAATACCAAAGACCCTTTCATCACCCTCACCCCAGGAAATTCCAAAGACACTTTCATCACCCTCCCCCACCACCAGGAAATCCCAATGACCCTTTCATCACCCTCCCCGTCCGGAAATCCCAAAGACTCTTTCATCACCCAACGCCCGAGGAAATCCAAAAGACCCCTTCATAATTCTCCCCCTAGGAAATCCCAAAGACCCTTTTTTCACCCTCCCCCCCCAGGAAATCCTGAAGCCCCTTTCATCACCATCCCTGCCCAGGAAGTACCAAAGACCATTTCATCATCCTCCCCCCATAGGAAATCCAAAAGACCCTTTCATCACTCTCCCCCTCAGGAAATCCCAAAGCCCCTTTCATCATCGTCCCCGCCCAGGAAATCCCAAAGACCATTTCATCATCCTCCCCCCATAGGAAATCCAAAAGACCCTTTCATCACTCTCCCCCTCAGGAATTCCCAAAGACCCTCTCATCAGCCACCCCTCCCAAGGAATCCCAAAGACCCTTTCATCACTCTCCCCCTCAGGAAATCCCAAAGACCCTTTCATCACCCTCCCACCCAGGAAATCCCAAAGACCCTTTCATCACCCACCCCTCCCACGGAATCCCAAAGACCCTTTCATCACTCTCCCCCTCAGGAAATCCCAAAGACCCTTTCATCACCCTCCCACCCAGGAAATCCCAAAGACCCCTTCATCACCCTCCCCCCCCAGGAAATCCCAAGGACCCTTTCATCACGCTACCACCGCCCCCAGCAAATCCGAAAGACCCATTCATCCGCCTACCCCCAGGAAATCCCAAAGACCCTTTCATCAACCTCCCCACCCAGGATATCCCAAAGACCCTTTCATCACCCTCCCACCCAGGAAATCGCAAAGACCCATTCATCAGCCTCCCTCCAGGAAATCGCAAAGTCCCTTTCATCAGCCTCCCCCTCAGGAAATCCCAAAGACCCTTTCATCACCCTCACCTCCCTGGAAATCCCAAAGACACTTTCATAACCCACCCCACCCCAGGAAATCCCAAAGACCCTTTCATCACCTTCCCCCCTCAGGAAATCCCAAAGACCCTTTCATCACCCTCCCCCCCAGGAAATCCCAAAGCCCCTTTCATCACCCTCCCCGCCCAGGAAATCCCAAAGACCCTTTCATCATCCTCCCCCCATAGGAAATACCAAAGACCCTTTCATCACCCTCACCCCAGGAAATTCGAAAGACACTTTCATCACCCTCCCCCACCACCAGGAAATCCCAATGACCCTTTCATCACCCTCCCCGTCCGGAAATCCCAAAGACTCTTTCATCACCCAACGCCAGAGGAAATCCCAAAGACCCCTTCATAATTCTCCCCCTAGGAAATCCCAAAGACCCTTTTTTCACCCTCCCCCCCCAGGAAATCCCGAAGCCCCTTTCATCACCATCCCTGCCCAGGAAATCCCAAAGACCATTTCATCATCCTCCCCCCATAGGAAATCCAAAAGACCCTTTCATCACTCTCCCCCTCAGGAAATCCCAAAGCCCCTTTCATCACCGTCCCCGCCCAGGAAATCCCAAAGACCATTTCATCACCCTCCCCCCATAGGAAATCCAAAAGACCCTTTCATCACTCTCCCCCTCAGGAATTCCCAAAGACCCTCTCATCAGCCACCCCTCCCAAGGAATCCCAAAGACTCTTTCATCACTCTCCCCCTCAGGAAATCCCAAAGACCCTTTCATCACCCTCCCACCCAGGAAATCCCAAAGACCCTTTCATCACCCACCCCTCCCACGGAATCCCAAAGACCCTTTCATCACTCTCCCCCTCAGGAAATCCCAAAGACCCCTTCATCACCCTCCCCCCCAGGAAATCCCAAAGACCCTTTCATCACCCACCACTCCCACGGAATCACAAAGACCCTTTCATCACTCTCCCCCTCAGGAAATCCCAAAGACCCCTTCATCACCCTTCCTCCCAGGAAATCCCAAGGACCCTTTCATCACGCTACCCAAACCCCCCCAGGAAAACCCAAAGACCCATTCATCAGCCTCCCCCAAGGAAATCCCAAAGCCCCTTTCATCACCCTCCCCGCCCAGGTAATCGCAAAGACCATTTCATCATCCACACCCCATAGGAAATCCAAAAGACCCTTTCATCACTCTCCCCCTCAGGAAATCCCAAAGACCCTTTCATCACCCTCCCACCCAGGAAATCCCAAAGACCCTTTCATCACCCACATCTCCCACGGAATCCCAAAGACCCTTTCATCACTCTCCCCCTCAGGAAATCCCAAAGACCCCTTCATCACCCTCCCCCCCCCAGGAAATCCCAAGGACCCTTTCATCACGCTACCAACGCCCCCAGCAAATCCAAAAGACCCATTCATCCGCCTACCCCCAGGAAATCCCAAAGACCCTTTCATCAACCTCCCCACCCAGGAAATCCCAAAGACCCTTTCATCACCCTCCCCCACCACCAGGAAATCCCAAAAACCCTTTCATCACTCTCCCTTCCAGGAAATCCCAATGACCCTTTCATCACCCTCCCCGTCAGGAAATCCCAAAGACCCTTTTTTCACCCTCCCCCCCCCAGGAAATCCCGAAGCCCCTTTCATCACCATCCCTGCCCAGGAAATCCCAAAGACCATTTCATCATCCTCCCGCCATAGGAAATCCAAAAGACCCTTTCATCACTCTCCCCCTCAGGAAATCCCAAAGCCCCTTTCATCACCGTCCCCGCCCAGGAAATCCCAAAGACCATTTCATCATCCTCCCCCCATAGGAAATCCAAAAGACCCTTTCATCACTCTCCCCCTCAGGAATTCCCAAAGACCCTCTCATCAGCCACCCCTCCCAAGGAATCCCAAAGACCCTTTCATCACTCTCCCCCTCAGGAAATCCCAAAGACCCTTTCATCACCCTCCCACCCAGGAAATCCCAAAGACCCTTTCATCACCCACCCCTCCCACGGAATCCCAAAGACCCTTTCATCACTCTCCCCCTCAGGAAATCCCAAAGACCCTTTCATCACCCTCCCACCCAGGAAATCCCAAAGACCCCTTCATCACCCTCCCCCCCCAGGAAATCCCAAGGACCCTTTCATCACGCTACCACCGCCCCCAGCAAATCCGAAAGACCCATTCATCCGCCGACCCCCAGGAAATCCCAAAGACCCTTTCATCAACCTCCCCACCCAGGATATCCCAAAGACCCTTTCATCACCCTCCCCCACCACCAGGAAATCCCAAAAACCCTTTCATCACCCTCCCACCCAGGAAATCGCAAAGACCCATTCATCAGCCTCCCTCCAGGAAATCGCAAAGTCCCTTTCATCAGCCTCCCCCTCAGGAAATCCCAAAGACCCTTTCATCACCCTCACCTCCCTGGAAATCCCAAAGACACTTTCATAACCCACCCCACCCCAGGAAATCCCAAAGACCCTTTCACCACCTTCCCCCCTCAGGAAATCCCAAAGACCCTTTCATCACCCCCCCCCAGGAAATCCCAAAGCCCCTTTCATCACCCTCCCCGCCCAGGAAATCCCAAAGACCCTTTCATCATCCTCCCCCCATAGGAAATACCAAAGACCCTTTCATCACCCTCACCCCAGGAAATTCCAAAGACACTTTCATCACCCTCCCCCACCGCCAGGAAATCCCAATGACCCTTTCATCACCCTCCCCGTCCGGAAATCCCAAAGACTCTTTCATCACCCAACGCCCGAGGAAATCCCAAAGACCCCTTCATCATTCTCCCCCTAGGAAATCCCAAAGACCCTTTTTTCACCCTCCCCCCCAAGGAAATCCCGAAGCCCCTTTCATCACCATCCCTGCCCAGGAAATCCCAAAGACCATTTCATCATCCTCCCCCCATAGGAAATCCAAAAGACCCTTTCATCACTCTCCCCCTCAGGAAATCCCAAAGCCCCTTTCATCACCGTCCCCGCCCAGGAAATCCCAAAGACCATTTCATCATCCTCACCCCATAGGAAATCCAAAAGACCCTTTCATCACTCTCCCCCTCAGGAATTCCCAAAGACCCTCTCATCAGCCACCCCTCCCAAGGAATCCCAAAGACCCTTTCATCACTCTCCCCCTCAGGAAATCCCAAAGACCCTTTCATCACCCTCCCACCCAGGAAATCCCAAAGACCCTTTCATCACCCACCCCTCCCACGGAATCCCAAAGACCCTTTCATCACTCTCCCCCTCAGGAAATCCCAAAGACCCCTTCATCACCCACCCCCCCAGGAAATCCCAAAGACCCTTTCATCACCCACCCCTCCCACGGAATCCCAAAGACCCTTTCATCACTCTCCCCCTCAGGAAATCCCAAGGACCCTTTCATCACGCTACCCAAACCCCCCCAGGAAAACCCAAAGACCCATTCATCAGCTTCCCCCAAGGAAATCCCAAAGCCCCTTTCATCACCCTCCCCGCCCAGGTAATCGCAAAGACCATTTCATCATCCACACCCCATAGGAAATCCAAAAGACCCTTTCATCACTCTCCCCCTCAGGAAATCCCAAAGACCCTTTCATCACCCTCCCACCCAGGAAATCCCAAAGACCCTTTCATCACCCACCCCTCCCACGGAATCCCAAAGACCCTTTCATCACTCTCCCCCTCAGGAAATCCCAAAGACCCCTTCATCACCCTCCCCCCCCCAGGAAATCCCAAGGACCCTTTCATCACGCTACCAACGCACCCCAGCAAATCCGAAAGACCCATTCATCCGCCTACCGCCAGGAAATCCCAAAGACCCTTTCATCAACCTCCCCACCCAGGAAATCCCAAAGACCCTTTCATCACCCTCCCCCACCACCAGGAAATCCCAAAAACCCTTTCATCACTCTCCCTTCCAGGAAATCCCAATGACCCTTTCATCACCCTCCCCGTCAGGAAATCCCAAAGACCCTTTTTTCACCCTCCCCCCCCCAGGAAATCCAGAAGCCCCTTTCATCACCATCCCTGCCCAGGAAATCCCAAAGACCATTTCATCATCCTCCCGCCATAGGAAATCCAAAAGACCCTTTCATCACTCTCCCCCTCAGGAAATCCCAAAGCCCCTTTCATCACCGTCCCCGCCCAGGAAATTCCAAAGACCATTTCATCATCCTCCCCCCATAGGAAATCCAAAAGACCCTTTCATCACTCTCCCCCTCAGGAATTCCCAAAGACCCTCTCATCAGCCACCCCTCCCAAGGAATCCCAAAGACCCTTTCATCACTCTCCCCCTCAGGAAATCCCAAAGACCCTTTCATCACCCTCCCACACAGGAAATCCCAAAGACCCTTTCATCACCCACCCCTCCCACGGAATCCCAAAGTCCCTTTCATCACTCTCCCCCTCAGGAAATCCCAAAGACCCTTTCATCACCCCCCCACCCAGGAAATCCCAAAGACCCCTTCATCACCCTCCCCCCCCAGGAAATCCCAAGGACCCTTTCATCACGCTACCACCGCCCCCAGCAAATCCGAAAGACCCATTCATCCACCTACCCCCAGGAAATCCCAAAGACCCTTTCATCAACCTCCCCACCCAGGATATCCCAAAGACCCTTTCATCACCCTCCCCCACCACCAGGAAATCCCAAAAACCCTTTCATCACCCTCCCACCCAGGAAATCGCAAAGACCCATTCATCAGCCTCCCTCCAGGAAATCGCAAAGTCCCTTTCATCAGCCTCCCCCTCAGGAAATCCCAAAGACCCTTTCATCACCCTCACCTCCCTGGAAATCCCAAAGACACTTTCATAACCCACCCCACCCCAGGAAATCCCAAAGACCCTTTCACCACCTTCCCCCCTCAGGAAATCCCAAAGACCCTTTCATCACCCTCCCCCCCCAGGAAATCCCAAAGCCCCTTTCATCACCCTCCCCGCCCAGGAAATCCCAAAGACCCTTTCATCATCCTCCCCCCATAGGAAATACCAAAGACCCTTTCATCACCCTCACCCCAGGAAATTCCAAAGACACTTTCATCACCCTCCCCCACCGCCAGGAAATCCCAATGACCCTTTCATCACCCTCCCCGTCCGGAAATCCCAAAGACTCTTTCATCACCCAACGCCCGAGGAAATTCCAAAGACCCCTTCATCATTCTCCCCCTAGGAAATCCCAAAGACCCTTTTTTCACCCTCCCCCCCGAGGAAATCCCGAAGCCCCTTTCATCACCATCCCTGCCCAGGAAATCCCAAAGACCATTTCATCATCCTCCCCCCATAGGAAATCCAAAAGACCCTTTCATCACTCTCCCCCTCAGGAAATCCCAAAGCCCCTTTCATCACCGTCCCCGCCCAGGAAATCCCAAAGACCATTTCATCATCCTCCCCCCATAGGAAATCCAAAAGACCCTTTCATCACTGTCCCCCTCAGGAATTCCCAAAGACCCTCTCATCAGCCACCCCTCCCAAGGAATCCCAAAGACACTTTCATCACTCGCCCCCTCAGGAAATCTCAAAGGCCCTTTCATCACCCTCCCACCCAGGAAATCCCAAAGACCCTTTCATCACCCACCCCTCCCACGAAATCCCAAAGACCCTTTCATCACCCACCCCTCCCAAGGAATCCCAAAGACTCTTTCATCACTCTCCCCCTCAGGAAATCCCAAAGACCCCTTCATCACCCTTCCTCCCAGGAAATCCCAAGGACCCTTTCATCACGCTACCCAAACCCCCCCAGGAAAACCCAAAGACCCATTCATCAGCCTCCCCCAAGGAAATCCCAAAGCCCCTTTCATCACCCTCCCCGCCCAGGTAATCGCAAAGACCATTTCATCACCCTCCCCCCATAGGAAATCCAAAAGACCCTTTCATCACTCTCCCCCTCAGGAAATCCCAAAGACCCTTTCATCACCCTCCCACCCAGGAAATCCCAAAGACCCTTTCATCACCCACCGCTCCCACGCAATCCCAAAGACCCTTTCATCACTCTCCCCCTCAGGAAATCCCAAAGACCCCTTCATCACCCTCCCCCCCCAGGAAATCCCAAGGACCCTTTCATCACGCTACCACCGCCCCCAGCAAATCCGAAAGACCCATTCATCCGCCAACCCCCAGGAAATCCCAAAGACCCTTTCATCAACCTCCCCACCCAGGAAATCCCAAAGACCCTTTCATCACCCTCCCCCACCACCAGGAAATCCCAAAGACCATTTCATCATCCTCCCTCCATAGGAAATCCAAAAGAACCTTTCATCACTCTCCCCCTCAGGAAATCCCAAAGACCCTTTCATCACCCTCCCACCCAGGAAATCTCAAAGACCCTTTCATCACCCACCCCTCCCACGGATTCGCAAAGACCCTTTCATCACTCTCCCCCTCAGGAAATCCCAAAGACCCATTCATCAGCCTCCCTCCAGGAAATCCCAAAGTCCCTTTCATCAGCCTCCCCCTTGGAAATCCCAAAAACCCATTCATCACCCTCACCTCCCTGGAAATCCCAAAGACACTTTCATAACCCTCCCCACCCCAGGAAATCCCAAAGACCCTTTCATCACCTTCCCCCCTCAGGAAATCCCAAAGCCCCTTTCATCACCCTCCCCGCCCAGGAAATCCCAAAGACCCTTTCATCATCCTCCCCCCATCGGAAATCCCAAAGACCTTTTCATCACCCTCACCCCAGGAAATTCCAAAGACACTTTCATCACCCTCCCCCACCACCAGGAAATCCCAATAACACTTTCGTCACCCTCCCCGTCCGGAAATCCCAAAGACCCTTTTTTCACCCTCCCCCCACAGGAAATCCCAAAGCCCCTTTCATCACCGTCCCCACCCAGGAAATCCCAAAGACCATTTCATCATCCTCCCCCCATAGGAAATCCAAAAGACCCTTTCATCACTCTCCCCCTCAGGAAATCCCAAAGGACCCTTTCATCAGGCTACCACCACCCCCCAGCAAATCCGAAAGACCCTTTCATCAACCTCCCACCCAGGAAATCCCAAAGACCCTTTCATCACCCACCCCTCCCACGGAATCCCAAAGACCCTTTCATCACTCTCCCACTCAGGAAATCCCAAAGACCCCTTCATCACCCTCCCCCCCAGGAAATCCCAAGGACCCTTTCATCAGGCTACCACCACCCCCCAGCAAATCCGAAAGACCCATTCATCCGCCTACCCCCTGGAAATCCCAAAGACCCTTTCATCAACCTCCCAACCCAGGAAATCCCAAAGACCCTTTCATCACCCTCCCCCACCACCAGGAAATCCCAAAGACCCTTTCATCACTCTCCCCTCCAAGAAATCCCAATGACCCTTTCATCACCTTCCCCATCAGGAAATCCCAAAGACCCTTTCATCACCCAACACCCGAGGAAATCCCAAAGACCCCTTCATCATTCTCTCCCGAGGAAATCCCAAAGACCCTTTTTAAACCCTCCCCCGCCCAGGAAATCCCAAGGCCCCTTTCATCACCCTCCCCGCCCAGGAAATCCCAAAGACCATTTCATCATCCTCCCCCCACAGGAAATCCAAAAGACCCTTTCATCACTCTCCCCCGCAGGAAATCCCAAAGACCCTTTCATCACCCTCCCACCCAGGAAATCCCAAAGACCCTTTCATCACCCACCCCTCCCGAGGAATCCCAAAGACCCTTTCATCATTCTCCCCCTCAGGAAATCCCAAAGACCCTTTCATCACCCTCCCACCCAGGAAATCCCAAAGACCCTTTCATCACCCACCCCTCCCACGGAATCCCAAAGACCCTTTCATCACTCTCCCCCTCAGGAAATCCCAAAGACCCCTTCATCACCCACCCCCCCCAGGAAATCCCAAGGACCCTTTCATCTCGCTTCCACCCCCCACCCCAGCAAATCCGAAAGACCCATTCATCTGCGTACCCCAGGAAATCCCGAAGACCCTTTCATCACCCTCCCCCACCACCAGGAAATCCCAAAAACCCTTTCATCACTCTCCCCTCCAGGAAATCCCAATGACCCTTTCATCACCCTCCCCGTCAGGAAATCCCAAAGACTCTTTCATCGCCCAACGTCCGAGGAAATCCCAAAGACCCCTTCATCATTCTCCCCCGAGGAAATCCCAAAGACCCTTTTTTCACCCTTCCCCGCCCCCCAGGAAATCCCAAAGCCCCTTACATCATCCTCCCTGCCCAGGAAATCCCAAAGACCATTTCATCATCCTCCCCCCAAAGGAAATCCAAAAGACCCTTTCATCACTCTCCCCCTCAGGAAATCCCAAAGACCCTTTCATCACCCTCCCACCCAGGAAATCCCAAAGACCCTTTCATCACCCACCCCTCCCACGGAATCCCAGAGACCCTTTCCTCACTCTCCCCCTCAGGAAATCCCAAAGACCCTTTCATCACACTCCCACCCAGGAAATCCCAAAGACCCTTTCATCACCCACCCCTCCCACGGAATCCCAAATACCCTTTCATCACTCTCCCCCTCAGGAAATCCCAAAGACCCCTTCATCACCCACCCCCCCAGGAAATCCCAAGGACCCTTTCATCACGCGACCACCCCCCCCCAGGAAATCCGAAAGACCCATTCATCAGCCTATCCCCAGGAAATCCCAAAGACCCTTTCATCAACCTCCCCACCCAGGAAATCCCAAAGACCCTTTCATCACCCTCCCACCGCCCCCCCCGGAAATCCCAAAGACACTTTCATCACCCTCCCCCCCCATGAAATTCCTAAGACGCTTTCATTACCCTCCCCCAGATAAATCCCAAAGACCCCTTCATCACCCACCCCTCCCACGGAATCCCAAAGACCCTTTCATCACTCTCCCCCTCAGGAAATCCCAAAGACCCTTTCATCACCCTCCCACCCAGGAAATCCCAAA
The DNA here is from genome assembly GCF_036365525.1 of Heterodontus francisci. NCBI lineage: Eukaryota > Metazoa > Chordata > Chondrichthyes > Heterodontiformes > Heterodontidae > Heterodontus > Heterodontus francisci. The sequence goes on along the minus strand of NC_090411.1, from coordinate 7,302,651 downwards.
GACCCTTTCAGCACCCACCCCTCCCACGGAATCCCAAAGACCCTTTCATCACTCTCCCCCTCAGGAAATCCAAAAGACCCCTTCATCACCCTCCCACCCAGGAAATCCCAAAGACCCTTTCATCACTCTCCCCTCCAGGAAATCCCAATGACCTTTTCATCACCCTCCCTGTCAGGAAATCCCAAAGACTCTTTCATCACCCAACGCCCGAGGAAATCCCAAAGACCCCTTCATCATTCTCCCCCGAGGAAATCCCAAAGACCCTTTTTTCACCCTCCCCCCCCAGGAAATCCCAAAGCCCCTTTCATCACCCTCCCCGCCCAGGAAATCCCAAAGACCATTTCATTATCCTCCCCCCATATGAAATCCAAAAGACCCTTTCATCACTCTCCCCCTCAGGAAATCCCAAAGACCCTTTCATCACCCTCCCACCCAGGAAATCCCAAAGACCCTTTCATCACCCACCCCTCCCACGGAATCCCAAAGACCCTTTCATCACTCTCCCCCTCAGGAAATCCCAAAGACCCTTTCAGCACCCTCCCACCCAGGAAGTCCCAAAGACCATTTCATCACTCACCCCTCCCACGGAATCCCAAAGACCCTTTCATCACTCTCCCCCTCAGCAAATCCCAAGGACCCTTTCATCACGCTACCACCCCCCCCAGGAAATCCGAAAGACCCATTCATCAGCCTACCCCCAGGAAATCCCAAAGACCCTTTCATCAACCTCCCCACCCAGTAAATCCTAAAGACCCTTTCATCACCCTCCCACCGCCCCTCCCCAGGAAATCCCAAAGACACTTACATCAACCTGCCCCCCCACGGAATCCCAAAGACCCTTTCATCACTCTCCCCCTCAGGAAATCCCAAAGACGCTTTCATCACCCTCCCACCCAGGAAATCCCAAAGACCCTTTCATCACTCTCCCCCTCAGGAAATCCCAAAGACCCTTTCATCACCCACCCACCCAAGAAATCCCAAAGACACTTTCATCACTCTCCCCCTCAGGAAATCCCAAAGACCCTTTCATCAACCACCCCTCCCACGGAATCCCAAAGACCCTTTCATCACTCTCCCCCTCAGGAAATCCCAAAGACCCCTTCATCACCCTCCCCCCCAGGAAATCCCAAGGACCCTTTCATCACGCTACCACCGCCCCCAGGAAATCCGAAAGACCCATTCATCAGCCTACCCCCCGGAAATCCCAAAGACCCTTTCATCACCCTGACCTCCCTGGAAATCCCAAAGAGACTTTCATAACCCTCCCCACCCCAGGAAATCCCAAAGACCCTTTCATCACCTTCCCCCCTCAGGAAATCCCAAAGACCCTTTCATCACCCTCCCCCCCCAGGAAAGCCCAAAGCCCCTTTCATCACCCTCCCCGCCCAGGAAATCCCAAAGACCATTTCATCATCCTCCCCCCATAGGAAATCCAAAAGACCCTTTCATCACTCTCCCCCTCAGTAAATCCCAAAGACCCTTTCATCACCCTCCCACCCAGGAAATCCCAAAGACCCTTTCATCACCCACCCCTCCCACGGAATCCCAGAGACCCTTTCATCACTCTCCCCCTCAGGAAATCCCAAATACCCTTTCATCACACTCCCACCCAGGAAATCCCAAAGACCCTTTCATCACCCACCCCTCCCACGGAATCCCAAAGACTCTTTCATCACTCTCCCCCTCAGGAACTCCCAAAGACCCCTTCATCACCCTCCCCCCCAGGAAATCCCAAGGACCCTTTCATCACGCTACCACCGCCCCCAGGAAATCCGAAAGACCCATTCATCAAACTCCCCACCCAGGAAATCCCAAAGACCCTTTCATCACCCTCCCACCCAGGAAATCCCAAAGACCCTTTCATTATCCTCCCCCCATATGAAATCCAAAAGACCCTTTCATCACTCTCCCCCTCAGGAAATCCCAAAGACCCTTTCATCACCCTCCCACCCAGGAAATCCCAAAGACCCTTTCATCAAACACCCCTCCCACGGAATCCCAAAGACCCTTTCATCACTCTCCCCCTCAGGAAATCCCAAAGACCCTTTCAGCACCCTCCCACCCAGGAAGTCCCAAAGACCCTTTCATCACTCACCCCTCCCACGGAATCCCAAAGACCCTTTCATCACTCTCCCCCTCAGCAAATCCCAAGGACCCTTTCATCACGCTACCACCCCCCCCAGGAAATCCGAAAGACCCATTCATCAGCCTACCCCCAGGAAATCCCAAAGACCCTTTCATCAACCTCCCCACCCAGGAAATCCTAAAGACCCTTTCATCACCCTCCCACCGCCCCTCCCCAGGAAATCCCAAAGACACTTACATCAACCTGCCCCCCCACGGAATCCCAAAGACCCTTTCATCACTCTCCCCCTCAGGAAATCCCAAAGACGCTTTCATCACCCTCCCACCCAGGAAATCCCAAAGACCCTTTCATCACTCTCCCCCTCAGGAAATCCCAAAGACCCTTTCATCACCCACCCACCCAAGAAATCCCAAAGACACTTTCATCACTCTCCCCCTCAGGAAATCCCAAAGACCCTTTCATCAACCACCCCTCCCACGGAATCCCAAAGACCCTTTCATCACTCTCCCCCTCAGGAAATCCCAAAGACCCCTTCATCACCCTCCCCCCCAGGAAATCCCAAGGACCCTTTCATCACGCTACCACCGCCCCCAGGAAATCCGAAAGACCCATTCATCAACCTACCCCCCGGAAATCCCAAAGACCCTTTCATCACCCTCACCTCCCTGGAAATCCCAAAGAGACTTTCATAACCCTCCCCACCCCAGGAAATCCCAAAGACCCTTTCATCACCTTCCCCCCTCAGGAAATCCCAAAGACCCTTTCATCACCCTCCCCCCCCAGGAAAGCACAAAGCCCCTTTCATCACCCTCCCCGCCCAGGAAATCCCAAAGACCATTTCATCATCCTCCCCCCATAGGAAATCCAAAAGACCCTTTCATCACTCTCCCCCTCAGTAAATCCCAAAGACCCTTTCATCACCCTCCCACCCAGGAAATCCCAAAGACCCTTTCATCACCCACCCCTCCCACGGAATCGTAGAGACCCTTTCATCACTCTCCCCCTCAGGAAATCCCAAATACCCTTTCATCACACTCCCACCCAGGAAATCCCAAAGACCCTTTCATCACCCACCCCTCCCACGGAATCCCAAAGACTCTTTCATCACTCTCCCCCTCAGGAACTCCCAAAGACCCCTTCATCACCCTCCCCCCCAGGAAATCCCAAGGACCCTTTCATCACGCTACCACCGCCCCCAGGAAATCCGAAAGACCCATTCATCAGCCTACTCCCAGGAAATCCCAAAGACCCTTTCATCAAACTCCCCACCCAGGAAATCCCAAAGACCCTTTCATCACCCTCCCACCGCCCCCCCCCCCTGGAAATCCCAAAGACACTTTCATCACCCTCCCCCCCCATGAAATTCCTAAGACGCTTTCATTACCCTCCCCCAAGTAAATCCCAAAGACCCCTTCATCACCCACACCTCCCACCGAATCCCAAAGACCCTTTCATCACTCTCCCCCTCAGGAAATCCCAAAGACCCTTTCATCACCCTCCCACCCAGGAAATCCCAAAGACCCTTTCATCACCCACCCCTCCCACGGAATCCCAAAGAGCCTTTCATCACTCTCCCACTCAGGAAATCCCAAAGACCCTTTCATCACCCTCCCACCCAGGAAATCCCAAAGACCCTTTCATCACCCACCCCTCCCACGGAATCCCAAAGACCCTTTCATCACTCTCCCCCTCAGGAAATCCCAAAGACCCCTTCATCACCCTCCCCCCCAGGAAATCCCAAGGAGCCTTTCATCAGGCTACCACCACCCCCCAGCAAATCCGAAAGACCCATTCATCCACCTACCCCCAGGAAATCCCAAAGACCCTTTCATCAACCTCCCCATCCAGGAAATCCCAAAGACCCTTTCATCCCCCTCCCCCACCACCAGGAAATCCCAAAGACCCTTGCATGACTCTCCCCTCCAGGAAATCCCAATGACCTTTTCATCACCCTCCCCGTCAGGAAATCCCGAAGATTCTTTCATCACCCAACGCCCGAGGAAATCCCCAAGACCCCTTCATCATTCTCCCCCGAGGAAATCCCAAAGACCCTTTTTCACCCTCCCCCCCCAGGAAATCCCAAAGCCCCTTTCATCACACTCCCCGCCCAGGAAATCCCAAAGACCATTTCATTATCCTCCCCCCATAGGAAATCCAAAAGACCCTTTCATCATTCTCCCCCTCAGGAAATCCCAAAGACCCTTTCAGCACCCTCCCACCCAGGAAATCCCAAAGACCCTTTCATCACCCACCCCTCCCACGGAATCCCAAAGACCCTTTCATCACTCTCCCCCTCAGGAAATCCCAAAGACCCTTTCAGCACCCTCCCACCCAGGAAGTCCCAAAGACCCTTTCATCACTCACCCCTCCCACGGAATCCCAAAGAGCCTTTCATCACGCTCCCCCTCAGGAAATCCCAAAGACCCCTTCATCAGCCTCCCCCCCAGCAGATCCCAAGGACCCTTTCATCACGCTACCACACCCCTCCCCCAGGAAATCCGAAAGACCCATTCATCAGTCTACCCCCAGGAAATCCCAAAGACCCTTTCATCAACCTCCCCACCCAGGAAATCCCAAAGACCCTTTCATCACCCTCCCACCGCCCCTCCCCAGGAAATCCCAAAGACACTTACATCAACCTCCCCCCCCACGGAATCCCAAAGACCCTTTCATCACTCTCCCCCTCAGGAAATCCCAAAGACCCTTTCATCACCCTCCCACCCAGGAAATCCCAAAGACCCTTTCATCACTCTCCCCCTCAGGAAATCCCAAAGACCCTTTCATCACCCTCCCACCCAGGAAATCCCAATGACCCTTTCATCACTCTCCCCGTCAGGAAATCCCAAAAAACCCCTTCATCACCCTCCCCCCTAGGAAATCCCAAGGACCCTTTCATCACGCTACCACCCACCCCAGGAAATCCGAAAGACCCATTCAGCAGCCTACCCCCTGGAAATCCCAAAGACCCTTTCATCACCCTCACCTCCCTGGAAATCCCAAAGAGACTTTCATAACCCTCCCCACCCCAGGAAATCCCAAAGACACTTTCATCACCTTCACCCCTCAGGAAATCCCAAAGACCCTTTCATCACCCTCCCCCCACAGGAAATCCCAAAGCCCCTTTCATCACCCTCCCCGCCCAGGAAATCCCAAAGACCATTTCGTCATCCTCCCCCCATAGGAAATCCAAAAGACCCTTTCATCACTCTCCCCCTCAGGAAATCCCAAAGACCCTTTCATCACCCTCCCACCCAGGAAATCCCAAAGACCCTTTCATCACCCACCCCTCCCACGGAATCGCAGAGACCCTTTCATCACTCTCCCCCTCAGGAAATCCCAAATACCCTTTCATCACACTCCCACCCAGGAAATCCCAAAGACCCTTTCATCACCCACCCCTCCCACGGAATCCCAAAGACTCTTTCATCACTCTCCCCCTCAGGAAATCCCAAATACCCCTTCATCACCCTCCCCCCCAGGAAATCCCAAGGACCCTTTCATCACACTACCACCCCCCCCAGGAAATCCGAAAGACCCATTCATCAGCCTACCCCCAGGAAATCCCAAAGACCCTTTCATCAACCTCCCCACCCAGGAAATCCCAAAGACCCTTTCATCACCCTCCCACCGCCCCTCCCTGGAAATCCCAAAGACACTTTCATCACCCTCCACCCCCCCATGAAATTCCTAAGACTCTTTCATTACCCTCCCCCAAGGAAATCCCAAAGGCCATTTCGTCATCCTCCCCCCATAGGAAATCCAAAAGACCCTTTCATCACTCTCCCCCTCAGGAAATCCCAAAGACCCTTTCATCACCCTCCCACCCAGGAAATCCCAAAGACCCTTTCATCACCCACCCCTCCCACGGAATCCCAGAGACCCTTACATCACTCTCCCCCTCAGGAAATCCCAAATACCCTTTCATCACACTCCCACCCAGGAAATGCCAAAGACCCTTTCATCACTCACCCCTCCCACGGAATCCCAAAGACCCTTTCATCACTCTCCCCCTCAGGAAATCCCAAAGACCCTTTCATCACCCTCCCACCCAGGAAATCCCAAAGACCCTTTCATCACCCACCCCTCCCACGGAATCCCAAATACCCTTTCATCACTCTCCCCCTCAGGAAATCCCAAAGACCCCTTCATCACCCACCCCCCCAGGAAATCCCAAGGACCCTTTCATCACGCGACCACCCCCCCCCAGGAAATCCGAAAGACCCATTCATCAGCCTATCCCCAGGAAATCCCAAAGACCCTTTCATCAACCTCCCCACCCAGGAAATCCCAAAGACCCTTTCATCACCCTCCCACCGCCCCCCCCGGAAATCCCAAAGACACTTTCATCACCCTCCCCCCCCATGAAATTCCTAAGACGCTTTCATTACCCTCCCCCAGATAAATCCCAAAGACCCCTTCATCACCCACCCCTCCCACGGAATCCCAAAGACCCTTTCATCACTCTCCCCCTCAGGAAATCCCAAAGACCCTTTCATCACCCTCCCACCCAGGAAATCCCAAAGACCCTTTCAGCACCCACCCCTCCCACGGAATCCCAAAGACCCTTTCATCACTCTCCCCCTCAGGAAATCCAAAAGACCCCTTCATCACCCTCCCACCCAGGAAATCCCAAAGACCCTTTCATCACTCTCCCCTCCAGGAAATCCCAATGACCTTTTCATCACCCTCCCTGTCAGGAAATCCCAAAGACTCTTTCATCACCCAACGCCCGAGGAAATCCCAAAGACCCCTTCATCATTCTCCCCCGAGGAAATCCCAAAGACCCTTTTTTCACCCTCCCCCCCCAGGAAATCCCAAAGCCCCTTTCATCACCCTCCCCGCCCAGGAAATCCCAAAGACCATTTCATTATCCTCCCCCCATATGAAATCCAAAAGACCCTTTCATCACTCTCCCCCTCAGGAAATCCCAAAGACCCTTTCATCACCCTCCCACCCAGGAAATCCCAAAGACCCTTTCATCACCCACCCCTCCCACGGAATCCCAAAGACCCTTTCATCACTCTCCCCCTCAGGAAATCCCAAAGACCCTTTCAGCACCCTCCCACCCAGGAAGTCCCAAAGACCATTTCATCACTCACCCCTCCCACGGAATCCCAAAGACCCTTTCATCACTCTCCCCCTCAGCAAATCCCAAGGACCCTTTCATCACGCTACCACCCCCCCCAGGAAATCCGAAAGACCCATTCATCAGCCTACCCCCAGGAAATCCCAAAGACCCTTTCATCAACCTCCCCACCCAGTAAATCCTAAAGACCCTTTCATCACCCTCCCACCGCCCCTCCCCAGGAAATCCCAAAGACACTTACATCAACCTGCCCCCCCACGGAATCCCAAAGACCCTTTCATCACTCTCCCCCTCAGGAAATCCCAAAGACGCTTTCATCACCCTCCCACCCAGGAAATCCCAAAGACCCTTTCATCACTCTCCCCCTCAGGAAATCCCAAAGACCCTTTCATCACCCACCCACCCAAGAAATCCCAAAGACACTTTCATCACTCTCCCCCTCAGGAAATCCCAAAGACCCTTTCATCAACCACCCCTCCCACGGAATCCCAAAGACCCTTTCATCACTCTCCCCCTCAGGAAATCCCAAAGACCCCTTCATCACCCTCCCCCCCAGGAAATCCCAAGGACCCTTTCATCACGCTACCACCGCCCCCAGGAAATCCGAAAGACCCATTCATCAGCCTACCCCCCGGAAATCCCAAAGACCCTTTCATCACCCTGACCTCCCTGGAAATCCCAAAGAGACTTTCATAACCCTCCCCACCCCAGGAAATCCCAAAGACCCTTTCATCACCTTCCCCCCTCAGGAAATCCCAAAGACCCTTTCATCACCCTCCCCCCCCAGGAAAGCCCAAAGCCCCTTTCATCACCCTCCCCGCCCAGGAAATCCCAAAGACCATTTCATCATCCTCCCCCCATAGGAAATCCAAAAGACCCTTTCATCACTCTCCCCCTCAGTAAATCCCAAAGACCCTTTCATCACCCTCCCACCCAGGAAATCCCAAAGACCCTTTCATCACCCACCCCTCCCACGGAATCCCAGAGACCCTTTCATCACTCTCCCCCTCAGGAAATCCCAAATACCCTTTCATCACACTCCCACCCAGGAAATCCCAAAGACCCTTTCATCACCCACCCCTCCCACGGAATCCCAAAGACTCTTTCATCACTCTCCCCCTCAGGAACTCCCAAAGACCCCTTCATCACCCTCCCCCCCAGGAAATCCCAAGGACCCTTTCATCACGCTACCACCGCCCCCAGGAAATCCGAAAGACCCATTCATCAAACTCCCCACCCAGGAAATCCCAAAGACCCTTTCATCACCCTCCCACCCAGGAAATCCCAAAGACCCTTTCATTATCCTCCCCCCATATGAAATCCAAAAGACCCTTTCATCACTCTCCCCCTCAGGAAATCCCAAAGACCCTTTCATCACCCTCCCACCCAGGAAATCCCAAAGACCCTTTCATCAAACACCCCTCCCACGGAATCCCAAAGACCCTTTCATCACTCTCCCCCTCAGGAAATCCCAAAGACCCTTTCAGCACCCTCCCACCCAGGAAGTCCCAAAGACCCTTTCATCACTCACCCCTCCCACGGAATCCCAAAGACCCTTTCATCACTCTCCCCCTCAGCAAATCCCAAGGACCCTTTCATCACGCTACCACCCCCCCCAGGAAATCCGAAAGACCCATTCATCAGCCTACCCCCAGGAAATCCCAAAGACCCTTTCATCAACCTCCCCACCCAGGAAATCCTAAAGACCCTTTCATCACCCTCCCACCGCCCCTCCCCAGGAAATCCCAAAGACACTTACATCAACCTGCCCCCCCACGGAATCCCAAAGACCCTTTCATCACTCTCCCCCTCAGGAAATCCCAAAGACGCTTTCATCACCCTCCCACCCAGGAAATCCCAAAGACCCTTTCATCACTCTCCCCCTCAGGAAATCCCAAAGACCCTTTCATCACCCACCCACCCAAGAAATCCCAAAGACACTTTCATCACTCTCCCCCTCAGGAAATCCCAAAGACCCTTTCATCAACCACCCCTCCCACGGAATCCCAAAGACCCTTTCATCACTCTCCCCCTCAGGAAATCCCAAAGACCCCTTCATCACCCTCCCCCCCAGGAAATCCCAAGGACCCTTTCATCACGCTACCACCGCCCCCAGGAAATCCGAAAGACCCATTCATCAACCTACCCCCCGGAAATCCCAAAGACCCTTTCATCACCCTCACCTCCCTGGAAATCCCAAAGAGACTTTCATAACCCTCCCCACCCCAGGAAATCCCAAAGACCCTTTCATCACCTTCCCCCCTCAGGAAATCCCAAAGACCCTTTCATCACCCTCCCCCCCCAGGAAAGCCCAAAGCCCCTTTCATCACCCTCCCCGCCCAGGAAATCCCAAAGACCATTTCATCATCCTCCCCCCATAGGAAATCCAAAAGACCCTTTCATCACTCTCCCCCTCAGTAAATCCCAAAGACCCTTTCATCACCCTCCCACCCAGGAAATCCCAAAGACCCTTTCATCACCCACCCCTCCCACGGAATCGTAGAGACCCTTTCATCACTCTCCCCCTCAGGAAATCCCAAATACCCTTTCATCACACTCCCACCCAGGAAATCCCAAAGACCCTTTCATCACCCACCCCTCCCACGGAATCCCAAAGACTCTTTCATCACTCTCCCCCTCAGGAACTCCCAAAGACCCCTTCATCACCCTCCCCCCCAGGAAATCCCAAGGACCCTTTCATCACGCTACCACCGCCCCCAGGAAATCCGAAAGACCCATTCATCAGCCTACTCCCAGGAAATCCCAAAGACCCTTTCATCAAACTCCCCACCCAGGAAATCCCAAAGACCCTTTCATCACCCTCCCACCGCCCCCCCCCCCTGGAAATCCCAAAGACACTTTCATCACCCTCCCCCCCCATGAAATTCCTAAGACGCTTTCATTACCCTCCCCCAAGTAAATCCCAAAGACCCCTTCATCACCCACACCTCCCACCGAATCCCAAAGACCCTTTCATCACTCTCCCCCTCAGGAAATCCCAAAGACCCTTTCATCACCCTCCCACCCAGGAAATCCCAAAGACCCTTTCATCACCCACCCCTCCCACGGAATCCCAAAGAGCCTTTCATCACTCTCCCACTCAGGAAATCCCAAAGACCCTTTCATCACCCTCCCACCCAGGAAATCCCAAAGACCCTTTCATCACCCACCCCTCCCACGGAATCCCAAAGACCCTTTCATCACTCTCCCCCTCAGGAAATCCCAAAGACCCCTTCATCACCCTCCCCCCCAGGAAATCCCAAGGAGCCTTTCATCAGGCTACCACCACCCCCCAGCAAATCCGAAAGACCCATTCATCCACCTACCCCCAGGAAATCCCAAAGACCCTTTCATCAACCTCCCCATCCAGGAAATCCCAAAGACCCTTTCATCCCCCTCCCCCACCACCAGGAAATCCCAAAGACCCTTGCATGACTCTCCCCTCCAGGAAATCCCAATGACCTTTTCATCACCCTCCCCGTCAGGAAATCCCGAAGACTCTTTCATCACCCAACGCCCGAGGAAATCCCCAAGACCCCTTCATCATTCTCCCCCGAGGAAATCCCAAAGACCCTTTTTCACCCTCCCCCCCCAGGAAATCCCAAAGCCCCTTTCATCACACTCCCCGCCCAGGAAATCCCAAAGACCATTTCATTATCCTCCCCCCATAGGAAATCCAAAAGACCCTTTCATCATTCTCCCCCTCAGGAAATCCCAAAGACCCTTTCAGCACCCTCCCACCCAGGAAATCCCAAAGACCCTTTCATCACCCACCCCTCCCACGGAATCCCAAAGACCCTTTCATCACTCTCCCCCTCAGGAAATCCCAAAGACCCTTTCAGCACCCTCCCACCCAGGAAGTCCCAAAGACCCTTTCATCACTCACCCCTCCCACGGAATCCCAAAGAGCCTTTCATCACGCTCCCCCTCAGGAAATCCCAAAGACCCCTTCATCAGCCTCCCCCCCAGCAGATCCCAAGGACCCTTTCATCACGCTACCACACCCCTCCCCCAGGAAATCCGAAAGACCCATTCATCAGTCTACCCCCAGGAAATCCCAAAGACCCTTTCATCAACCTCCCCACCCAGGAAATCCCAAAGACCCTTTCATCACCCTCCCACCGCCCCTCCCCAGGAAATCCCAAAGACACTTACATCAACCTCCCCCCCCACGGAATCCCAAAGACCCTTTCATCACTCTCCCCCTCAGGAAATCCCAAAGACCCTTTCATCACCCTCCCACCCAGGAAATCCCAAAGACCCTTTCATCACTCTCCCCCTCAGGAAATCCCAAAGACCCTTTCATCACCCTCCCACCCAGGAAATCCCAATGACCCTTTCATCACTCTCCCCGTCAGGAAATCCCAAAAAACCCCTTCATCACCCTCCCCCCTAGGAAATCCCAAGGACCCTTTCATCACGCTACCACCCACCCCAGGAAATCCGAAAGACCCATTCAGCAGCCTACCCCCTGGAAATCCCAAAGACCCTTTCATCACCCTCACCTCCCTGGAAATCCCAAAGAGACTTTCATAACCCTCCCCACCCCAGGAAATCCCAAAGACACTTTCATCACCTTCACCCCTCAGGAAATCCCAAAGACCCTTTCATCACCCTCCCCCCACAGGAAATCCCAAAGCCCCTTTCATCACCCTCCCCGCCCAGGAAATCCCAAAGACCATTTCGTCATCCTCCCCCCATAGGAAATCCAAAAGACCCTTTCATCACTCTCCCCCTCAGGAAATCCCAAAGACCCTTTCATCACCCTCCCACCCAGGAAATCCCAAAGACCCTTTCATCACCCACCCCTCCCACGGAATCGCAGAGACCCTTTCATCACTCTCCCCCTCAGGAAATCCCAAATACCCTTTCATCACACTCCCACCCAGGAAATCCCAAAGACCCTTTCATCACCCACCCCTCCCACGGAATCCCAAAGACTCTTTCATCACTCTCCCCCTCAGGAAATCCCAAATACCCCTTCATCACCCTCCCCCCCAGGAAATCCCAAGGACCCTTTCATCACACTACCACCCCCCCCAGGAAATCCGAAAGACCCATTCATCAGCCTACCCCCAGGAAATCCCAAAGACCCTTTCATCAACCTCCCCACCCAGGAAATCCCAAAGACCCTTTCATCACCCTCCCACCGCCCCTCCCTGGAAATCCCAAAGACACTTTCATCACCCTCCACCCCCCCATGAAATTCCTAAGACTCTTTCATTACCCTCCCCCAAGGAAATCCCAAAGGCCATTTCGTCATCCTCCCCCCATAGGAAATCCAAAAGACCCTTTCATCACTCTCCCCCTCAGGAAATCCCAAAGACCCTTTCATCACCCTCCCACCCAGGAAATCCCAAAGACCCTTTCATCACCCACCCCTCCCACGGAATCCCAGAGACCCTTACATCACTCTCCCCCTCAGGAAATCCCAAATACCCTTTCATCACACTCCCACCCAGGAAATGCCAAAGACCCTTTCATCACTCACCCCTCCCACGGAATCCCAAAGACCCTTTCATCACTCTCCCCCTCAGGAAATCCCAAAGACCCTTTCATCACCCTCCCACCCAGGAAATCCCAAAGACCCTTTCATCACCCACCCCTCCCACGGAATCCCAAAGACCCTTTCATCACTCTCCCCCTCAGGAAATCCCAAAGACCCCTTCATCACCCTCCCCCCCAGGAAATCCCAAGGAGCCTTTCATCAGGCTACCACCACCCCCCAGCAAATCCGAAAGACCCATTCATCCACCTACCCCCAGGAAATCCCAAAGACCCTTTCATCAACCTCCCCATCCAGGAAATCCCAAAGACCCTTTCATCCCCCTCCCCCACCACCAGGAAATCCCAAAGACCCTTGCATGACTCTCCCCTCCAGGAAATCCCAATGACCTTTTCATCACCCTCCCCGTCAGGAAATCCCGAAGACTCTTTCATCACCCAACGCCCGAGGAAATCCCCAAGACCCCTTCATCATTCTCCCCCGAGGAAATCCCAAAGACCCTTTTTCACCCTCCCCCCCCAGGAAATCCCAAAGCCCCTTTCATCACACTCCCCGCCCAGGAAATCCCAAAGACCATTTCATTATCCTCCCCCCATAGGAAATCCAAAAGACCCTTTCATCATTCTCCCCCTCAGGAAATCCCAAAGACCCTTTCAGCACCCTCCCACCCAGGAAATCCCAAAGACCCTTTCATCACCCACCCCTCCCACGGAATCCCAAAGACCCTTTCATCACTCTCCCCCTCAGGAAATCCCAAAGACCCTTTCAGCACCCTCCCACCCAGGAAGTCCCAAAGACCCTTTCATCACTCACCCCTCCCACGGAATCCCAAAGAGCCTTTCATCACGCTCCCCCTCAGGAAATCCCAAAGACCCCTTCATCACCCTCCCCCCCAGCAGATCCCAAGGACCCTTTCATCACGCTACCACACCCCCCCCCCCAGGAAATCCGAAAGACCCATTCATCAGTCTACCCCCAGGAAATCCCAAAGACCCTTTCATCAACCTCCCCACCCAGGAAATCCCAAAGACCCTTTCATCACCCTCCCACCGCCCCTCCCCAGGAAATCCCAAAGACACTTACATCAACCTCCCCCCCCACGGAATCCCAAAGACCCTTTCATCACTCTCCCCCTCAGGAAATCCCAAAGACCCTTTCATCACCCTCCCACCCAGGAAATCCCAAAGACCCTTTCATCACTCTCCCCCTCAGGAAATCCCAAAGACCCTTTCATCACCCTCCCACCCAGGAAATCCCAATGACCCTTTCATCACTCTCCCCGTCAGGAAATCCCAAAAAACCCCTTCATCACCCTCCCCCCTAGGAAATCCCAAGGACCCTTTCATCACGCTACCACCCACCCCAGGAAATCCGAAAGACCCATTCAGCAGCCTACCCCCTGGAAATCCCAAAGACCCTTTCATCACCCTCACCTCCCTGGAAATCCCAAAGAGACTTTCATAACCCTCCCCACCCCAGGAAATCCCAAAGACACTTTCATCACCTTCACCCCTCAGGAAATCCCAAAGACCCTTTCATCACCCTCCCCCCACAGGAAATCCCAAAGCCCCTTTCATCACCCTCCCCGCCCAGGAAATCCCAAAGACCATTTCGTCATCCTCCCCCCATAGGAAATCCAAAAGACCCTTTCATCACTCTCCCCCTCAGGAAATCCCAAAGACCCTTTCATCACCCTCCCACCCAGGAAATCCCAAAGACCCTTTCATCACCCACCCCTCCCACGGAATCCCAGAGACCCTTTCATCACTCTCCCCCTCAGGAAATCCCAAATACCCTTTCATCACACTCCCACCCAGGAAATCCCAAAGACCCTTTCATCACCCACCCCTCCCACGGAATCCCAAAGACTCTTTCATCACTCTCCCCCTCAGGAAATCCCAAATACCCCTTCATCACCCTCCCCCCCAGGAAATCCCAAGGACCCTTTCATCACACTACCACCCCCCCCAGGAAATCCGAAAGACCCATTCATCAGCCTACCCCCAGGAAATCCCAAAGACCCTTTCATCAACCTCCCCACCCAGGAAATCCCAAAGACCCTTTCATCACCCTCCCACCGCCCCTCCCTGGAAATCCCAAAGACACTTTCATCACCCTCCACCCCCCCATGAAATTCCTAAGACTCTTTCATTACCCTCCCCCAAGGAAATCCCAAAGGCCATTTCGTCATCCTCCCCCCATAGGAAATCCAAAAGACCCTTTCATCACTCTCCCCCTCAGGAAATCCCAAAGACCCTTTCATCACCCTCCCACCCAGGAAATCCCAAAGACCCTTTCATCACCCACCCCTCCCACGGAATCCCAGAGACCCTTACATCACTCTCCCCCTCAGGAAATCCCAAATACCCTTTCATCACACTCCCACCCAGGAAATGCCAAAGACCCTTTCATCACTCACCCCTCCCACGGAATCCCAAAGACCCTTTCATCACTCTCCCCCTCAGGAAATCCCAAAGACCCCTTCATCACCCTCCCCCCCAGCAAATCCCAAGGACCCTTTCATCACGCTACCACCCCCCCCCCCAGGAAATCCGAAAGACCCATTCATCAGACTACCCCCAGGAAATCCCAAAGACCCTTTCATCAACCTCCCCACCCAGGAAATCCCAAAGACCCTTTCATCACCCTCCCCCACCACCAGGAAATCCCAAAAACCCTTTCATCACTCTCCCTTCCAGGAAATCCCAATGACCCTTTCATCACTCTTCCCCTCAGGAAATCCCAAAGACCCTTTCATCACCCTCCCACCCAGGAAATCCCAAAGACCCTTTCATCACCCACCCCTCCCACGGAATCCCAAAGACCCTTTCATCACTCTCCCCCTCAGGAAATCCCAAAGACCCCTTCATCACCCTCCCCCCCAGGAAATCCCAAGGAGCCTTTCATCAGGCTACCACCACCCCCCAGCAAATCCGAAAGACCCATTCATCCGCCTACCCCCAGGAAATCCCAAAGACCCTTTCATCAACCTCCCCATCCAGGAAATCCCAAAGACCCTTTCATCCCCCTCCCCCACCACCAGGAAATCCCAAAGACCCTTGCATGACTCTCCCCTCCAGGAAATCCCAATGACCTTTTCATCACCCTCCCCGTCAGGAAATCCCGAAGACTCTTTCACCACCCAACGCCCGACGAAATCCCCAAGACCCCTTCATCATTCTCCCCCGAGGAAATCCCAAAGACCCTTTTTCACCCTCCCCCCCCAGGAAATCCCAAAGCCCCTTTCATCACACTCCCCGCCCAGGAAATCCCAAAGACCATTTCATTATCCTCCCCCCATAGGAAATCCAAAAGACCCTTTCATCACTCTCCCCCTCAGGAAATCCCAAAGACCCTTTCATCACCCTCCCACCCAGGAAATCCCAAAGACCCTTTCATCACCCACCCCTCCCACGGAATCCCAAAGACCCTTTCATCACTCTCCCCCTCAGGAAATCCCAAAGACCCTTTCAGCACCCTCCCACCCAGGAAATCCCAAAGACCCTTTCATCACTCTCCCCCTCAGGAAATCCCAAAGAGCCTTTCAGCACCCTCCCACCCAGGAAGTCCCAAAGACCCTTTCATCACTCACCCCTCCCACGGAATCCCAAAGAGCCTTTCATCACGCTCCCCCTCAGGAAATCCCAAAGACCCCTTCATCACCCTCCCCCCCAGCAGATCCCAAGGACCCTTTCATCACGCTACCACACCCACCCCCCGTAGGAAATCCGAAAGACCCATTCATCAGTCTACCCCCAGGAAATCCCAAAGACCCTTTCATCAACCTCCCCACCCAGGAAATCCCAAAGACCCTTTCATCACCCTTCCACCGCCCCTCCCCAGGAAATCTCAAAGACACTTACATCAACCTCCCCCCCCACGGAATCCCAAAGACCCTTTCATCACTCTCCCCCTCAGGAAATCCCAAAGACCCTTTCATCACCCTCCCACCCAGGAAATCCCAAAGACCCTTTCATCACTCTCCCCCTCAGGAAATCCCAAAGACCCTTTCATCACCCTCCCACCCAGGAAATCCCAAAGACCCTTTCATCACTCTCCCCGTCAGGAAATCCCAAAAAACCCCTTCATCACCCTCCCCCCTAGGAAATCCCAAGGACCCTTTCATCATGCTACCACCCACCACAGGAAATCCGAAAGACCCATTCAGCAGCCTACCCCCTGGAAATCCCAAAGACCCTTTCATCACCCTCACCTCCCTGGAAATCCCAAAGAGACTTTCATAACCCTCCCCACCCCAGGAAATCCCAAAGACACTTTCATCACCTTCACCCCTCAGGAAATCCCAAAGACCCTTTCATCACCCTCCCCCCACAGGAAATCCCAAAGCCCCTTTCAACACCCTCCCCGCCCAGGAAATCCCAAAGACCATTTCGTCATCCTCCCCCCATAGGAAATCCAAAAGACCCTTTCATCACTCTCCCCCTCAGGAAATCCCAAAGACCCTTTCATCACCCTCCCACCCTGGAAATCCCAAAGACCCTTTCATCACCCACCCCTCCCACGGAATCCCAGATACCCTTTCGTCACTCTCCCCCTCAGGAAATCCCAAATACCCTTTCATCACACTCCCACCCAGGAAATCCCAAAGACCCTTTCATCACCCACCCCTCCCACGGAATCCCAAAGACTCTTTCATCACTCTCCCCCTCAGGAAATCCCAAATACCCCTTCATCACCCTCCCCCCCAGGAAATCCCAAGGACCCTTTCATCACACTACCACCCCCCCCCTGGAAATCCGAAAGACCCATTCATCAGCCTACCCCCAGGAAATCCCAAAGACCCTTTCATCAACCTCCCCACCCAGGAAATCCCAAAGACCCTTTCATCACCCTCCCACCGCCCCTCCCTGGAAATCCCAAAGACACTTTCATCACCCTCCACCCCCCCATGAAATTCCTAAGACTCTTTCATTACCCTCCCCCAAGGAATTCCCAAAGGCCATTTCGTCATCCTCCCCCCATAGGAAATCCAAAAGACCCTTTCATCACTCTCCCCCTCAGGAAATCCCAAAGACCCTTTCATCACCCTCCCACCCAGGAAATCCCAAAGACCATTTCATCACCCACCCCTCCCACGGAATCCCAGAGACCCTTACATCACTCTCCCCCTCAGGAAATCCCAAATACCCTTTCATCACACTCCCACCCAGGAAATGCCAAAGACCCTTTCATCACTCACCCCTCCCACGGAATCCCAAAGACCCTTTCATCACTCTCCCCCTCAGGAAATCCCAAAGACCCTTTCATCACCCTCCCACCCAGGAAATCCCAAAGACCCTTTCATCACTCTCCCCCTCAGGAAATCCCAAAGACCCTTTCATCACCCTCCCACCCAGGAAATCCCAAAGACCCTTTCATCACTCTCCCCCTCAGAAAATCCCAAAGACCCCTTCATCACCCTCCCCCCCAGGAAATCCCAAGGACCCTTTCATCACGCTACCACCCCCCCCAGGAAATCCGAAAGACCCATTCAGCAGCCTACCCCCTGGAAATCCCAAAGACCCTTTCATCACCCTCACCTCCCTGGAAATCCCAAAGAGACTATCATAACCCTCGCCACCCCAGGAATTCCCAAAGACACTTTCATCACCTTCACCATTCAGGAAATCTCAAAGACCATTTCATCACTCTCCCCCCACAGGAAATCCCAAAGCCCCTTTCATCACCCTCCCCACCCAGGAAATCCCAAAGACCATTTCGTCATCCTCCCCCCATAGGAAATCCAAAAGACCCTTTCATCACTCTCCCCCTCAGGAAATCCCAAAGACCCTTTCATCACCCTCCCACCCAGGAAATCCCAAAGACCCTTTCATCACCCACCCCTCCCACGGAATCCCAGAGACCCTTTCATCACTCTCCCCCTCAGGAAATCCCAAATACCCTTTCATCACACTCCCACCCAGGAAATCCCAAAGACCCTTTCATCACCCACCCCTCCCACGGAATCCCAAAGACTCTTTCATCACTCTTCCCCTCAGGAAATCCCAAATACCCCTTCATCACCCTCCCCCCCAGGAAATCCCAAGGACCCTTTCATCACACTACCACCGCCCCCCCCTGGAAATCCCAAAGACACTTTCATCACCCTCCCGACCCCGCCCCATGAAATTCCTAAGACTCTTTCATTTCCCTCCCCCAAGGAAATCCCAAAGGCCCCTTCTTCACCCACCCCTCCCACGGAATCCCAAAAACCCTTTCATCACTCTCCCCCTCAGGAAATCCCAAAGACCCTTTCATCACTCTCCCACCCAGGAAATCCCAAAGACCCTTTCATCACTCTCCCCCACAGGAAATCCCAAAGACCCCTTCATCACCCTTCCTCCCAGGAAATCCCAAGGACCCTTTTATCACGCTACACAAACCCCCCCAGGAAAAGCCAAAAACCCTTTCATCACTCTCCCCCTCAGGAAATCCCAAAGACCCTTTCATCACTCTCCCACCCAGGAAATCCCAAAGACCCTTTCATCACCCACCCCTCCCACGGAATCCCAAAGACTCTTTCATCACTCTCCCCCTCAGGAAATCCCAAATACCCCTTCATCACCCTCCCCCCCAGGAAATCCCAAGGACCCTTTCATCACACTACCACCCCCCCCCAGGAAATCCGAAAGACCCATTCATCAGCCTACCCCCAGGAAATCCCAAAGACCCTTTCATCAACCTCCCCACCCAGGAAATCCCAAAGACCCTTTCATCACCCTCCCACCGCCCCTCCCTGGAAATCCCAAAGACACTTTCATCACCCTCCACCCCCCCATGAAATTCCTAAGACTCTTTCATTACCCTCCCCCAAGGAATTCCCAAAGGCCATTTCGTCATCCTCCCCCCATAGGAAATCCAAAAGACCCTTTCATCACTCTCCCCCTCAGGAAATCCCAAAGACCCTTTCATCACCCTCCCACCCAGGAAATCCCAAAGACCATTTCATCACCCACCCCTCCCACGGAATCCCAGAGACCCTTACATCACTCTCCCCCTCAGGAAATCCCAAATACCCTTTCATCACACTCCCACCCAGGAAATGCCAAAGACCCTTTCATCACTCACCCCTCCCACGGAATCCCAAAGACCCTTTCATCACTCTCCCCCTCAGGAAATCCCAAAGACCCTTTCATCACCCTCCCACCCAGGAAATCCCAAAGACCCTTTCATCACTCTCCCCCTCAGGAAATCCCAAAGACCCTTTCATCACCCTCCCACCCAGGAAATCCCAAAGACCCTTTCATCACTCTCCCCCTCAGAAAATCCCAAAGACCCCTTCATCACCCTCCCCCCCAGGAAATCCCAAGGACCCTTTCATCACGCTACCACCCCCCCCAGGAAATCCGAAAGACCCATTCAGCAGCCTACCCCCTGGAAATCCCAAAGACCCTTTCATCACCCTCACCTCCCTGGAAATCCCAAAGAGACTATCATAACCCTCGCCACCCCAGGAATTCCCAAAGACACTTTCATCACCTTCACCATTCAGGAAATCTCAAAGACCATTTCATCACTCTCCCCCCACAGGAAATCCCAAAGCCCCTTTCATCACCCTCCCCACCCAGGAAATCCCAAAGACCATTTCGTCATCCTCCCCCCATAGGAAATCCAAAAGACCCTTTCATCACTCTCCCCCTCAGGAAATCCCAAAGACCCTTTCATCACCCTCCCACCCAGGAAATCCCAAAGACCCTTTCATCACCCACCCCTCCCACGGAATCCCAGAGACCCTTTCATCACTCTCCCCCTCAGGAAATCCCAAATACCCTTTCATCACACTCCCACCCAGGAAATCCCAAAGACCCTTTCATCACCCACCCCTCCCACGGAATCCCAAAGACTCTTTCATCACTCTTCCCCTCAGGAAATCCCAAATACCCCTTCATCACCCTCCCCCCCAGGAAATCCCAAGGACCCTTTCATCACACTACCACCCCCCCCAGGAAATCCGAAAGACCCATTCATCAGCCTACCCCCAGGAAATCCCAAAGACACTTTCATCAACCTCCCCACCCAGGAAATCCCAAAGACCCTTTCATCACCCTCCCACCGCCCCCCCCTGGAAATCCCAAAGACACTTTCATCACCCTCCCGCCCCCGCCCCATGAAATTCCTAAGACTCTTTCATTTCCCTCCCCCAAGGAAATCCCAAAGGCCCCTTCTTCACCCACCCCTCCCACGGAATCCCAAAAACCCTTTCATCACTCTCCCCCTCAGGAAATCCCAAAGACCCTTTCATCACTCTCCCACCCAGGAAATCCCAAAGACCCTTTCATCACTCTCCCCCACAGGAAATCCCAAAGACCCCTTCATCACCCTTCCTCCCAGGAAATCCCAAGGACCCTTTTATCACGCTACACAAACCCCCCCAGGAAAAGCCAAAAACCCTTTCATCACTCTCCCCCTCAGGAAATCCCAAAGACCCTTTCATCACTCTCCCACCCAGGAAATCCCAAAGACCCTTTCATCACCCACCCCTCCCACGGAATCCCAAAGACTCTTTCATCACTCTCCCCCTCAGGAAATCCCAAATACCCCTTCATCACCCTCCCCCCCAGGAAATCCCAAGGACCCTTTCATCACACTACCACCCCCCCCCAGGAAATCCGAAAGACCCATTCATCAGCCTACCCCCAGGAAATCCCAAAGACCCTTTCATCAACCTCCCCACCCAGGAAATCCCAAAGACCCTTTCATCACCCTCCCACCGCCCCTCCCTGGAAATCCCAAAGACACTTTCATCACCCTCCACCCCCCCATGAAATTCCTAAGACTCTTTCATTACCCTCCCCCAAGGAATTCCCAAAGGCCATTTCGTCATCCTCCCCCCATAGGAAATCCAAAAGACCCTTTCATCACTCTCCCCCTCAGGAAATCCCAAAGACCCTTTCATCACCCTCCCACCCAGGAAATCCCAAAGACCCTTTCATCACCCACCCCTCCCACGGAATCCCAGAGACCCTTACATCACTCTCCCCCTCAGGAAATCCCAAATACCCTTTCATCACACTCCCACCCAGGAAATGCCAAAGACCCTTTCATCACTCACCCCTCCCACGGAATCCCAAAGACCCTTTCATCACTCTCCCCCTCAGGAAATCCCAAAGACCCTTTCATCACCCTCCCACCCAGGAAATCCCAAAGACCCTTTCATCACTCTCCCCCTCAGGAAATCCCAAAGACCCTTTCATCACCCTCCCACCCAGGAAATCCCAAAGACCCTTTCATCACTCTCCCCCTCAGAAAATCCCAAAGACCCCTTCATCACCCTCCCCCCCAGGAAATCCCAAGGACCCTTTCATCACGCTACCACCCCCCCCAGGAAATCCGAAAGACCCATTCAGCAGCCTACCCCCTGGAAATCCCAAAGACCCTTTCATCACCCTCACCTCCCTGGAAATCCCAAAGAGACTATCATAACCCTCGCCACCCCAGGAATTCCCAAAGACACTTTCATCACCTTCACCATTCAGGAAATCTCAAAGACCATTTCATCACTCTCCCCCCACAGGAAATCCCAAAGCCCCTTTCATCACCCTCCCCACCCAGGAAATCCCAAAGACCATTTCGTCATCCTCCCCCCATAGGAAATCCAAAAGACCCTTTCATCACTCTCCCCCTCAGGAAATCCCAAAGACCCTTTCATCACCCTCCCACCCAGGAAATCCCAAAGACCCTTTCATCACCCACCCCTCCCACGGAATCCCAGAGACCCTTTCATCACTCTCCCCCTCAGGAAATCCCAAATACCCTTTCATCACACTCCCACCCAGGAAATCCCAAAGACCCTTTCATCACCCACCCCTCCCACGGAATCCCAAAGACTCTTTCATCACTCTTCCCCTCAGGAAATCCCAAATACCCCTTCATCACCCTCCCCCCCAGGAAATTCCAAGGACCCTTTCATCACACTACCACCCCCCCCAGGAAATCCGAAAGACCCATTCATCAGCCTACCCCCAGGAAATCCCAAAGACACTTTCATCAACCTCCCCACCCAGGAAATCCCAAAGACCCTTTCATCACCCTCCCACCGCCCCCCCCTGGAAATCCCAAAGACACTTTCATCACCCTCCCGCCCCCGCCCCATGAAATTCCTAAGACTCTTTCATTTCCCTCCCCCAAGGAAATCCCAAAGGCCCCTTCATCACCCACCCCTCCCACGGAATCCCAAAAACCCTTTCATCACTCTCCCCCTCAGGAAATCCCAAAGACCCTTTCATCACTCTCCCACCCAGGAAATCCCAAAGACCCTTTCATCACCCACCCCTCCCACGGAATCCCAAAGACCCTTTCATCACTCTCCCCCACAGGAAATCCCAAAGACCCCTTCATCACCCTTCCTCCCAGGAAATCCCAAGGACCCTTTTATCACGCTACACAAACCCCCCCAGGAAAAGCCAAAGACCCATTCATCAGCCTCCCCCCAGGAAATCCCAAAGCCTGTTTCATCACCCTCCCCGCCCAGGAAATCCCAAAGACCATTTCATCATCCTCCCCCCATAGGAAATCCAAAAGACCCTTTCATCACTCTCCCCCCTGGAAATCCCAAAAACCCTTTCATCACCCTCCCACCCAGGAAATCTCAAAGACCCTTTCATTACCCACCCCTCCCACGGAATCCCAAAGACCCTTTCATCACTCTCCCACTCAGGAAATCCCAAAGACCCTTTCATCACCCTCCCACCCAGGAAATCGCAAAGACCCATTCATCAGCCTCCCTCCAGGAAATCGCAAAGACCCTTTCATCACCCTCACCCAGGAAATTCCAAAGACACTTTCATCACCCTCCCCCACCACCAGGAAATCCCAATGACCCTTTCATCACCCTCCCCGTCCGGAAATCCCAAAGACTCTTTCATCAGCCTCCCGCTCAGGAAATCTCAAAGACCCTTTCATCGCCCTCACCTCCCTGGAAATCCCAAAGACACTTTCATAACACTCCCCACCCCAGGAAATCCCAAAGACCCTTTCATCACCTTCCCCACTCAGGAAATCCCAAAGACCCTTTCATCACCCTCCCCCCCCAGGAAATCCCAAAGCCCCTTTCATCACCCTCCCCGCCCAGGAAATCCCAAAGACCCTTTCATCATCCTCCCCCCATAGGAAATCCCAAAGACCCTTTCATCACCCTCACCCCAGGAAATTCCAAAGACACTTTCATCACCCTCCCCCACCACCAGGAAATCCCAATGACCCTTTCATCACCCTCCCCGTCCGGAAATCCCAAAGACTCTTTCATCACCCAACGCCCGAGGAAATCCCAAAGACCCCTTCATCATTCTCCCCCCAGGAAATCCCAAAGACCCTTTTTTCACCCTCCCCCCCCCCAGGAAATCCCAAAGCCCCTTTCATCACCGTCCCCGCCCAGGAAATCCCAAAGACCATTTCATCATCCTCCCCCCATAGGAACTCCAAAAGACCCTTTCATCACTCTCCCCCTCAACAATTCCCAAAGACCCTCTCATCACCCTCCCACGCCGGAAATCCCAAAGACCCTTTCATCACCCACCCCTCCCACGGAATCCCAAAGACCCTTTCATCACCCTCCCACCCAGGAAATCCCAAAGACCCTTTCATCACCCACCCCTCCCACGGAATCCCAAAGAGCCTTTCATCACTCTCCCACTCAGGAAATCCCAAAGACCCTTTCATCACCCTCCCACCCAGGAAATCCCAAAGACCCTTTCATCACCCACCCCTCCCACGGAATCCCAAAGAGCCTTTCATCACTCTCCCACTCAGGAAATCCCGAAGACCCTTTCATCACCCTCCCACCCAGGAAATCCCAAAGACCCTTTCATCACCCACCCCTCCCACGGAATCCCAAAGACCCTTTCATCACCCTCCCACCCAGGAAATCCCAAGGAGCCTTTCATCAGGCTACCACCCCCCCCAGCAAATCCGAAAGACCCATTCATCCGCCTACCCCCAGGAAATCCCAAAGACCCTTTCATCAACCTCCCCACCCAGGAAATCCCAAAGACCCTTTCATCCCCCTCCCCCACCACCAGGAAATCCCAAAGACCCTTGCATCACTCTCCCCTCCAGGAAATCCCAATGACCTTTTCATCACCCTCCCCGTCAGGAAATCCCAAAGACTCTTTCATCACCCAACGCCCGAGGAAATCCCAAAGACCCCTGCATCATTCTCCCCCGAGGAAATCCCAAAGACCCTTTTTTCACCCTCCCCCCCAGGAAATCCCAAAGCCCCTTTCATCACGCTCCCCGCCCAGGAAATCCCAAAGACCATTTCATTATCCTCCCCCCATAGGAAATCCAAAAGACCCTTTCATCACTCTCCCCCTCAGGAAATCCCAAAGACCCTTTCATCACCCTCCCACCCAGGAAATCCCAAAGACCCTTTCATCACCCACCCCTCCCACGGAATCCCAAAGACCCTTTCATCACTCTCCCCCTCAGGAAATCCCAAAGACCCTTTCAGCACCCTCCCACCCAGGAAGTCCCAAAGACCCTTTCATCACTCACCCCTCCCACGGAATCCCAAAGACCCTTTCATCACTCTCCCCCTCAGGAAATCCCAAAGACCCCTTCATCACCCTCCCCCCCAGCAAATCCAAAGGACCCTTTCATCACGCTACCACCCCCCCCCCCAGGAAATCCGAAAGACCCATTCATCAGTCTACCCTAAGGAAATCCCAAAGACCCCTTCATCAACCTCCCCACCCAGGAAATCCCAAAGACCCTTTCATCAACCTCCCACCGCCCCTCCCCAGGAAATCCCAAAGACACTTACATCAACCTCCCCCCCCACGGAATCCCAAAGACCCTTTCATCACTCTTCCCCTCAGGAAATCCCAAAGACCCTTTCATCACCCTCCCACCCAGGAAATCCCAAAGACCCCTTCATCACCCTCCCCCCCAGGAAATCCCAAGGACCCTTTCATCACGCTACCACCCCCCCCAGGAAATCCGAAAGACCCATTCAGCAGCCTACCCCCTGGAAATCCCAAAGACCCTTTCATCACCCTCACCTCCCTGGAAATCCCAAAGAGACTTTCATAACCCTCCCCACCCCAGGAAATCCCAAAGACACTTTCATCACCTTCACCCCTCAGGAAATCCCAAAGACCCTTTCATCACCCTCCCCCCACAGGAAATCCCAAAGCCCCTTTCATCACCCTCCCTGCCCAGGAAATCCCAAAGACCATTTCGTCATCCTCCCCCCATAGGAAATCCAAAAGACCCTTTCATCACTCTCCCCCTCAGGAAATCCCAAAGACCCTTTCATCACCCTCCCACCCAGGAAATCCCAAAGACCCTTTCATCACCCACCCCTCCCACGGAATCCCAGAGACCCTTTCATCACTCTCCCCCTCAGGAAATCCCAAATAACCTTTCATCACACTCAGAACCCAGGAAATCCCAAAGACCCTTTCATCACCCACCCCTCCCACGGAATCCCAAAGACTCTTTCATCACTCTCCCCCTCAGGAAATCCCAAATACCCCTTCATCACCCTCCCCCCCAGGAAATCCCAAGGACCCTTTCATCACACTACCACCCCCCCCAGGAAATCCGAAAGACCTATTCATCAGCCTACCGCCAGGAAATCCCAAAGACCCTTTCATCAACCTCCCCACCCAGGAAATCCCAAAGACCCTTTCATCACCCTCCCACCGCCCCCCCCTGGAAATCCCAAAGACACTTTCATCACCCTCCCCCCCCCCATGAAATTCCTAAGACTCTTTCATTACCCTCCCCCAAGGAAATCCCAAAGGCCACTTCATCACCCACCCCTCCCACAGAATCCCAAAGACCCTTTCATCACTCTCCCCCTCAGGAAATCCCAAAGACCCTTTCATCACCCTCCCACCCAGGAAATCCCAAAGACCCTTTCATCACCCACCCCTCCCACGGAATCCCAAAGACCCTTTCATCACTCTCCCCCTCAGGAAATCCCAAAGACCCCTTCATCACCCTTCCTCCCAGGAAATCCCAAGGACCCTTTTATCACGCTACACAAACCTCCCCAGGAAAAGCCAAAGACCCATTCATCAGCCTCCCCCCAGGAAATCCCAAAGCCCCTTTCATCACCCTCCCCGCCCAGGAAATCCCAAAGACCATTTCATCATCCTCCCCCCATAGGAAATCCAAAAGACCCTTTCATCACTCTCCCCCTCAGGAAATCCCAAAGACCCTTTCATCACCCTCCCACCCAGGAAATCTCAAAGACCCTTTCATTACCCACCCCTCCCACGGAATCCCAAAGTCCCTTTCATCACTCTCCCACTCAGGAAATCCCAAAGACCCTTTCATCACCCTCCCACCCAGGAAATCGCAAAGACCCATTCATCAGCCTCCCTCCAGGAAATCGCAAAGTCCCTTTCATCAGCCTCCCCCTCAGGAAATCTCAAAGACCCTTTCATCACCCTCACCTCCCTGGAAATCCCAAAGACACTTTCATAACCCTCCCCACCCCAGGAAATCCCAAAGACCCTTTCATCACCTTCCCCCCTCAGGAAATCCCAAAGACCCTTTCATCACCCTCCCTCCCCAGGAAATCCCAAAGCCCCTTTCATCACCCTCCCCGCCCAGGAAATCCCAAAGACCCTTTCATCATCCTCCCCCCATAGGAAATCCCAAAGACCCTTTCATCACCCTCACCCCAGGAAATTCCAAAGACACTTTCATCACCCTCCCCCACCACCAGGAAATCCCAATGACCCTTTCATCACCCTCCCCGTCCGGAAATCCCAAAGACTCTTTCATCACCCAACGCCCGAGGAAATCCCAAAGACCCCTTCATCATTCTCCCCCTAGGAAATCCCAAAGACCCTTTTTTCACCCTCCCCCCCAGGAAATCCCAAAGCCCCTTTCATCACCGTCCCCGCCCAGGAAATCCCAAAGACCATTTCATCATCCTCCCCCCATAGGAACTCCAAAAGACCCTTTCATCACTCTCCCCTTCAAGAATTCCCAAAGACCCTCTCATCACCCTCCCACCCAGGAAATCCCAAAGACCCTTTCATCACCCACCCCTCCCAAGGAATCCCAAAGACCCTTTCATCACTCTCCCCTTCAGGAAATCCCAAAGACCCTTTCATCACACTCCCACCCAGGAAATCCCAAAGACCCTTTCATCACCCACCCCTCCCACGGAATCCCAAAGACCCTTTCATCACTCTCCCCCTCAGGAAATCCCAAAGACGCCTTCATCACCCTCCCCCCCAGGAAATCCCAAGGACCCTTTCATCAGGCAACCACCACCCCCAGCAAATCCGAAAGACCCATACATCCGCCTACCCCCAGGAAATCCCAAAGACCCTTTCATCAACCTCCCAACCCAGGAAATCCCAAAGACCCTTTCATCACCTTCCCCCACCACCAGGAAATCCCAAAGAACCTTTCATCACTCTCCCCTCCAGGAAATCCCAAAGACCCTTTCATCATCCACCCCTCCCACGGAATCCCAATGACCCTTTCATCACTCTCCCCCTCAGGAAATCCCAAAGACCCTTTCATCACCCTCCCACCCAGGAAATCCCAAAGACCCTTTCATCACCCACCCCTCCCACGGAATCCCAAAGACCCTTTCATCACTCTCCCCCTCAGGAAATCCCAAAGACCCCTTCATCACCCACCACCCCCAGGAAATCCCAAGGACCCTTTCATCTCGCTACCACCCACCCCCCAGCAAATCCGAAAGACCCATTCATTCGCCTACCCCAGGAAATCCCAAAGACCCTTTCATCAACCTCCCCACCCAGGAAATCCCAAAAACCCTTTCATCACTCTCCCCTCCAGGAAATCCCAATGACCCTTTCATCACCCTCCCCGTCAGGAAATCCCAAAGACTCTTTCATCACCCAACGCCCGAGGAAATCCCAAAGACCCCTTCATCATTCTCCCCCGAGGAAATCCCAAAGACCCTATTTTCACCCTCCCCCCCCCAGGAAATCCCAAAGCCCCTTTCATCACCATCCCTGCCCAGGAAATCCCAAAGACCATTTCATCATCCTCCCCCCATAGGAAATCCAAAAGACCCTTTCATCACTCTCCCCCTCAGGAAATCCCAAAGACCCTTTCATCACCCACCCCTCCCACGGAATTCAAGAGACCATTTCATCACTCTCCCCCTCAGGAAATCCCAAAGACCCTTTCATCACACTCCCACCCAGGAAATCCCAAAGACCCTTTCATCACCCACCCCTCCCACGGAATCCCAAAGACCCTTTCATCACTCTCCCCCTCAGGAAATCCCAAAGACCCTTTCATCACCCTCCCACCCAGGAAATCCCAAAGACCCTTTCATCACCCACCCCTCCCACGGAATCCCAAAGACCCTTTCATCACTCTCCCCCTCAGGAAATCCCAAAGACCCCTTCATCACCCTTCCTCCCAGGATATCCCAAGGACCCTTTCATCACGCTACCTAAACGCCCCCAGGAAAACCCAAAGACCCATTCATCAGCCGCCCCCCAGGAAATCCCAAAGCCCCTTTCATCACCCTCCCCGCCCAGGTAATCGCAAAGACCATTTCATCATCCTCCCCCATAGGAAATCCAAAAGACCCTTTCATCACTCTCCCCCTCAGGAAATCCCAAAGACCCTTTCATCACCCTCCCACCCAGGAAATCCCAAAGACCCTTTCATCACCCACCCCTCCCACGGAATCCCAAAGAGCCTTTCATCACTCTCCCACTCAGGAAAACCCAAAGACCCATTCATGAGCCTCCCCCCAGGAAATCCCAAAGCCCCTTTCATCACCCTCCCCGCCCAGGAAATCCCAAAGACCATTTCATCATCCTCCCCCCAAAGGAAATCCCAAAGACCCTTTCATCACCCTCGTACCAGGAAATTCCAAAGACCCTTTCATCACCCTCCCCCACCACCAGGAAATCCCAAAGACCCTTTCATCACTCTCCCCTCCAGGAAATTCCAAAGACCCTTTCATCACCCTCCCCCACCACCAGGAAATCCAAAAGACCCTTTCATCACTCTCCCCCTCAGGAAATCCCAAAGACCCTTTCATCACCCTCCCACCCAGGAAATCCCAAAGACCCTTTCATCACCCACCCCTCCCACGGAATCCCAAAGACCCTTTCATCACTCTCCCCCTCAGGAAATCCCAAAGACCCCTTCATCACCCTTCCTCCCAGGAAATCCCAAGGACCCTTTCATCACGCTACCCAAACCCCCCCAGGAAAACCCAAAGACCCATTCATCAGCCTCCCCCCAGGAAATCCCAAAGCCCCTTTCATCACCCTCCCCGCCCAGGTAATCGCAAAGACCATTTCATCATCCTCCCCCCATAGGAAATCCAAAAGACCCTTTCATCACTCTCCCCCTCAGGAAATCCCAAAGACCCTTTCATCACCCTCCCACCCAGGAAATCCCAAAGACCCTTTCATAACCCACCCCTCCCACGGAATCCCAAAGAGCCTTTCATCACTCTCCCACTCAGGAAATCCCAAAGCCCCTTTCATCACCCTCCCCGCCCAGGAAATCCCAAAGACCATTTCATCATCCTCCCCCCAAAGGAAATCCCAAAGACCCTTTCATCACCCTCGTACCAGGAAATTCCAAAGACCCTTTCATCACCCTCCCCCACCACCAGGAAATCCCAAAGACCCTTTCATCACTCTCCCCTCCAGGAAATTCCAAAGACCCTTTCATCACCCTCCCCCACCACCAGGAAATCCAAAAGACCCTTTCATCACTCTCCCCCTCAGGAAATCCCAAAGATCCTTTCATCACCCTCCCACCCAGGAAATCCCAAAGACCCTTTCATCACCCACCCCTCCCACGGAATCCCAAAGACCCTTTCATCACTCTCCCCCTCAGGAAATCCCAAAGACCCTTTCATCACCCTCCCAACCAGGAAATCCCAAAGACCCTTTCATCACCCACCCCTCCCACGGAATCGCAAAGACCCTTTCATCACCCATCCCTCCCACGGAATCCCAGAGACCCTTTCCTCACTCTCCCCCTCAGGAAATCCCAAAGACCCTTTCATCACACTCCCACCCAGGAAATCCCAAAGACCCTTTCATCACCCACCCCTCCCACGGAATCCCAAATACCCTTTCATCACTCTCCCCCTCAGGAAATCCCAAAGACCCCTTCATCACCCTCCCCCCCAGGAAACCCCAAGGACCCATTCATCACGCTACCACCCCCCCCAGGAAATCCGAAAGACCCTATTTTCACCTTCCTCCCCCAGGAAATCCCAAAGCCCCTTTCATCACCATCCCTGCCCAGGAAATCCCAAAGACCATTTCATCATCCTCCCCCCATAGGATATCCAAAAGACCCTTTCATCACTCTCCCCCTCAGGAAATCCCAAAGACCCTTTCATCACCCTCCCACCAGGAAATCCCAAAGACCCTTTCATCACCCACCCCTCCCACGGAATTCCAGAGACCATTTCATCACTCTCCCCCTCAGGAAATCCCAAAGACCCTTTCATCACACTCCCACCCAGGAAATCCCAAAGACCCTTTCATCACCCACCCTTCCCACGGAATCCCAAAGACCCTTTCATCACTCTCCCCCTCAGGAAATCCCAAAGACCCATTCATCACCCTCCCCCGCAGGAAATCCCAAGGACCCTTTCATCACGCTACCACCACCCCCCCCCTGGAAATCCCAAAGACACTTTCATCGCCCTCGCCCCCCATGAAATTCCTAAGACTCTTTCTTTACCCTCCCCCAAGGAAATCCCAAAGACCCCTTCATCACCCAGCCCTCCCACGGAATCCCAAAGACACTTTCATCACTCTCCCCCTCAGGAAATCCCAAAGACCCTTTCATCACCCTCCCACCCAGGAAATCCCAAAGACCCTTTCATCACCCACCCCTCCCACGGAATCCCAAAGACCCTTTCATCACTCTCCCCCTCAGAAAATCCCAAAGACCCCTTCATCACCCATCCTCCCAGGAAATCCCAAGGACCCTTTCATCACGCTACCCAAACCCCCCCAGGAAAACCCAAAGACCCATTCATCCGCCTACCCCAGGAAATCCCAAAGACCCTTTCATCAACCTCCCCACCCAGGAAATCCCAAAGACCCTTTCATCACCCTCCCCCACCACCAGGAAATCCCAAAAACCCTTTCATCACTCTCCCCTCCAGGAAATCCCAATGACCCTTTCATCACCCTCCCCGTCAGGAAATCCCAAAGACTCTTTCATCACCCAACGCCCGACGAAATCCCAAAGACCCCTTCATCATTCTCCCCCGAGGAAATACCAAAGACCCTATTTTCACCCTCCCCCCCCCAGGAAATCCCAAAGCCCCTTTCATCACCATCCCTGCCCAGGAAATCCCAAAGACCATTTCATCATCCTCCCCCCATAGGAAATCCAAAAGACCCTTTCATCACTCACCCCCTCAGGAAATCCCAAAGACCCTTTCATCACCCTCCCACCAGGAAATCCCAAAGACCCTTTCATCACCCACCCCTCCCACGGAATTCCAGAGACCATTTCATCACTCTCCCCCTCAGGAAATCCCAAAGACCCTTTCATCACACTCCCACCCAGGAAATCCCAAAGACCCTTTCATCACCCACCCCTCCCACGGAATCCCAAAGACCCTTTCATCACTCTCCCCTCAGGAAATCCCAAAGACCCATTCATCACCCTCCCCCGCAGGAAATCCCAAGCACCCTTTCATCACGCTACCACCCCCCCCCCCCCCTGGAAATCCCAAAGACACTTTCATCACCCTCGCCCCCCATGAAATTCCTGAGACTCTTTCATTACCCTCCCCCAAGGAAATCCCAAAGACCCCTTCATCACCCACCCCTCCCACGGAATCCCAAAGACCCTTTCATCACTCTCCCCCTCAGGAAATCCCAAAGACCCTTTCATCACACTCCCACCCAGGAAATCCCAAAGACCCTTTCATCACCCACCCCTCCCACGGAATCCCAAAGACCCTTTCATCACTCTCCCCCTCAGAAAATCCCAAAGACCCCTTCATCACCCTTCCTCCCAGGAAATCCCAAGGACCCTTTCATCACGCTACCCAAAAACCCCCAGGAAAACCCAAAGACCCATTCATCAGCCTCCCCCCAGGAAATCCCAAAGCCCCTTTCATCACCCTCCCCGCCCAGGTAATCGCAAAGACCATTTCATCATCCTCCCCCCATAGGAAATCCAAAAGACCCTTTCATCACTCTCCCCCTCAGGAAATCCCAAAGACCCTTTCATCACACGCCCACCCAGGAAATCCCAAAGACCCTTTCATCACCCACCCCTCCCATGGAATCCCAAAGAGCCTTTCATCACTCTCCCACTCACGAAAACCCAAAGACCCATTCATGAGCCTCCCCCCAGGAAATCCCAAAGCCCCTTTCATCACCCTCCCCGCCCAGGAAATCCCAAAGACCATTTCATCATCCTCCCCCCAAAGGAAATCCCAAAGACCCTTTCATCACCCTCGTCCCAGGAAATTCCAAAGACCCTTTCATCACCCTCCCCCACCACCAGGAAATCCCAAAGACCCTTTCATCACTCTCCCCTCCAGGAAATTCCAAAGACCCTTTCATCACCCTCCCCCACCACCAGGAAATCCAAAAGACCCTTTCATCACTCTCCCCCTCAGGAAATCCCAAAGACCCTTTCATCACCCTCCCACCAAGGAAATCCCAAAGACCCTTTCATCACCCACCCCTCCCACGGAATCCCAAAGACCCTTTCATCACTCTCCCCTTCAGGAAATTCCAAAGACCCTTTCATCACCCTCCCACCCAGGAAATCCCAATGACCCATTCATCAGCCTCCCTCCAGGAAATCCCAAAGTCCCTTTCATCAGCCTCCCCCTCAGGAAATCCCAAGGACCCTTTCATCACCCTCACCTCCCTGGAAATCCCAAAGACACTTTCATAACCCTCCCCACCCCAGGAAATCCCAAAGACCCTTTCATCACCCTCCCCCACCACCAGGAAATCCCAAAGACCCTTTCATCACTCTCCCCTCCAGGAAATCCCAATGACCCTTTCATCACCTTCCCCGTCAGGAAATCCCAAAGACCCTTTCATCACCCAACACCCGAGGAAATCCCAAAGACCCCTTCATCATTCTCCCCCGAGGAAATCCCAAAGACCCTTTTTTCACCCTCCCCGTCAGGAAATCCCAAAGACTCTTTCATCACCCAACGCCCGAGGAAATCCCAAAGACCCCTTCATCATTCTCCCCCGAGGAAATACCAAAGACCCTATTTTCACCCTCCCCCCCCCAGGAAATCCCAAAGCCCCTTTCATCACCATCCCTGCCCAGGAAATCCCAAAGACCATTTCATCATCCTCCCCCCATAGGAAATCCAAAAGACCCTTTCATCACTCACCCCCTCAGGAAATCCCAAAGACCCTTTCATCACCCTCCCACCAGGAAATCCCAAAGACCCTTTCATCACCCACCCCTCCCACGGAATTCCAGAGACCATTTCATCACTCTCCCCCTCAGGAAATCCCAAAGACCCTTTCATCACACTCCCACCCAGGAAATCCCAAAGACCCTTTCATCACCCACCCCTCCCACGGAATCCCAAAGACCCTTTCATCACTCTCCCCTCAGGAAATCCCAAAGACCCATTCATCACCCTCCCCCGCAGGAAATCCCAAGGACCCTTTCATCACGCTACCACCCCCCCCCACCCTGGAAATCCCAAAGACACTTTCATCACCCTCCCCCCCCATGAAATTCCTAAGACTCTTTCATTACCCTCCCCCAAGGAAATCCCAAAGACCCCTTCATCACCCACCCCTCCCACGGAATCCCAAAGACCCTTTCATCACTCTCCCCCTCAGGAAATCCCAAAGACCCTTTCATCACACTCCCACCCAGGAAATCCCAAAGACCCTTTCATCACCCACCCCTCCCACGGAATCCCAAAGACCCTTTCATCACTCTCCCCCTCAGAAAATCCCAAAGACCCCTTCATCACCATTCCTCCCAGGAAATCCCAAGGACCCTTTCATCACGCTACCCAAAACCCCCCAGGAAAACCCAAAGACCCATTCATCAGCCTCCCCCCAGGAAATCCCAAAGCCCCTTTCATCACCCTCCCCGCCCAGGTAATCGCAAAGACCATTTCATCATCCTCCCCCCATAGGAAATCCAAAAGACCCTTTCATCACTCTCCCCCTCAGGAAATCCCAAAGACCCTTTCATCACCCTCCCACCCAGGAAATCCCAAAGACCCTTTCATCACCCACCCCTCCCACGGAATCCCAAAGAGCATTTCATCACTCTCCCACTCAGGAAAACCCAAAGACCCATTCATGAGCCTCCCCCCAGGAAATCCCAAAGCCCCTTTCATCACCCTCCCCGCCCAGGAAATCCCAAAGACCATTTCATCATCCTCCCCCCAAAGGAAATCCCAAAGACCCTTTCATCACCCTCGTCCCAGGAAATTCCAAAGACCCTTTCATCACCCTCCCCCACCACCAGGAAATCCCAAAGACCCTTTCATCACTCTCCCCTCCAGGAAATTCCAAAGACCCTTTCATCACCCTCCCCCACCACCAGGAAATCCAAAAGACCCTTTCATCACTCTCCCCCTCAGGAAATCCCAAAGACCCTTTCATCACCCTCCCACCCAGGAAATCCCAAAGACCCTTTCATCACCCACCCCTCCCACGGAATCCCAAAGACCCTTTCATCACTCTCCCCTTCAGGAAATTCCAAAGACCCTTTCATCACCCTCCCACCCAGGAAATCCCAATGACCCATTCATCAGCCTCCCTCCAGGAAATCCCAAAGTCCCTTTCATCAGCCTCCCCCTCAGGAAATCCCAAGGACCCTTTCATCACCCTCACCTCCCTGGAAATCCCAAAGACACTTTCATAACCCTCCCCACCCCAGGAAATCCCAAAGACCCTTTCATCACCCTCCCCCACCACCAGGAAATCCCAAAGACCCTTTCATCACTCTCCCCTCCAGGAAATCCCAATGACCCTTTCATCACCTTCCCCGTCAGGAAATCCCAAAGACCCTTTCATCACCCAACACCCGCGGAAATCCCAAAGACCCCTTCATCATTCTCCCCCGAGGAAATCCCAAAGATCCTTTTTTCACCCCCCCCCCCCCAGGAAATCCCAAAGCCCCTTTCATCACCCTCCCCGCCCAGGAAATCCCAAAGACCCTTTCATCACCCACCCCTCCCACGGAATCCAAAAGACCCTTTCATCACTGTCACCCGCAGGAAATCCCAAAGACCCTTTCATCACCTTCCCCGTCAGGAAATCCCAAAGACCCTTTCATCACCCAACACCCGAGGAAATCCCAAAGACCCCTTCATCATTCTCCCCCGAGGAAATCCCAAAGACCCTTTTTTCACCCTCCCCCCCCAGGAAATCCCAAAGCCCCTTTCATCACCCTCCCCGCCCAGGAAATCCCAAAGACCCTTTCATCACCCACCCCTCCCACGGAATCCAACAGGCCCTTTCATCACTCTCCCCCGCAGGAAATCCCAAAGACCCTTTCATCACCCTCCCACCCAGGAAATCCCAAAGACCCTTTCATCACCCAACCCTCCCGAGCAATCCCAAAGACCCTTTCATCACTCTCCCCCTCAGGAAATCCCAAAGACCCTTTCATCACCCTCCCACCCAGGAAATCCCAAAGACCCTTTCATCACCCACCCCTCCCACGGAATCCCAAACACCCTTTCATCACACTCCCCCGCAGGAAATCCCAAAGACCCTTTCATCACCCTCCCACCCAGGAATTCCCAAAGACCCTTTCATCACCCACCCCTTCCAAGGAATCCCAAAGACCCTTTCATCACACTCCCACCCAGGAAATCCCAAAGACCCTTTCATCACCCTCCCACCCAGGAAATCCCAAAGACCCTTTCATCACCCACCCCTCCCACAGAATCCCAAACACCCTTTCATCACTCTCCCCCTCAGGAAATACCAAAGACCCTTCCATCACCCTCCCACCCAGGAAATCCCAAAGACCCTTTCATCACTCTCCCCTCCAGGAAATCCCAATGACCTTTTCATCACCCTCCCCGTCAGGAAATCCCAATGACTCTTTCATCACCCAACGCCCGAGGAAATCCCAAAGACCCCTTCATCATTCTCCCCCGAGGAAATCCCAAAGACCCTTTTTTCACCCTCCCCCCCAGGAAATCCCAAAGCCCCTTTCATCACATTATCCGCCCAGGAAATCCCAAAGACCATTTCATTATCCTCCCCCCATAGGAAATCCAAAAGACCTTTTCATCACTCTCCCCCTCAGGAAATCCCAAAGACCCTTTCATCACCCTCCCACCCAGGAAATCCCAAAGACCCTTTCATCACCCACCCCTCCCACGGAATCCCAAAGACCCTTTCATCACTCTCCCCCTCAGGAAATCCCAAAGACCCTTTCATCACCCTCCCACCCAGGAAATCGCAAAGACCCATTCATCAGCCTCCCTCCAGGAAATCCCAAAGACCCTTTCATCACCCTCACCTCCCTGGAAATCCCAAAGACACTTTCATCACCCTCCCCACCCCAGGAAATCCCAAAGACCCTTTCATCAACCTCCCAACCCAGGAAATCCCAAAGACACTTTCATCACCCTCCCCCACCACCAGGAAATCCCAAAGACCCTTTCATCACTCTCCCCTCCAGGAAATCCCAATGACCCTTTCATCACCTTCCCCGTCAGGAAATCCCAAAGACCCTTTCATCACCCAACACCCGAGGAAATCCCAAAGACCCCTTCATCATTCTCCCCCGAGGAAATCCGAAGACCCTTTTTTCACCCTCCCCCCCCAGGAAATCCCAAAGCCCCTTTCATCACCCTCCCCGCCCAGGAAATCCCAAAGACCATTTCATCACCCACCCCTCCCGAGGAATCCCAAAGACCCTTTCATCACTCTCACCCGCAGGAATTCCCAAAGACCCTTTCATCACCCTCCCACCCAGGAAATCCCAAAGACCCTTTCATCACCCACCCCTCCCGAGGAATCCCAAAGACCCTTTCATCACTCTCCCCCTCAGGAAATCCCAAAGACCCTTTCATCACCCTCCCACCCAGGAAATCCCAAAGACCCTTTCATCACCCACCCCTCCCACGGAATCCCAAAGACCCTTTCATCACTCTCCCACTCAGGAAATCCCAAAGACCCCTTCATCACCCACCACCCCCAGGAAATCCCAAAGACCCTTTCATCACTCTCCCCCACAGGAAATCCCAAAGACCCTTTCATCACCCTCCCACCCAAGAAATCCCAAAGACACTTTCATCACTCTTCCCCTCAGGAAATCCCAAAGCCCCTTTCATCACATTCCCCGCCCAGGAAATCCCAAAGACCATTTCATTATCCTCCCCCCATGGGAAATCCAAAAGACCTTTTCATCACTCTCCCCCTCAGGAAATCCCAAAGACCCTTTCATCACCCTCCCACCCAGGAAATCCCAAAGACCCTTTCATCACCCACCCCTCCCACGGAATCCCAAAGACCCTTTCATCACTGCCCCCTCAGGAAATCCCAAAGACCCTTTCATCACCCTCCCACCCAGGAAATCGCAAAGACCCATTCATCAGCCTCCCTCCAGGAAATCCCAAAGTCCCTTTCATCAGCCTCCCCCTCAGGAAATCCCAAAGACCCTTTCATCACCCTCACCTCCCTGGAAATCCCAAAGAAACTTTCATCACCCTCCCCACCCCAGGAAATCCCAAAGACCCTTTCATCAACCTCCCAACCCAGGAAATCCCAAAGACACTTTCATCACCCTCCCCCACCACCAGGAAATCCCAAACACCCTTTCATCACTCTCCCCTCCAGGAAATCCCAATGACCCTTTCATCACCTTCCCCGTCAGGAAATCCCAAAGACCCTTTCATCACCCAACACCCGAGGAAATCCCAAAGACCCCTTCATCATTCTCCCCCGAGGAAATCCCAAAGACCCTTTTTTCACCCTCCCCCCCCAGGAAATCCCAAAGCCCCTTTCATCACCCTCCCCGCCCAGGAAATCCCAAAGACCATTTCATCATCCTCCCCCCATAGGAAATCCAAAAGACCCTTTCATCACTCTCCCCCGCAGGAATTCCCAAAGACCCTTTCATCACCCTCCCACCCAGGAAATCCCAAAGACCCTTTCATCACCCACCCCTCCCGAGGAATCCCAAAGACCCTTTCATCACTCTCCCCCTCAGGAAATCCCAAAGACCCTTTCATCACTCTCCCCCTCAGGAAATCCCAAAGACCCTTTCATCACCCTCCCACACAGGAAATCCCAAAGACCCTTTCATCACCCACCCCTCCCACGGAATCCCAAAGACCCTTTCATCACTCTCCCCCTCAGGAAATCCCAAAGACCCCTTCATCACCCACGCCCCCCAGGAAATCCCAAGGACCCTTACATCTCGCTACCACCTCCCCCCCCCAGCAAATCCGAAAGACCCATTCATGCGCCTACCCCAGGAAATCCCAAAGACCCTTTCATCAACCTCCCCACCCAGGAAATCCCAAAGACCCTTTCATCACTCTCCCCTCCAGGAAATCCCAATGACCCTTTCATCACCCTCCCCGTCAGGAAATCCCAAAGACTCTTTCAACACCCAACGCCCGAGGAAATCCCAAAGACCCCTTCATCATTCTCCCCCGAGGAAATCCCAAAGACCCTTTTTTCACCCTCCCCCCCCTAGAAATCCCAAAGCCCCTTTCATCACCCTCCCTGCCCAGGAAATCCCAAAGACCCTTTCATCACTCTCCCCCTCAGGAAATCCCAAAGACCCTTTCATCACCCTCCCACCCAAGAAATCCCAAAGACACTTTCATCACTCTCCCCCTCAGGAAATCCCAAAGACCCTTTCATCACCCTCCCACCCAGGAAATCTCAAAGACCCTTTCATCACCCACCCCTCCCACGGAATCCCAAAGACCCTTTCATCACTCTCCCCCTCAGGAAATCCCAAAGACCCTTTCATCACCCTCCCACCCAGGAAATCGCAAAGACCTATTCATCAGCCTCCCTCCAGGAAATCCCAAAGTCCCTTTCATCAGCCTCCCACCCAGGAAATCCCAAAGACCCTTTCATCACCCTCACCTCCCTGGAAATCCCAAAGACACTTTCATCACCCTCCCCACCCCAGGAAATCCCAAAGACCCTTTCATCAACCTCCCAACCCAGGAAATCCCAAAGACACTTTCATCACCCTCCCCCACCACCAGGAAATCCCAAAGACCCTTTCATCACTCTCCCCTCCAGGAAATCCCAATGACCCTTTCATCACCTTCCCCGTCAGGAAATCCCAAAGACCCTTTCATCACCCATCACCCGAGGAAATCCCAAAGACCCCTTCATCATTCTCCCCCGAGGAAATCCCAAAGACCCTTTTTTCACCCTCCCCCCCCAGGAAATCCCGAAGCCCCTTTCATCACCGTCCCCGCCCAGGAAATCCCAAAGACCATTTCATCATCCTCCCCCCATAGGAAATCCAAAAGACCCTTTCATCACTCTCCCCCGCAGGAATTCCCAAAGACCCTTTCATCACCCTCCCACCCAGGAAATCCCAAAGACCCTTTCATCACCCACCCCTCCCACGGAATCCCAAAGACCCTTTCATCACTCTCCCCCTCAGGAAATTCCAAAGACCCTTTCATCACCCTCCCACCCAGGAAATCGCAAAGACCCATTCATCAGCCTCCCTCCAGGAAATCCCAAAGTCCCTTTCATCAGCCTCCCCCTCAGGAAATCCCAAAGACCCTTTCATCACCCTCCCACCCAGGAAATCCCAAAGACCCTTTCATCACTCTCCCCCTCAGGAAATCCCAAAGCCCCTTTCGTCACCCTCCCCGCCCAGGAAATCCCAAAGACCATTTCATCATCCTCCCCCCATAGGAAATCCAAAATACCCTTTCATCACTCTCCCCCTCAGGAAATCCCAAAGACCCTTTCATCACCCTCCCACCCAGGAAATCCCAAAGACCCTTTCATCACCCACCCCTCCCACGGAATCCCAAAGACCCTTTCATCACCCTCCCACCCAGGAAATCCCAAAGACCCTTTCATCACCCACCACTCCCACGGAATCCCAAAGACCCTTTCATCACTCTCCCCCGCAGGAAATCCCAAAGACCCTTTCATCACCCTCCCACCCAGGAAATCCCAAAGACCCTTTCATCACCCACCCCTCCCGAGCAATCCCAAAGACCCTTTCATCACTCTCCCCCGCAGGAAATCCCAAAGACCCTTTCATCACCCTCCCACCCAGGAAATCCCAAAGACCCTTTCATCACCCACCCCTGCCACGGAATCCCAAACACCTTTTCATCACTCTCCCCCGCAGGAAATCCCAAAGACCCTTTCATCACCCTCCCACCCAGGAATTCCCAAAGACCCTTTCATCACCCACCTCTCCCGAGGAATCCCAAAGACCCTTTCATCACCCTCCCACCCAGGAAATCCCAAAGACCCTTTCATCACCCTCCCACCCAGGAAATCCCAATGACCCTTTCATCACCCACCCCTCCCACGGAATCCCAAACACCCTTTCATCACTCTCCCCCTCAGGAAATCCCAAAGACCCTTCCATCACCCACCCCTCCCGAGGAATCCCAAAGACCCTTTCATCACTCTCCCCCTCAGGAAATCCCAAAGACCCTTTCATCACTCTCCCCCTCAGGAAATCCCAAAGACCCTTTCATCACCCTCCCACACAGGAAATCCCAAAGACCCTTTCATCACCCACCCCTCCCACGGAATCCCAAAGACCCTTTCATCACTCTCCCCCTCAGGAAATCCCAAAGACCCCTTCATCACCCACGCCCCCCAGGAAATCCCAAGGACCCTTTCATCTCGCTACCACCTCCCCCCCGCAGCAAATCCGAAAGACCCATTCATGCGCCTACCCCAGGAAATCCCAAAGACCCTTTCATCAACCTCCCCACCCAGGAAATCCCAAAGACCCTTTCATCACCCTCCCCCACCACCAGGAAATCCCAAAAACCCTTTCATCACTCTCCCCTCCAGGAAATCCCAATGACCCTTTCATCACCCTCCCCGTCAGGAAATCCCAAAGACTCTTTCATCACCCAACGCCCGTGGAAATCCCAAAGACCCCTTCATCATTCTCCCCCGAGGAAATCCCAAAGACCCTTTTTTCACCCTCCCCCCCCTAGAAATCCCAAAGCCCCTTTCATCACCCTCCCTGCCC
The DNA here is from genome assembly GCF_036365525.1 of Heterodontus francisci. Taxonomy (NCBI): domain Eukaryota; kingdom Metazoa; phylum Chordata; class Chondrichthyes; order Heterodontiformes; family Heterodontidae; genus Heterodontus; species Heterodontus francisci. Next base: position 7,260,837 of record NC_090411.1, on the reverse strand, counting down.
AGGAAATCCCAAAGACCCTTTCATCACTCTCCCCCTCAGGAAATCCCAAAGACCCTTTCATCACCCTCCCACCCAAGAAATCCCAAAGACACTTTCATCACTCTCCCCCTCAGGTAATCCCAAAGCCCCTTTCATCACATTCCCCGCCCAGGAAATCCCAAAGACCATTTCATTATCCTCCCCCCATAGGAAATCCAAAAGACCTTTTCATCACTCTCCCCCTCAGGAAATCCCAAAGACCCTTTCATCACCCTCCCACCCAGGAAATCTCAAAGACCCTTTCATCACCCACCCCTCCCACGGAATCCCAAAGACCCTTTCATCACTCTCCCCCTCAGGAAATCCCAAAGACCCTTTCATCACCCTCATACCCAGGAAATCGCAAAGACCTATTCATCAGCCTCCCTCCAGGAAATCCCAAAGTCCCTTTCATCAGCCTCCCACCCAGGAAATCCCAAAGACCCTTTCATCACCCTCACCTCCCTGGAAATCCCAAAGACACTTTCATCACCCTCCCCACCCCAGGAAATCCCAAAGACCCTTTCATCAACCTCCCAACCCAGGAAATCCCAAAGACACTTTCATCACCCTCCCCCACCACCAGGAAATCCCAAAGACCCTTTCATCACTCTCCCCTCCAGGAAATCCCAATGACCCTTTCATCACCTTCCCCGTCAGGAAATCCCAAAGACCCTTTCATCACCCATCACCCGAGGAAATCCCAAAGACCCCTTCATCATTCTCCCCCGAGGAAATCCCAAAGACCCTTTTTTCACCCTCCCCCCCCAGGAAATCCCAAAGCCCCTTTCATCACCGTCCCCGCCCAGGAAATCCCAAAGACCATTTCATCATCCTCCCCCCAAAGGAAATCCAAAAGACCCTTTCATCACTCTCCCCCGCAGGAATTCCCAAAGACCCTTTCATCACCCTCCCACCCAGGAAATCCCAAAGACCCTTTCATCACCCACCCCTCCCACGGAATCCCAAAGACCCTTTCATCACTCTCCCCCTCAGGAAATTCCAAAGACCCTTTCATCACCCTCCCACCCAGGAAATCGCAAAGACCCATTCATCAGCCTCCCTCCAGGAAATCCCAAAGTCCCTTTCATCAGCCTCCCCCTCAGGAAATCCCAAAGACCCTTTCATCACCCTCCCACCCAGGAAATCCCAAAGACCCTTTCATCACTCTCCCCCTCAGGAAATCCCAAAGCCCCTTTCATCACCCTCCCCGCCCAGGAAATCCCAAAGACCATTTCATCATCCTCCCCCCATAGGAAATCCAAAATACCCTTTCATCACTCTCCCCCTCAGGAAATCCCAAAGACCCTTTCATCACCCTCCCACCCAGGAAATCCCAAAGACCCTTTCATCACCCACCCCTCCCACAGAATCCCAAAGACCCTTTCATCACCCTCCCACCCAGGAAATCCCAAAGACCCTTTCATCACCCACCCCTCCCACGGAATCCCAAACACCCTTTCATCACTCTCCCCCGCAGGAAATCCCAAAGACCCTTTCATCACCCTCCCACCCAGGAAATCCCAAAGACCCTTTCATCACCCACCCCTCCCGAGCAATCCCAAAGACCCTTTCATCACTCTCCCCCGCAGGAAATCCCAAAGACCCTTTCATCACCCTCCCACCCAGGAAATCCCAAAGACCCTTTCATCACCCACCCCTCCCACGGAATCCCAAACACCTTTTCATCACTCTCCCCCGCAGGAAATCCCAAAGACCCTTTCATCACCCTCCCACCCAGGAATTCCCAAAGACCCTTTCATCACCCACCTCTCCCGAGGAATCCCAAAGACCCTTTCATCACCCTCCCACCCAGGAAATCCCAAAGACCCTTTCATCACCCTCCCACCCAGGAAATCCCAAAGACCCTTTCATCACCCACCCCTCCCACGGAATCCCAAACACCCTTTCATCACTCTCCCCCTCAGGAAATCCCAAAGACCCTTCCATCACCCTCCCACCCAGGAAATCCCAAAGACCCTATCATCCCCCTCCCCCACCACCAGGAAATCCCAAAGACTCTTTCATCACCCAACGCCCGAGGAAATCCCAAAGACCCTTTCATCACCCACCCCTCCCACGGAATCCCAAAGACCCTTTCATCACTCTCCCCTCCAGGAAATCCCAAAGACCCTTTCATCACCCTCCCCCCAGGAAATTCCAAAGACCCTTTCATCACTCTCCCCCCCCCCCCCAGGAAATCCCAAAGACCCCTTCATCACCCTCCCCCCCCAGGAAATCCCAAGGACCCTTTCATCACGCTACCACCCCCCCCCCCCAGCAAATCCGAAAGACCCATTCATCCGCCTACCCCCAGGAAATCCCAAAGACCCTTTCATCAACCTCCCCACCCAGGAAATCCCAAAGACCCTTACATCACTCCTGTCCGAAAGCTAATTTTTGATCCAGTCGGGCACTGACCCTCCTCTTCCATGAGCCTCAATTTTATTAACCAGCCTTTTATATGGTACCTGAACAAATACTTTCTTAAAATCCAAAGGAATGACATCCACCACATTTCCTTCATCAACCTTCTCTGTTACTTCATCAAAAAATTCAATTCGTCAAGCATAAACCATGGCTTTTACAAATCTATGCTGGCTTTTCTTAGTTAACTCAAACCTCTCTGTGTCTGTTGATATATTCCCTGACTATTGTTTCCAACATTCTAACATTCAAACACCTCGAGGAATGCCTCTCATGTAAAAAGATGAATCTATTACTCTGCCTGATTGCCTTAGATCATGGTAGATTTTACATTTGCAATTACATAATTTCATTAATGCTAACTTGAAGCCTCACCTAACCAGTGCAATTTTAAGCACTAGTTGGGCACAATATCCAGATTACTGTCAAAATGAAACTACCCCGGCCTGTGTCTGTGCTGACAACTTCTATGCAGGTGGCTGACATAATTTTTACATCAGGTAATGCACTGAAGCATTAAAGAAATCCAAGACATTAGCAAAACAAAGAAGACATGCAACGCTCGGAGGTGAGAAATTGAAAGAGAGATCTTGCAGCTAAAGCCTGAAATTAAAACAGAAAATTCCAACAGGGTGGGGTCTAAACCCAAGTAGCAAATCAGCTCCCAGCAAACAAACTGTTTGTGAAAAGGGTGTAGAACTGCCCAGAGCTTTAAAGAGACAGTCCATTAAAGTGACCAAAAGTATTTTGACTTCCATAAATATAGCTCCAAACTCACATCTTTAGCTTCCGGTTTTCTGTGGTTTAGTTTGTCGCACTTTAGCCTCTTAATCAAGAGGGCAAGGGATCAAATCTCACCCCAGAAACATGAGCACATAACCCAGCTGACAGTGATGTTAGATGTTAATTCGAGGCTTTCTCAAGCCAATGGAAAAGATCCTCTGGCATTATTCAAGGTCGAGTTCTCCCTGGTTTCCTGGTCAATTTTTATCCCTCAACCAACATTAGTTCAAACATTATTTGTCATTATCTTATTGCTGTATATTGGACTTTGCTGTGCACAAATTGGCTGCCACATTTCCAGCAGCAAAACAAATTTGAGCAGTTCCAAAGCAGTTAATTGTCGAAAGTGCTTTGGGACATCCAGCAATGAGCAGAAACAGGAATGAATGCCTGTTTGTTGACTCAGAGCCCCAGCAGAAACTGAAGTGGTAAAAATGAGGGAAATTCCTCCTTCGCCACAAGACAAACCGATCAAATGATCTAAAACAGGTTCTAAATCTGAATTCATAAATATCACTGTCCGGGAACCATTAACAAAATTTCTCATCAGAAAGAGTGGGATTGATCAGAAACTGTCCAATCCATCTGAACTGGGTAATTTTAAATCCCACTGTTTGATAGAAACTGAACTGGGTTGGGGTGTGCTGGGGTTGAGTTTCTGTTGAGTTTCTGCCCCAAACATGCCAACTGCAGTCTGGCTCCTTGCTATCTAATGCTAATTGTAGGATTGACAGTAAACTATTAAAACAAATGGTTTAATGCTGACCATTCAATCTGAAAAAAATCTCCAAAATACAAAACCTGCAACACAATGCACAGCTCCTGGCCAGTGAATAATGGTGATCATCGAAGTGTGAATACCTGCAATTCATTCCACATTGAGACAAGCACTTATCTTTAAAGTCTTTGCACCATTGTTGTCTGCACAATTACTAGACATGGCATTTCTTTTAAAATGTTTTATTCCCTTCTCAAAGATTATTTTCCTTCAAACTTGAGGAATTTTTCAGCCTTAAACAAACTAACAAAACCACATGGATGCACAGGACAGTACGTCAACCTGCACTGATTTCCTCTCTCCCTTTTCTTTCAATCATCTTTTCAAACTTCAATCAGTCCTGGTGCTGTAGGCTAGGTAATTGGGGAGAGCGAAATGGGAAGAGAAAGAACTAACATACGTATTAACCTCTAGGCAGGGAACTGACTTACCCTACAAAAGTAACTATCCAAACTGTAAAAATGTCTGTCACAAAACTTTGAACTTGAAATGCAAAATAGCATGCTTACCTGAGTGTGTGTCACAGTCTTTTCTGTCTATCTCACCCAGCTGTTAGCTTCTTTTGCCTTTTCAGTCGAATGTCCCGGTTTCTTGTGCTTACTGCAGTTTTGATGTTCCTCCTGGCAATGCACTAGGTTGTCCTTTTCTTGTGAATGCTCCATTATAGATCAGCGCTCTGTATTTCTGTATTCAGTAGAGGCTGCGAAAGGAGAAACATTTGACCCCTGGGCCCTTGCCTTAGTAAAATCCAAGTGGAACATAAAATGCTGCCGTTTCTCTCACTCACAACTGCATTTCTTGTCTTTTCTTCAGGCTGGGTTTGAATAAGCATTGCAGCCTCCAGCCACAAACAGATCCCAGGTACAGGGGCGGGGGCTGGGGAGAGGTCACCCAACATCTTGACTCCGCCCCCTGACTCCTACCCCAGAGACTAATTCTCTCTCCAGCTTATTTGCTAATGATCATTAACTGATTTTTTCCAAAAATATACTTTATTCATAAAGTTTGTAAAAATACATTACATAACAGTTCAAATTTGACATTACATAAAGTACAATACAGATCAGTTTCTGGCAACACAGTATGTGGCACTCTGGAGGTGTCTCACTACACTTACAATTGCAGGTTTATTTATAAAGTATATTTCATTTGAAACATACAGCCTGAGGGGTTTTACATGAGTTCCAACCCCTCAGTGGCTGGTGGTAAGAAGGGCCCTCCCTGTCAGATCCTTCCTGCAAGCCTGGAGTCTCACTGCCTCAGCACACTGTCCTCGAGTTGGCTGCGGTGGGGAAAAAACCGTTGCCCACCTCCTTCTGGAATGTGCCTTTGCAAAGCAGGTCTGGAAAGAGATGCAGTGGTTTTTTGTTGAGGTTCATCCAGAGCAGGACTCTGTGCTCTGTGGGCTGTTCCCAGGGATGCACATCGAAGCAAACATCAACTACTGCTGGAGGACCATCAACTCTCTTTGGTCTGCCCGAATCTTGTGGATCTTCTAGTGCACAGTTGTCCACGACAGAGTGTTGCACACTGGCACATACCAAATGACTAGAACCCATGTTAAACCCCTTGGACTGTATTCACCAGAGAATGTTTAATATGGAATGTAAATGTACATTGTAAATGTAACCTGTAAAGATAAGTGTAGTGAGGCACCTGTATTGCACTTGATATAATGTCAAGTTTGAACTTTTCTATAGGCATAAAATTTGTAAAAATATATTCAAGTATATTTTTAGAAAAAAACATACTATGACATGAGGGTTTTAGACAGTGCTTTTCCATAGAGTTGTTCATGACCAAGGAAGGAAAAGAATTTCACTCTCTTACAGTGGTCTCCCCTCATTACTTTGAGAAATAAATACTAAGTTGTCAAATTAATCCATTTTTTAAACTTAAAAATATTTTTTAAATATTGCAAATGTTCTGCATTTACTTTTTCAATTTACTCAAATATACATTCTGCTCTGTTCTGACTTGGACATATGTCACTGTTCCTTCAGTGTCACCGACTCATGAATTAAAAGATTTAGATAAGAGCCTGAGGCTTGTTGTCAAACTCCTTTCTGATATTAGACCGCGTCATAAACTTGGCATGAACAGGCGGGAAGGTTGTTTCAGTAAGGGAATTTAAAAGGCTTAGTTTCTGCTTTGTCATTTGAGGCTGCTGGATGTTTTATGGTCTGTTTTCTGACTCTAAACCCTTAATCCTGACCGCTGAGAAGAGGTTTCATTGGTGTTATTGGCTTTATTCACAGCTGTTGTATGGCTCTCATGGGTGCTCTGCAAGGGTTCCCATTGTGGCTGGAGGACAAAGGGGAGCAGCAAACTCAGGAAACAGTAGAAGCAGTTCACCCTGTAGGGAGGTAAATGGCTCCGTGCCGCAGTTTATACGAACATCAGATCTCCTGCTTCAGCTGACAAACACCGTCAGGGCTTCGAGACGAGTAAAACTCCCGGAAGCGATGGCTTACCAGTTGAGTTGTATTCGGCCCTGTGGGACTGAACCTGCTGGAAGTACACAAGAGTATGCTCCTGGCCGGCAGCATGTCAGAATCCATGAGGAAAGGCACCATCACCCTCATCTACAAGCGGAAGGGGGAGAGGGCAGAAATCAGAAATTGGCGGCCCATCTCACTGCTTAATGCCGACTACAAGATTCTGTCCAAAGTCATAGCCAGTCGAGTCAAGTCTGCTCTGGAGTTGGTGATCCACCCCGATCAGACCTGTACTGTACCCGGCAGGAAATTCTCTGATAGTCTCGCGCTACTCAGGGATACGATCGCCTATGTACAGGACAGGAGGGTGGACACCTGCCTCATCAGCCTGGACCAGGAGAAGGCTTTTGACAGGATATTGCACACCTACATGATGGATGTGCTTTCCAAAATGGGGTTTGGGGAGAGAATCTGCAATTGGATCAAACTGCTCTCCACAAACATCAGTAGCGCAGTCTCAATCAATGGATGGAAATCAGAAAGTTTCCCAATCCAATCTGGAGTCAGACAGGGCTGTCCTCTCTCCCCTGTCTTGTTTGCTTGCTGTATTGAACCCTTTGCTGAGTCTATTGGGAAGGATGTGAGCATAAGAGGGGTGACAATCCCAGGCAGTGGAGGCACTCAAGTTAAAACCTCCCTGTACACGGATGACGTCGACGTCTTCTGCTCGGACCCGCTGTCTGTGCGCAGACTGATGAACATCTACAACCAGTTTGAACTGGTCTCGGGAGCCAAAGTTCAACACGGCAAGAGTGAGGCCATGTTCTTTTGGAACTGGGCTGACGGATCCTTTGTCCCCTTCACCGTTCGGTCAGATTACCTGTAGGTGCTGGGGATATGGTTCGGAAGGGCCGGGGCGTGCACCAAAACCTGGGAGGAGCGAGTAGCCAGGGTACAACAGAAGCTGTGCATGTGGGAGCAGCATTCTCTCTCCATTATGGGTAAGAAACTGGTCATCAGGTGCGAGGTGCTCACGTTGTTGCTGTACGTGGCGCAGGTCTGGCCCATACCTACTCCTGCACTGTGGCAGTCACCCAAGCCATTTTCCGCCTCATCTGGGGATCCAAAATGGACCGGGTCTGGAGGAACACCATGTTCAAACCTCTGGATAAGAGCGGAAAAAATGTACCCAACATCGCCCTCATCCTGATGACTGCCTTCGCGTGCGGCTGCATCAAGCTGTGTGTAGACCTCCAGTACGCAAACTCCAAGTGTCACTACGTGCTGAGGTTCTATCTGTCCCCAGTGTTGCGAAGGATGGGCCTGGTCACATTTCCGCGGAATGCGCCATCCATTTGGACTGTGCCATACCACCTATCCTTCGTGGAGCAGTTTCTGCGGGAAAACACCTTTGACCACCAATTCATCAGGCAGTGGTCTGCACAGAATGTCCTCAAGGCCCTACGGGAAAAAGAGATGGTGGATCCTGTCAGATGGTTCCCCGAGCAGACCGTCAAAGTCATTTGTCGGAATGCATCATCACCAGAACTTTCAAACAAGCACCAAGATGTTGCTTGGCTGGTGATGAGAAGAGCCCTCCCCTGTCAGATCCTTCCTGCACGCCTGAAGTCTGACCCCCTCCGCACAATACCCACGAGCTGGTTGTGGTGGGGAAGAGATGGTTGCCCACCTCCTTCTGGAATGTCTTTGCTAAGCAGGTGTGGAAAGAGATGCAGTGGTTTTTGTCAAAGTTCATCCCAAGCAGCTCTGCAACACAGGAGTCTGTACTCTACGGGTTGTTACCAGGCACACACACCGAGATAAACATCAACTGCTACTGGAGGACTATCAATTCAGTGAAAGATGTCCTTTGGTCTACCCGACACCTGCTGGTCTTCCAGTGCAAAGAGTTGTCCACGACCGAATGTTGCAGACTGGCACATTCCAAGGTCCAGGACTACGTGCTGAGGGACGCACTAAAGCTTGGGGCAGACGCTGTGAAGGCTCAATGGGGAAAGTCTACTGTGTAAGGTCCTCCCATCGAAGTGAATTGAGGGGCTGGATCCATGGAAAACCCCTCGAACTGTATCCGGAAAATATTTGTTTGCTGTAAAATGTACATGGAATGAAAAATAAAAATGGAAGGGTGGTGAGGCAGCTCACTCCTGTATTGAAGGAAACTGATCTCCTTTGCACTCTTTGTATTTTTTGACTTGGTGCTGTTTGGAACTGTTTTATAATGCATTTTTTACAGATTTTTATGAATAAAGTATATTTTGGAAATTAAAAAAAGTCACGTCTCCTGCTTCAACTTCTTTGTGGAGCAATGTGTGAAGCATCATCTCTTCACAAAGGGGGCTGTCACTGCACTATGTTACCTACTGGTAACATTTCATACTTCTCAGCAATAAATTTTGTATATCATGTCCTCCTGTTACTATTCTCCAAATTGTTTCTACATTTCTGAGCTTGTGTCACCTGCAAACTTTGGGCTGAATTTTATCAGACCCCCGAGGTGAAGGGCAAGGAGGTGGGGAGGGGGCAAACAATACCAAGGAAAGGCGGGGGGTGGAGTGCCCGTTGCCTTCCCAACGCCATTCAGGGGTGGGCCTTCCCATCCAGAGGCAGTTGAGGCCCTTAATTAATGGCCACTTAAGTGCCTCATCCCGCCACCGTTGGCATTTTACCAGCGGCGGGGGAGCCCTCTACTCTCCGGGGATGTTGCCCAGTAAAGCCAGATAGCCTCCTTGTGGGCTGGTTTGGGCTGGGGAGGGGTGCATCCTGCTTGGGCAATCTGTGGCCTGCACAGGGCCCCCGGCCGTAAAGGCCACCCCTGTGCCAACACCTAGTCCCCTGCCCTTAACCCACATGGCCCTCACCCGTTGCCTGGGCCGCCTGCCTGACTGCTCCTGGTCTGGGAACCAGCAGTGGCCACTGCTCCCAGTGGCGCTGTTGGGACTGCTGAGCTTCTGGCTCTCTGATTGGCCAGCAGCTCTTGGAGGCGGAATCCCTGTTCGTAAAGGGATAAGGACTCTGTCGCTGGGTGGTTTATTGCCTATGCATTGTAAAAGGCAGCCTGGGGTCCCCAAAACATCCGCAGCAGGGTTCTCCTCGCCTTTTTAGCCTGGCGTCCAGACTCATGCTGGCTGCATAAAATCCAGCCCTGTTTACAAATTTGCAGGTGCAGGTCATTAATATGCATGAAAAAGAGCAGAGCTCCGAGTACTGATCACTGGTGAACAGCATTATAAACTTCTTCCCACTCTGAAAAACAACCATTCATCACTGCTTTCTGTCCCTCAGCCCATTTCATATCCACGCTGCCACTGTCCCTTTAATCCCATGAGATTTAACTTGGCTAACATGTCTACAATGTGGCACTTTTATCAAAAGATGTATATTAACCCTTTAAATAGCACTGCTGAAACATCCTTCCTGTCTGTAAGCTCCACATTGCTGGGTGAGTTTACTATGGGGCGGGTCAGCCACTGGGGCACCCCAATATCAGAAAAGGGTCCGACAAAAAGCATAGGATCCTTATCTAAATATTTTAATTCATGTTTTTCATAGTTCTCGCATGCACCATAAACACCAAAAGATTCCATGGCACTAATCCAAGAGCAGGGGAACGCTCCCTGCTATTCTGGCCAATATTTATCTCCCAGTCAACATCATGAAAACAGATTAACTGGCCATTATTACATTGTTGCTAATGGGATCTTGCTGTGCACAAATTTGCTACATAACAGTTGATACACATTGAAAATATTTCATTGGCTGTAAAGTGCTTAGGGACATCCTGAAGTTGTAAAAGATACCGTACACATGCAAATCATTCTTTTCTTTCTTTCAATCATTATTTGCTGCTTCCTTATTTTTCTTCTCTCCATATATGGACCTCTTTGCGTGAGTTTTGGGGTCAAATCAAGTCTCCAAATTCTCTCTTCCATCTAAAATGAAACCACAGATTCTCTTTAGTCAGGGCTTGGCTTATCCATAACTGAATCTGTGGAAATTCACATAGATGGCTGGCTATGCCAAGGAGGAAGATCTGAGGGATGTGTGTCTCAGGGCAGCTCATCATCCAATGCTATCCAGCCACCCCATTCAAAGGACTCGTGCGGAGCAGCTCAACTGGTACCTGCAACTGCAGGGACATCTTCTGATCCTCTTGGAGAAGGTCATGAGCCAGTTATGGCCCAAGTCCTCAGAGAGAGGCAGCAGCCAACCTCTTCATTTAAGAAGCAATATTAATGATTAATGGACTCTCATCAAGCAGCAGAGCAAGAAATCCTAGGCCACACATGAAGCACAAATATTCCACATGAATAAACTGGTACATTCAGTCTGTAATTTGATGTTGGAAGTTCGTTCATGGTGATGGCTCTGACAGCCGACTCCATGCAATCCTGCAAGAAGGTGTTGGATGCATTTTTAGAAAACTGCAAGATTACGTTTGAAGAAATGTAAGAACTTGCATTATGACCACGTAGTTATGGCCCCCGACATTTACCCGAGGGCTTTTCAGCCCTTGGAAAGGAATCTTTGCCAGATTTTTCCTGGATTGGCTGTGGACGCGAGTGCAGTGGGGCGAGTATGTATTAGCCTGATGGACTTTTCTCATCCAGAGTACATGGAAAGATTTTGGCTGGTGACTGCATGTTCCAAATGCACTGGGCAAGAAATTCATCTACTTACTCCAATTCCCTGGGGATAGGCAGTGCTGTGGGCCATGGCACACTCGGCATTCGGCATTGATATGGCTGCACACAACTGAATATCCTGCGTGTGCCCAAACACACCTGACTTCACACAGCCCAACCGGCTGCTGTGATGCCAGGATACCAGAATTGGGCAACACCGGTCCTGGCAACACCTGCATTGTTCAGCAAGGAAAAAAGAAATGACAAGTATCAAGATGAGCCCTGGAGTAGTGTTATTCAAAGCATCAGGCACCTTGATTGCAGTCAGTCAAATTTATGGAACTTTCAACTGTAAAGTATCTGAAAGTACTCTTGAATGTTTTTGGAGGTGTTTTGTTGTATTTGTCAGAGAGTGTTGCTGCATCCTAAAGGCCTGCTCGGGTATAAAATTAAAACCTGACCCGGGCCCCACCCGACCACAGCCAAACCGAACCTGACTGGAGCCAGAGTCCTTTAATATGTTTTCATGCCTGACCTAACCTGAATATCACTGCAATGTAATAATGCATTTATTTATAAAACACGGAGCCAGAACACTTCAGCCCAACCCAACCCGAACCCGAATGCTGGGCACAGAATATAGACCCCACCCCACCCCAACCTGACACATGTAGTCGAGTTCGGGTCGGGCAGCCAGGTTTTACTGCATCCTCACAGGGACGGCAGAGAAGTAGGTGACCTGCGCAAACAAAGGCTGCAACAGCAATGGGGGCTGCAGTGCCTCTGGGTTGGCAGCAGAAAGCTCTGTGCCAATCCCTCTGCCAACTTGGAACCAGTCTCCTTGAAGCTCCTTGCCAGTGACAGAGGCTATCTTGTGGGACAGCCATTGCACCCAGCATCTCGGCATGCATGTCCATTAGCGCTCTCCGTATGCCACCCCATTGAGTTCCTCATCTGAGTCCTCTGCAGCAGTACTCATCTATGACTTTGCCTTCAGAAAGCTGACAAACGGAAACATCCTTTATCCCCAAAATAAAAAAGATGTACTGGAAACACTCTGCAGGTCTGGCAGCATCTTTGCAAAGAGAAACAAAGTTAACATTTCAGGTTGATGACCCTTCCTCAGGGTCATCGACATGAACTAATGCTGTTTCTCACTCCACAGATGCTGCCTGACCCGTTGAGTGTTACCAGCGTTTTCTGTTTCTATTTCAGATTTCCATCATCCGCAGTATTTTGCCTTTGTGTTGGAATGATAGATTTTATGTTGGTTAAGGGTTTCGGGAATATGGAACAAAGGTGGATAAATAGGCTTGAGGGGTACAGATTAGCCAAGAACTAGTTAAATGGCTAAAGAGGTATTTGAACTGGACAACATAAATGAAAAATAGTTTGCAGAAAGAGAAGTCAGGTAAGATCATTCTGTACCATGGCAACACATTGGTTAAATGTTTACCCTGGAAAGTGATAGAAGGAAAGAAAAGGCTCAATTTTATCCTAACTTTGTTTTCATTTTCTGCAACAGGAGTCAGCTAAACTCAGCAACCTATGTTGAGCAATGTACATTGAGTTTGGCTGCTGGGCAGTGATCCATCAATGATGTCACAGAACAGTGACCATTCCTATGATGACATAGATGTCAGGCAGGGATCAGGAAGAGTTACTGCAATGCAAACAGAGCAGGCTCTAGCTATTAGTCATCCACTAACTCAAAGAAAACTACTGGGAGAACCGAAATCAGGAGGAGCTTCAATTCGAATCGATCCACCTTATTTTCTTTAGCAGTCATGAGATAGTGAGCTGGATAAAAGTCCTGGCTGAGTGTAATTTCTACTGTTTTTCTATTCTTTTATTTCCAAAATATACTTTACTCATAAAAATCTGTAAAAAATACATTACCAAACAGTTTCAAACAGCACCAAGTCAAAAAATACAAACAGTGCAAAGGTGATCAGTTTCCTTCAATACGATCATGAGTTGCCTCACCAGCCTTCCATTTCATTTCTCATGCCATATACATTTTTACATTGTACAGCAAACGAAAATTTTCCCGATACAGTTCGAGGGGTTTCCCATGGATCCAGCCCCTCCATTCAGCTTGGTGGGGTGACCTTACACAGTGGTGTAACCTTTGCTGCGGCTGCCCCAAGCTTTAGTGCGTCCCTCAGCACGTAGTCCTGGACCTTGGAATGTGCCAGTCTGCAACATTCGGTCGTGGACAACTCATTGCGCTGAAGACCAGCAGGTTTCGGGCAGACCAAAGTGCGTCTTTCACCGAATTGATAGTCCTCCAGCAGCAGTTGATGTTTATCTCGGTGTGTGTGCCTGGTAACAGCCCGTACAGCACAGACTCCTGTGTTACAGAGCTGCTTGGGATGAACCTCAACAAAAACCACTGCATCTCTTTCCACACCCGCTTTGCAAAGACACATTCCAGAAGGAGGTGGGCAACCGTCTCTTCCCCACCACAGCCACCACGAGGGCATTGTGCGGAGGGGGTGAGACTTCGGGTGTGCAGGAAGGATCTGACGAGGAGGGCTCTTCTCACCACCAGCCAAGCTACATCTTGGTGCTTGTTTGAAAGTCCTGATGATGAGGCATTCTGCCAAATGACTTTGGCAGTCTGCTTGGGGAACCATCCGACAGGATCAACATCTCCTTTTCCCGTAGGCCCTTGAGAACATTCTGTGCAGACCACTGCCTGATGGATCGGTGGTCAAAGGTGTTTTTCCGCAGAAATTGCTCCACGAAGGATAGGTGGTACGGCACAGTCCAACTGGATGGAGCGTTCCGCGGCAATGTGACCAGGCCCATCCTTCGCAACACTGGGGACAGATAGAACCTCAACACGTAGTGACACTTGGAGTTTGCGTACTGGAGATCTACACACAGTTTGATGCAGCCGCACACGAAGGTGGTCCTCAGGATGAGGGCCACGTTGGGTACATTTTTCCCGCCCTTATCCAGAGGTTTGAACATCGTGTTCCTTTGGACCCGGTCCATTTTGGATCCCCAGATGAAGCGGAAAATGGCTCAGGTGACCACCACAGCGCAGGAGTGGGGTATGGGCCAGACCTGCGCCATGAACAGCAACAATGTGAGTGCCTCGCACCTGATGACCAGGTTCTTACCCAGAATGGAGAGAGATCGCTGCTCCCAAATGCTCAGCTTGTGTTGTACCTTGGCTACTCACTCCTCCCATGTTTTGGTGCATGCCCCGGCCCTTCCGAACCATATCCCCAGCAACTTCAGGTAGTCTGACCTGACGGTGAAGGAGACAAAGGATCGGTCAGCCCAGTTCCCAAAGAACATGGCCTCGCTCTTGCCGTGGTCAACTTTGGTTCCCGAGACCAGTTCGAACTGGTCGCAGATGCTCATCAGTCTGCGCACAGACAGCGGATCCGAGCAGAAGACGGCGACGTCCTCCATGTACAGGGAGGTTTTAACCTGAGTGCCTCCAATGCCTGGGATTGTCACCCCTCTTATGCTCGCATCCTTCCTAATAGACTCAGCAAAGGGTTCAATACAGCAAACAAACAAGACCGGGGAGAAAGGACAGCCCTATCTGACTCCAGATTTGATCGGGAAACTTTCCGATTCCCACCCATTGATTGAGACTGCGCTACTGATGTTTGTGTAGAGCAGTTTGATCCAATTGCACATTCCCTCCCCAAACCCCATTTTGGAAAGCACGTCCATCATGTAGGTGTGCGATATCCTGTCAAAAGCCTTCTCCTGGTCCAGGCTGATGAGGCAGGTGTCCACCCTCCTGTCCTGTACATAGGCGATCGTATCCCTGAGTAGCGGAAGGCTATCGGAGATCTTCCTGCTGGGTACAGTACAGGTCTGATCAGGATGGGTCACCAATCCAGGAAATGCAAGGATAATCCAAGAAGTTATAGGCCGGTGAGCCTTACGTCAGTGGTAGGGAAATTATTAGAGAGGATTCTTCGGGACAGGATTTACTCCCATTTGGAAACAAACGAACTTATTAGCGAGAGGCAGCATGGTTTTGTGAAGGGGAGGTCGTGACTCACTAATTTGATCGCGTTTTTTGAGGGAGTGACAAAGATGATTGATGAAGGAAGGGCAGTGGATGTTGTCTATTTGGACTTCAGTAAAGCCTTTGACAAGGTCCCTCATGGCAGACTGGTACAAAAGGAAAGGTCACACGGGATCAGAGGTGAGCTGGCAAGATGGATACAGATCTGGCTCAGTCATAGAAGACAGAGGGTAGCAGTGGAAGGGTGCTTTTCTGAATGGAGGGATGTGACTAGTGGTGTTCCGCAGGGATCAGTGCTGGGACATTTGCTGTTTGTAGTATATATAAATGATTTGGAGGAAAATGTAGCTGGTCTGATTTGTAAGTTTGCGGACGACACAAAGGTTGGTGGAGTTGCGGATAGTGATGAGGATTGTCAGAGGAGACAGGAGGATATAGATTGGTTGGAGACTTGGGCGGAGAAATGGCAGATGGAGTTTAATCTGGACAAATGTGAGGTAATGCATTTTGGAAGGTCTAATGCAGGTGGGAAGTATACAGTAAATGGCAGAACCCTTAGGAGTATTGACAGGCAGAGAGATCTGCACGTACAGGTCCACAGGTCACTGAAAGTGGCAACGCAGGTGGATAAGGTAGTCAAGAAGGCATACGGCATGCTTGCCTTCATCAGTCGGGGCATAGAGTATAAAAATTGGCAAGTCATGCTGCAGCTGTCCAGAGCTTTAGTTAGGCCACACTGAGAATATTGCATGCAATTCTGGTCACCACACTACCAGAAGGACGTGGAGGCTTTGGAGAGGGTACAGAGGAGATTTACCAGGATGTTGCCTGGTCTGGAGGGCATTAGCTATGAGGAGAGGTTGGATAGACTCGGATTATTTTCACTGGAACGCAGAGGTGGAGGGGCGACATGATAGAGGTTTACAAAGTTATGAGCAGCATGGACAGAGTGGATAGTCAGAAGCTTTCTCCCAGGGTGGAAGAGTCAGTTACGAGGGGACATAGGTTTAAGGTGCGAGGGGCAAAGTTTAGAGGGGATGTGCGAGGCAAGTTCTTTACACAGAGGGTGGTGAGTGCCTGGAACTTGCAGCCGGGGGAGGTGGTGGAAGCAGGTACGATAGCGATGTTTAAGAGGCATCTTGACAAATACATGAATAGGATGGGAATAGAGGGATACGGTTCCCGGAAGTGCAGAAGGTTTTAGTTTAGGCAGGCATCAAGATCGACGCAGGCTTGGAGGGCCGAATGGCCTGTTCCTGTGCTGTACTGTTCTTTGTTCTTTGTTCTATATTTTATTCATAAAATTTGTAAAAATATATTCAATCATTCAAATTTGACAGCACAAAATGCAATACAGATCATTTTCTTTCAATACAAGACATGAGGTGCCTCACTACACTTGCCATTACTGGTTATATTTACAATGTGTATTTACATTACATGTTACCATTGTTCACCTCCTTCTTGAATGTGTCTTTGCAAAGCAGGTCTGGAAAGAGCTGCAGTGCTTTTGCAAACATACTAATTAGGAACAGAAGTGGGACATTCAGCCCCTCGAGCCTGCTCCACCATTCAATAAGATCATGGGTGGTCTGATTGTGTCTCAAATTCCACACTCTCATCTACATCTGATAACCTATGATTCTCTTGCCTGACAAGTATCTACCTCCGCCTTAAAAATATTCAATGACCTACCTCCACCACCTTCTGGGGCACAGAGATCCAAAGTCGCACAACCCTCAGAAAAAATTTCTCTTCATCTATGTCCTAAAAGGGCAACCGCTAATTTTAAAACAGTGTCCCCTAGTTCTGGACTCACCCACAAGAGGAAACATCCTTTCCACATCCACCTTGTCAAGACCGTTCAGGATCTTATATACGTCAATCAAATCTCCCCTCACTCTTCTAAACTCCAGTGAATACAAGCCCAGTCTGTCCAACTTTTCCCCATAAGACAACTCGCTCATACCAGGTATCAATCTATTAAACCTCCTCTGAACCGCCTCCAATGCATTTACATCCTTCCTTAAATAAGAAGACCAAAACTGCACACAGTTTCTGCCAAGGGGAGAAAGAGAGAAAAAGAGGGAGAACAGACAAAGCAAGAGGGAGGAAGAAAAAAAGAGAAAGAGAGAGGACATTTGTGAAGTCAACTTTCACAAACTTATGACATCCCAAAGCACTTGACAGATAATGAAATATTTCTGAAATGGAATCACTGTTGTGATGTCGGAAAACATCAGCCAATTTGCACACAGCAAAGCCCCACAAACAACAATGTGATAATAAAATCTGCATCAGTGATGCTGGTTGAAGAATTAATATTGGCCAAGAAACTTGGAGAACTACCCTTCAAAATAGTAATATGGGATCTTTTACCCCCACCTGAGAGGGCAAATGGGGTCTTTAACATTTCATCCAAAAGAGGATACCTCTGATAGTGTAAGCTCGAGTTCACTGCTTGGTGTAATGTCTTAAAATGTATAAGCTTAATTAGAAGTGATTATGATAGGCAATAATGCTTTAAAATATTGTTAAAGTAACTATAATATGTGTCAGCTCAGTTAAACATGGTACGAGGCTGAGATGCAAAGCATGATGAAGAATTTAAGCCAACTTGATGTTAAAAGTTAAAAAAAATGAGGAATGTAAAGGTATGTTTGAAACTAACAGATAATGAAAGACAGAGCAATTAATTAATTTACAATGAAAACAGAAAGTTTAAGTTTGCGATCTGTTGTCATTGTTTTAACCCAAGTAACAATTGTTTGTATGAAGCTCCTAGCTAAGGAATAACTATGTTGCAAGAAGATGGAGAAAAAGGGTATAAAAGAACATTTAGTGAACATGAGAAGCAGCATGAAAAACCCAGAGGAAGAAAGAAGAGAATCTTCTGTCAACAGAACACAGCAAGAGAAAGAGAGACCCTACCACAGTCACTCAGAGGGCTACCGCTGAGGTTCTGAGGGTCAGACTGTGACTATTGTTAAGTATTACTTCTTTATACTGGCTGTAAACTATTTAATAAATCTGCTATACTTATAACCAACATATACCTGTACCTAAAGGCCTGCTACCGATGACGTGTCGGGTTCGGGTTGGGTCGGGCCAATCTTCCGGGTCCATCTTTCGGGCTCGGTTCGGGTCGAGTGGAGTCGGGCTCAGGTCGGGTCAGGTTCGTGTCCGCTGTGGATTGGTCGGGTTCGGGTTGGGTTCTTTTTCCTGACCTAAGCAGACCTTTACCTGTACCCATAGTGGCTTGTTGTCATGGACAAGTCATCCTTGTTGTATTAAACTGAATCCTGAAAGCAGCAGGAAAGCTACAGTTGAGTTCTGCACTCAACTATCAGCCTGGATTATGTGCTCAAGTCTCTGGAGTGGAACTTGAACCCACAGTGTTCTGATTCAGGGCAAGCGTGCTACCCACTGATCCTGAACTTCTGTGAGACTGAAAAATTCTCAGAAACCAGTTTGAGCAAACTGGAGAAAAGTCACCTGGCAGTCAAACTGTGGAATTATAGAGTGATGGGTTCAAATACACCAAACTCATTGGAGAAGATTTAGATGTAGCAGGGTCTGCCATTAGACTTGCCCCTCCACCTTTAGCTCAAATAAATTTGCCCATAAAGTTGCTGGAAATGTGAGCTGCTAACAGTGCAGTAAGGGAAACAGGGCACCTAGAACCCAAGTGAACAGAGCAACCAATAGGATATCTCCTGAACCAAAGAGAAAAAAATATCACTACCCTGTGTCAACTAAAACAAAATAAACATTTGAATCACGTACAAGAAATGAAAAGTGGAGGACCAAATTGTATTATTTTCCTGACGCTGACAAACAGATCATCGGGGTTGTTCTGTGGAGTTGACATCCACACTGAATGCCTTGCTGGTAACCACATCCACGCTGTATGCTCGGAAGATATCTGTCATGTTGGCAGTTGTCGAGGTTCATCCCGAGCAGCTCTGTAACACAGGAGTCTGTGCTCTGCTGGCTGTGCCCGGGGATGCATACAGAGATAAACATCAACTGCTGCTGGAGGACCATCAACTCGGTGAAAGATGCTCTTTGGTCTGCCTGAAACTTGCTGGTATTCCAGTACAAAGAGTTGTCCTCAACAGAGTGTTGCAGACTGGCACATTCCAAGGTCCAGGACTAAGTGCTGAGGGACGCCTAAAGCTTGGGGGCAGCTGTCGGAAAGGCCACTGTGTAAGGTCCTCCCGCCATAGTATACCGAGGGGCTGGAACCCGTGTAAAACTACTTGGGCTGTATGCACTAAAATGTTTTTGCTGTGTAATGCAAATGTTCATTGCATGTAAAATGGAATGGCAAGAGTTGTGAGGAAACTCACATTCTTTTTCAAAGGAATCTGATTTCTTTTGCACTTTCTGGAATGGCAGATTGTTTTGCAACATAATTTATTGCTGAATTTTATGAATAAAGTCTATTTTGGGAAAAAATGGCATTTCTTCTAAAATGTTTTTATTCCCTTCTCAAAGATTATTTTCTTCAAAACTTTAGGAATTTTTCAACCTTAACCAAACTAACAAAACCACATGCATGCACAGCACAGTATCTGTCAGCCTGCACTGATTACCTCTCTCTTCTTTTAGTCATCTTTTCAAACTTCAATCAGTCCTGGTGCTGCAGGCTAGGTAAGTGGGGAAAGTGGGATGGGAAAAGAAAGAAACTAACATACAGACGTATTAACCTCTAGGCAGGGAAATGACTTATGTTATAAAAGTAAAAACTATCCATACTGCAAAACGTCTATCACAAAACTTTGACCTTGAAATACAAAATAGCATGCTTACCTGAGTGTGTGTCACAGTCTTTTCTGTCTATCTCACTCAGCTGTTAGCTTCTTTTGTCTTTTCAGTCAAATGTCCTGGTTTCTTGTGCTTACTACAGTTTTGATGTTCCTCCTGGCAATGCACTAGGTTGGCTTTTTCTTGTGAATGCTCCGTTATAGATCAGCGCTCTGTATTTCTGTACTCAGTAGAGGCTGCTAAAGGAGAAACATTTGACCCCTGGACCTTTACCTTAGTAAAATCCAAGTGGAACATAAAATGCTGCCGTTTCTCCCACTCACAACTTCATTTCTTGTCTTTTCTTCAGGTTGGGTTTGAATAAGCATTGCAGCCTCCAGCCACAAACAGATCCCAGGTACAGGAGTGGGGAGAGTCACCCAAGACCTTCACTCTGCCTCTGACTCCTACCCAGCTTCTTATTTGCTAATCATCATTAATTAACTAATTTCTTTTTCCAAAATATACTTTATTATTAATTTGGAAAAATACTTTGCGTAACAGTTCAAATTTGACATAACGTAAAGTACAATACAGATCAGTTTCTGGCAACACAGTATGTGACACTCTGAGGTGCCTCTTACAATTGCACTTACAATTGCAGGTTATATTTATATTTATAAAGTATATTTCATTTGAAACATACAGCCTGAGGGGTTTTACATGGCTTCTCGCCCCTCGGTGGCTGGTGGTGAGAAGGGCCCTCCCTGTCAGATCCTTCCTGTAAGCCTTGAGTCTCACCGCCTCAGCACACTGTCCTCGAGTTGGCTGCGTTGGGGAAAAGACCATTGCCTACCTCCTTCTGGAATGTGCCTTTGCAAAGCAGGTCTGGAAAGAGATGCAGTGGTTTTAGTTGAGGTCAGAGAGAGAAATAAAGTTAACATTTCAGGTCAATGACCTTTCCTCTGAGTCATGAGTCATTGACCTGAACTAATTCTCTTTCTCACTCCACAGATGCTGCCTGACCCGCTGAGTGTTTCCAGAACTTTGTCGAGGTTCATCCCAAGCAGCTCTGTAACACAGGAGTCTGTGCTCTACGGGCTGTTCCCAAGGACGCACACCGAGACAAACATCAACTGCTGCTGGAGGACTATCAATTCGGTGAAAGACGCCCTTTGGTCTGCCCGAAACCTGCTGGTCTTCCAGCGCAAAGAGTTGTCCACCACCGAATGTTGCAGACTGGCACATTCCAAGGTCCAGGACTACGTGCTGAGGGACGCACTAAAGCTTGGGGCAGCCGCAGCAAAGGCTCAATGGGGAAAGACCACAGTGTAAGGTTTCCCCACCAAGCTGAACTGAGGGGCTGGATCCATGGGAAACACCTCGAACTGTATCGTTAACATTTTCATTTGCTGTAAATGTAAAACTGTAATTGGCATGACAATAGTGAAATGGAAGGGTTGGGAAGAAACTCATGACAGTATTGAAGGAAACTGATCTCCCTTGCAATGTTTGTATTTTTTGGTGCTGTTTTGAAACTGTTTGGCAATGTAATTTTTACAGATTTTTATGAATAAAGTATATTTTGGAAATAAAAAAAAACTGGGAGAGCTGAAATCAGGAGGATCTTCAATTCCAAAAGATCAACCATATTTTGCTTTGCAGCCATTAGATAGTGAGCTGGATCAGAAAGTCCTGGCTGTGCTTTTTTTAAAAATTCTTTCATGGGAAATGATTGTAAATTAACTGTATTGAATGCTGCTGAGAAATTGGGTTCAATTCACTCCTGTGCACAGACGTCACATCCATCCCACAAAGTGCATCTTAGCGTCAAAGGAAAAGAAAATTAAGCCTGATGAAAAACAGGCTGCTGATTTACCATGAGCCCATTTTGCACAACTGGGTCGGGGAGAATCATTCCCGTTCCTCCAGCCTGGGTTTTCTGCTGTGCGGAGGCAACTTCATCTCCGAAGTTAAGGAGGTGGTGGGCGGTCGCCTCCTTGCAGCAAAGGTAATGTACAAAAATGCTTCGCTCCGGTTAATCCACGCGTACGCCCTGGTTCGAAGCAGCGAGCGACTGACCGTCTTCCAGCAGCTCCCATTGCTGCTGGTGACATCTGGGCTGGTTATTCTCGGCAGTGACTTCAACTGCATCATCGATGCAGCTGGATGATCCAGCAGTGCCGACAGTCAAATGGACGCCACATCCAGACTCCTGATGGAAACAGTAAAAGATGCTAAACTGCACAACGTCTTCAGCAACCCTGCAAACGGAGCCCAGTGTAGATACACCTGGTCAAGACTGGACGGGTCTGCCCATTCCAGGATTCACTTCCTGTTTATGCCCCGAGCGTTCACGATCAGATCAACCAACATCAGGCCAATGTTCTTCTCTGACCACTGCCTGTCACCTACAGAATGACCAGAGGGTTGCCAGGCGACATGGAAGCTGAACGTGAAACTGAGAACATTGAGGAATTCAAAATGGATTACAAAGGTTGGAGAACCGTAAAATTCCTGAGTCCCTGACACACTGGTAAGAAGTGATCAAGGTGAACATTAACACACCAACCTGCTACGTTGAATGACATTTTTCTTTTAATCCATTGACTGCAGACCTGAATTTAAAGAAATTAATAAAGTAACAGATAAAAGGTGACTTTGCTTGCAGCTTAAGATGGCAACAGCAAGGCCAGTGAGGTTGGAGAGGAAGAGACTGGTCCATCCCAGCAAAAACCAAGGTCCAGGAATTTCAAGAAAACTGCCTGTTCCCTCAGCGAAACATCAAGACGACCACGCTTGAGTCATTGGGTGACTGTCATATGACAACCCACCACAACCAACACCAACCCCCCTCCGCTCCCCCGCCACCACATCTGTTTTTTACGCTGGCATTTCTCTGCAGCAGGCCGACAAGCATCTGGACTCCGACACGTGCAGTCCCAAGTAGGCGCACCTCCTTTCTCTCTCTCTCCATTCCAGCTTGCAAGTTTCGAACCCTGCCTGCTGACTGACCACCTCTGCATACTCCGGTTATAACCAGAAACCCTTTGGTGGAAATAATCTGCACCGCTGTCTCCATGAGACCCACCGAAACTGCCATCTGTCTCTTCAAGCTGAAAGTCTCAGGACCACTGAATTCAGCTAGAAGCCAGCTGAATCAAAGTCCACAGAATGTCCACCTCTTCTTTTCTATGGACTCGACCAATCTACCCTTTCCACTTGAATCTATTTGTGTGTGAACCGAGAGTGTGAGAGGGGGAAGAGAGTGAGAGAGAAAAAAGTATGTTGGAGCATAGTTTATTATTTCACTTAGTTCGGTTTAAATACAATAAAGTGAACCTCTTTCTTCGTTAAACTCAAGAAAACCTGTCGGATTATTTACATGTTATAATAAGAACCAAACACCTACAGAATTGGCCAGTACATCCACTTTAAAAAAAGAATTAAACCTGTTCGTCAAACGAGAGGGAAAAGAGGGAAGCCCTTCAACCCCTCCTCATCTGACCGTAACACCTCAAAGATGTTCAGAGGGCGAAAGACAGAGGGAAATGTCCAGAACAGAATTTGCTCCTGCTGCAGTCGATGGGAGTCAAGGTTAAGGAGGATCTCCAATAGGTGAAGAGCCAGCAGGCTTCATTGTTTACTGTAGAGGCTTCCAAGATCATCTTCCAGTCCAGAGTCCGCTCCGTTGAGCAGGATGAGACGTGCTTGCGCTTTTTCTTCCGAAAGGTACACAGAGAGAGCTCTGTGATCAGCAGTCTGAAGGAAGAGGACGGCTCGGTAACATCATGGCAGCCTAACATACTGAGGATCAGTAAATCTTTTAATGCTGGGCTGTACAACGTGAAGCCCAAGACAGCACAGCCTCCCAGTCCTTCCTGTTCTCTATCACAGAGGTCATAGATGACAAAAAACGGGAGAGTCTGCACAAACTGCTAACTCTTGACGAACTGACAAAGACCATCAGGTCGAGATGCAGAAAAACTCCTGGAAGTCACAGCTTACTGGCCTACTTGTATTCGACTCTGTGGGACTGGATCGGCCCAGACCTGCTGGAAGTGTATGAGAGTATGCTTCTGGCCAGCAGCATGTCAGAATCCATGAGGAAAGGCATCACCACCCTCATCTCCAAGCGAAGAGGGAGAGGGAGGAAATCAGAAATTGGCGGCTCATCTCACTCCTGAATGTGAACGACAAAATTCTGCCCATGGTCATCGCCAATCGGGTCAAATCTGCTCTGGAGTTGGTGATTCACCCCGAACAGACCTGTACTGTACCCGGCAGGAAGATCTCCGATAGCCTCGCACTACTCAAGGATTCGTCACCTATGTACAGGACAGGGAGGTGGACACCTGCCTCATCAGCTTGGACCAGAAGACGACTTTAGACAGAATATTACACACATACATGATGGACGTGCTCTCCAAAATGGGGTTTGGGAGGAAATCCACAATTGGATCCATCTGCTCCACATAAACATCAGGAACGCATTCTCAATCAATGGATGGGAATCAAAGTTTCCCAATCAAATCTTGAGTCAGACAGGGTGGTCCTCTCTCCCGTCTTATTTGTTTGCTGTATGGAACCTGATTCCATCAGGAAGAATGTTGGCATTAGTAGGTGACAATCCCAGGCAGCGGAGGCACTCCGGTCACAGGCCGATGAGCATCTGCAACCAGTTTGAACTGGCGCTGGGAGCCAAAGTAAATCACGGCAAGAATGAGGCAATGTTCTTTGGGAACTGGGCCGAAGAATCCTTTGTTCTGTTCACCGTCAGGTCAGGCTATCTGAAGGTGCTGGAGATATGGGGCTGAATTTTACCGGCCCCTCAACACCGCGGGTCACTGTGCGGGAACCGGTAAAATTCTGCCTGGAGAAGCCCACCTCGAACCCCAACGTCGAGAAGGGCCCACCACGTTACCGTCGACCGGGGGGACCTCAGTGCGGGCAACTCCCACCCCTCGGCGGCAGCACCCCAATTACCATATTCAAAACACTACTTACCTCTCCCGATTGCGCAGCCTGCTCCCTCTCGATGTACACTTCAGCATTTTACGGTGAATGGGCGGCAGTCATGTGCCGTCCCATTCACGAATAGAAAAGCCGACGGGACATCGGAGTCAGATGTTTTCGCCAGCGAAGGCAAGTTCAGATCTTCAGGGGTCTCACTGAAGAGGTGTTGGGAGCCATTATGATTCCACCCTCCGTAAAGGTTGGCAGCTCTGTGCCATTGATTGCCTGTTAATGAAGGAACAATAGCTCTCAAGGCACCCTGTATATGGAGAGAGTGCCAGAGATGGTAAGCGTGTGAAGCTTATATGCCTTGTGGGCCAATCGATGCAACTTGTGCAATCTTTATGTGGTCATGTGGTGCCATTCTTAGTGGGAGCTAAGATGGGCAATGCCATGCCACATAACTGCTACACGAAAGCACCTGATGTACCACTCAACATCATTCTCTGCCCTGTCAGGAACCTTGGAAGAATTGAAGGAACTGAGTTGAATTGCAACTTGACGATGGGGATGGTTCACCCGATATTAATTGATATGCATCTTGAGAGGATCCATATGTACCGCAGTTGTAGCCCACACAGAGGCCCGTCTCGGTCACGAACAGCAGCACCCAAGGAGAGCTCGCCACTACAAATCACCGGACATCTACAGATCCCGCATGACATACCTGTAGATGTCAGAGTGCCAGTGTCAGAGATGACAGCGGATGTCAAGAGAGGCAGTGACATATCTCTGCGCCCTGCTGAATGACGACCTGCAGCCCATGGGCTTCAGGGGACATCCTGTGCCTGTGGCACTCTCGGTGACAGAGGCTCTCAATTTTTACACCTCTGCATCATTTCAGGGGCTCTCCGGAGACCTTTTTGGGGTCACACAGTCAGCAGTTCACCATTGCATCAGGGAGGTCACCGATGCCCGGTACCAGATGGCTGGTGACTATATCCGTTTCATGACAGACCCTGAAAGCCAAGCCCAGAGGGCCACCGGTGTCATCTCCAATGCTGAATTCCCACAGGTACAAGGGGTTACAGATTGCACCTATGTGGCCATCAAGGCTCCCGACGGGCGACCAGCTGAATATCTAAATCATAAAGGCTTCCACTCAATGTGCAGCTTGCATGTGATCACCAGAAACGATTCATGCAAATCTGTGCCCGCTTTCCAGGCAGCTGCCATGATGCCTTCATCCTGCGCCAGTCCCAGCTGCCATTGCTGTTCAATGAAATGGCTCAGATGGAGGGGTGGCTTCTTGGAGACAAGGGCTCCGCCTTGCATACATGGCCCCTGACACCAATAAAAAACCCCACCACTGCTGCATAAGAGAGATACGACGCCAGCCACAGAGCGACAAGAGCCATCACTGAGCAGGCGATCGGCATGCTGAAAATGTGATTCCGCTGCCTGGATAGATCGGGTGGTGCCCTGCAGTACAAGCTGGAAAGGGTAGCTTGCATTGTTGCTGTCTGCTGTGCTCTGCACAACTACACACTCAATAGGGGGAAGGGCTTGCAGGATGAGCAGAGACATGAGCAGGACTCATCCTCAGATGATGAGGATGCTAAGGACTTACAGCAGGAAAGGCACAAGGGAGGACAGAGAGCATCCAGGCACCGCATGCAGGGCGAGCAGTGAGCTAGGAATGCACAGCAGGGTTCTTCATGCTATAGGAACCACTGTGGGCTCTGCATGCCACACAGCACCCTCGTTCACCTGTTGTGCAGCAGTCTGCATCTGCAACACTTTTGTGCCCAACATTACTGGCAGCAGACTACTGAGCTATTGTCCATATTACTACATCCGTGGAGATGCACATGAGTGATACTGGCATAGCAATGATGTTACTCCATACATTGGCAGTTCTGAAAGACCAATGATATAATGGAAGGAGCCAAGATCGGTACATGCTGGCACACTTCATTCACACAGTAAAAGCAACGCACGTTAGTGAAGACGATTTTGTTTTCAGCCCTTCAACATTCTTGTATCACCCAGTAGAGATGCAGTGGCAGACTTTTAAGGAGATATTTAATAACTCTCAAAGATTTATCCCAGTGAGAAAGACTGAGAAGGATGCCTCATTGTGGCTAAATAAGGAAGTTAAGGATAGTATCAAATTGGAAGAAACACTGCACAATTCTGCAAAGATTAGTGGCAAGTCAGAAGTTTGGACAGATAAGAACCAGCAAAGGATGATTAAAAAAATGGTGAGGGTGAAATTACAATAGAAGCGAAAGCTAGCGAGGAAAACAAAACCAGATACTAAGTTTCTACAAGTATTTATAAAGGAAAGAGTAACTAAAACAAGTGATGGTCCTCCAGAGAGTGAATCTGGGGAATTAATAATGGAAAACAAGGAACTGGCAGAAGCGTTAAACAGGTATTTTGCACCGTCATCACTGTAGAAGACTTCCCAAAGATACTTGATAATCAAGAGGTGAAAGGGAGGGAGAAACTTGAAACAAACAATCACCAAGGAAAGGGGACCGGGAAAACTATTAAACCTAATAAACCAGGACCTGATGGCTTTAGAACATTTTAGAACATTAGAACATTACAGCGCAGTACAGGCCCTTCGGCCCTCGATGTTGCGCCGACCTGTGAAACCATCTGACCTACACTATTCCATTTTCATCCATATGTCTATCCAATGACCACTTAAATGCCCTTAAAGTTGGCGAGTCTACTACTGTTGCAGGCAGGGCGTTCCACGCCCCTACTACTCTCTGAGTAAAGAAACTACCTCTGACATCTGTCCTATATCTATCACCCCTCAACTTAAAGCTATGTCCCCCCGTGTTTGCCATCACCATCCGAGGAAAAAGACTCTCACTATCCACCCTATCTAACCCTCTGATTATCTTATATGTCTCTATTAAGTCACCTCTCCTCCTCCTTCTCTCCAACGAAAACAACCTCAAGTCCCTCAGCCTTTCCTCGTAAGGCCTTCCCTCCATACCAGGCAATATCATAGTAAATCTCCTCTGCATCCTTTCCATAGCTTCCACATCCTTCCTATAATGCGGTGACCAGAACTGCACGCAATACTCCAGGTGCGGTCTCACCAGAGTTTTGTACAGCTGCAGCATGACCTCGTGGCTCCGAAACTCGATCCCCCTACTAATAAAAGCTAACATACCATATGCCTTCTTAACAGCCCTATTAACCTGGGTAGCAACCTTCAGGGATTTATGCACCTGGACACCAAGATCTCTCTGTTCATCTACACTACCAAGAATCTTCCCATTCGCCCAGTACTCTGCATTCCTGTTACTCCTTCCAAAGTGAATCACCTCGCACTTTTCCGCATTAAACTCCATTTGCCATCTCTCAGCCCAGCTCTGCAGCCTATCTATGTCCCTCTGTACCCTACAACATCCTTCGGCACTATCCACAACTCCACCGACCTTAGTGTGATCCGCAAATTTGCTAACCCACCCTTCTACACCCTCTTCCAGGTAATTTATAAAAATGTCAAACAGCAGTGGCCCCAAAACAGATCCTTGCGGTACACCACTAGTAACTAAACTCCAGGATGAACATTTGCCATCAACCACCACCCTCTGTTTTCTTTCAGCTCGCCAATTTCTGATCCAAAGCTCGAAATCACCTTCAACCCCATACTTCCGTATTTTCTGCAATAGCCTACCATGGGGAACCTTATCAAACGCCTTACTGAAATCCATATACACCACATCCACGGCTTTACCCTCATCCACCTGTTTGGTCACCTTCTCGAAAAACTCAATAAGGTTTGTGAGGCACGACCTACCCGTCACAAAACCGTGCTGACTATCGCTAATGAACTTATTCTTTTCAAAATGATTATAAATCCTGTCTCTTCTCACCTTTTCCAACATTTTACCCACAACCGAAGTAAGGCTCACAGGTCTATAATTACCAGGGCTGTCTCTACTCCCCTTCTTGAACAAGGGGACAACATTTGCTATCCTCCAGTCTTCCGGCACTATTCCTGTCGACAATGACGACATAAAGATCAAGGACAAAGGCTCTGCAATCTCCTCTCTGGCTTCCCAGAGAATCCTAGGATAAATCCCATCTGGCCCAGGGGACTTATCTATTTTCACACTTTGCAAAATTGCAACACCTCCTCCTTATGAACCTCAATCCCATCTAGCCTAGTAGTCTGAATCTCAGTATTCTCCTCGACAACATTTTCTTTCTCTACTGTAAATACTGACGAAAAATATTCATTTAACGCTTCCCCTATCTCCTCTGATTCCACACACAACTTGCCACTTCTATCCTTGATTGGCCCTAATCTAACTCTAGTCATTCTTTTATTCCTGATATACCTATAGAAAGCCTTAGGGTTTTCCTTGATCCTATCCGCCAATGACTTCTCGTGATCTCTCCTTGCTCTTCTTAGCTCTCCCTTTAGATCCTTCCTGGCTAGCTTGTAACTCTCAAGCGCCCTAACTGAGCCTTCATGTCTCATCCTAACATAAGCCTTCTTCTTCCTCTTGACAAGTGCTTCAACTTCTTTAGTAAACCACGGCTCCCTCGCTCGACAACTTCCTCCCTGCCTGACAGGTACATACTTATCAAGGACACGCAGTAGCTGCTCCTTGAATAAGCTCCACATTTCGATTGTGCCCATCCCCTGCAGTTTCCTTCCCCATCCTACGCATCCTAAATCTTGCCTAATCGCATCATAATTTCCTTTTCCCCGGCTATAATTCTTGCCCTGCGGTATATACCTGTCCCTGCCCATCGCTAAGGTAAACCTAACCGAATTGTGATCACTATCACCAAAGTGCTCACCTACATCTAAATCTAACACCTGGCCGGGTTCATTACCTAGCACCAAATCCAATGTGGCATCTCCCCTGGTTGGCCTGTCTACATACTGTGTCAGAAAACCCTCCTGCACACACTGGACAAAAACTGACCCATCTAAAGTACTCGAACTATAGTATTTCCAGTCAATATTTGGAAAGTTAAAGTCCCCCATAACAACTACCCTGTTACTCTCGCCCCTGTCGAGAATCATCTTCGCTATCCTTTCCTCTACATCGCTGGAACTATTCGGAGGTCTATAGAAAACTCCCAACAGGGTGACCTCTCCTCTCCTGTTTCTAACCTCGGCCCATACCACCTCAGTAGACGAGTCCTCAAACGTCCTTTCTGCCGCCGTAATACTCTCCTTGATTAACAATGCCACACCCCCCCCTCTTTTACCATCTTCTCTGTTCTTACTGAAACATCTAAATCCCGGAACCTGCAACATCCATTCCTGCCCCTGCCCTACCCATGTCTCCGAAATGGCCACAACATCGAGATCCCAGGTACCAACCCATGCTGCAAGCTCACCCACCTTATTCCGGATGCTCCTGGCGTTGAAGTAGACACACTTTAAACCAAGTTCTTGCTTGCCAGTGCCCTCTTGCGTCCTTGTAACCTTATCCCTGACCTCACTACTCTCAACATCCTGTACACTGGAACTACAATTTAGGTTCCCATTCCCCTGCTGAATTAGTTTAAACCCCCCCGAAGAGCACTAGCAAATCCCACCCCCCCAGGATATTGGTACCCCTCTGGTTCAGGTGAAGACCATCCTGTTTGTAGAGGTGTCACCTACCCCAGAAAGAGCCCCAATTATCCTGGAAACCAAAACCCTCCCTGCTACACCATCCCTGCAGCCACGTGTTCAACTCCTCTCTCTCCCTATTCCTCGCTTCGCTAGCACATGGCACGGGCAACAACCCAGAGATAACAACTCTGTTTGTTCTCGCTCTAAGCTTCCACCCTAGCTCCCTGAATTTCAGCCTTAAATCCCCATCTCTCTTCCTACCTATGTCGTTGGTGTCTATGTGGACCACGACTTGGGGCTGCTCCCCCTCCTCCTTAAGGATCCCAAAAACACGATCCGAGACATCACGAACCCTGGCACCTGGGAGGCAACACACCAACCGTGAGTCTCTCTCGTTCCCACAGAACCTCCTATCTGTTCCCCTAACTATGGAATCCCCAATGACTAATGCTCTGCTCCTCTTCCCCCTTCCCTTCTGAGTAACAGGGACAGACTCTGTGCCAGAGACCTGTACCCCATTGCTTACCCCTGGTAAGTCCCCCCCCCAACAGTATCCAAAACGATATACCTGTTGTTGAGGGAAACGGCCACAGGGGATCCCTGCACTGCCTGCTGGTTCCCTCTCCTTCCCCTGACGGTAACCCATCTACCTACTTCTTTTACTTGAGGTGTGACTACCTCCCTTTCACTCCTCTCAATAACACCCTCCGCCTCCCGAATGATCCGAAGTTCATCCAGCTCCAGTTCCCTAACGCGGTTCTCGAGGAGCTGGAGTTGGGTGCACTTCCCGCAGATGCAGTCAGCAGGGACACTCTTGGCGACCCTTACCTCCCACATTCTGCAGGAGGAACATACAACTGCCTTAACTTCCATTCCCACTATTGTTGGAGGGGAGACATTAGCCAGGTGTACAGCAGATGTCTCATCCTCCAGCATCCGTTCTCTGGTTTGACATTGTGACTGAAAGACATCATAATGTTTCCAGGATAACTGGCATTCACCACCTATGATCAGCTGGGCAGGGTTGTAGGCCAACTGTAGTGCAGTAGCTTCTACTGGGCAAATGGAGTCTCGGACTGGAATTTTACCTGCTCAAAATGGGCGTCCGAGGCGAAAAATGGCAGTCGATATCGGGTCCCCGACATTATTACTCCCAATCACCATTTGACATGGGTCGGACGGTGGGAGAGATTGAGGTGCTGATCGCTGTCCACTTTGCAGCAATTAAGGGCCAATTGAGATAGTCTAGAATTCAATTGACAGCCATTTTACGTCAGCTGTCACATTTTGTGCCAGGCAAACGAGTCAAACGGGGAGTTGGGAACTCGGCAGCTTTGAAAGAGCGGCAACCAGTGCATCTGTGAAGGAGTTGGAGGTACTGTTTTTTTATTTCACTCTGATAGATTTGTGTGCTGTTTTGAAGGTTGGGACTGTTTTTGCTGGTTCACCAGGGTTCACCTGAGTGATTGAAACTCCTGGTAGGGCCACAGCATCACTGATTTATTCTGTGTAGGAGAGGGGGGGTTCTGAGTGCCTGTCCTTGCAGCAGACTGCAAATACCTGTCCTTTTAACATCTTTGGGACACTGCAGCCATGGGAATTGTCCACTCTGGAGGCAGCTCACCTCTTGAGGAAGACTACGCCACAAAGAGGGACAGGAGGGCAAATGTCCAGTGTAATCAGCAACCTGCTGGCCAAGTGCAGCCTGGTAATGGGGGAGGGGCAGAAGGTCACAGAGTGCGCCAGGAGCAACCACCTGTGAGGAAATGAGCCTACCCAGCAGGCAGGGTCTATTGCCCGCGATTGAGCCTTCTTCAAATGTCAGAGCACCAGTTCCCAAAACTGCACCTGTCCCGAGAGACTGGCATATCCCTGAGATGCTGGCAGCAGAGGTCGCTTCCAACTGCGTGGGTGGCCATCCAACGTCAGCCCCACTGAAGCTAACAGTCGCTCTGAACTTCTATGCATCAGGTCCTTCCTGGCCTCATCAGGAGTGTGCAATCATCAGCGCATCACTACATTGCTACATTACCACTACAGGTGGTAACTGATACCATATTCAGGCATGCCAACAGATTCATCAGGTTCCAGACAGACTCCGCCAGTCAGGCTGAGAGCACCAGAGGATTCAGCACCGTCGCTGGGTTCCCCGTGGTCCAAGGAGTCATTGATTGCACACATGTGGCCATTCGAGCACCTACAGGTCAATCAGGGCCTTCATTAATCGAAAGGGGTTTCATTCAATGAATGTGCAACTTGTCTGTGATCACTGTATATTGCAAGTGTGTGCTCGTTATCCTGGAAGCAGTCACGGTGCATTCATTCTCCAGAACTCCCAGGCGCCAGCACTATTCAGCACCCCTCCACCCAGCCCCCCCGAGTGCCTGCAAGGATGGATACTTGGTGACAGGGGATACCCGCTGACGACATGGCTGATGACACCAGTGAGGAACCCACAGAATGAAGCAGAGGAACGGTACAATGCAAGCCATGCGACCACCAGAGTCACGATTGAGCAGACCATGGGTCTTCTGAAAATGAGATTTAAGTATCTCAATCGCACAGGTGGTGCCCTACAGTACTCGCCAGCAAGGGTATGTTGCATTGTTGTCGTCTGCTGTGCCTTCCATAACCTGGTGCTGCAGTGGAGGGGGAGGGGGGGGAAGAGGGGAAGAGACGCTGGAAGATGACGACGACGTTGTTCAGCGCGAGGCATCCTCAGAAGAGGATGTTGAAACGGCTGAGGATGAGGAGGAGGGGGCACAGCCACCTGAATAGCAGGGGGAGGGAGCTGGAGGTTTGCAGGAGTTGAGTACAAGGGAGTCCCAGGAGGCTCTAATACTCAGGAGTTTTTCCTGAACGGAGGCTCGTCACCCAGTGACTGACATGTCCGTGTGAAATGAGGCATTCTCATCAGCTGGAAGCACAGAAGCACTCACCTGCTGGTGGAAATCTCAGCTGCAATGGCCTGCCTTTCCCTCAAACACCACAAGGCCCGAATACACCACCTCCCCAAGTCTCCGTCTCATGCAGAACAAGATGGCCTAAAACATCAGCGTCGACTTATGACAGATGAAAATGCCAAGTGAAAAATGTAACAATTTTCCATGAAGTATAACAGCAAATAAATATTTACAAATTGTACCAGTGACACCGCCGTTCTGATAGTTTGAAACGTTTGCGAGTGCTCACACATGTGGACGACCCCTCGCAGCCAGTCACGGCAGAGGCAGGTGGCTGTTCAGGCTGCCCTGTGGCTTTGGATGACTTTGGCGGGTGTCCTCTGCCTGCCCGAGGTCGTGAGGGCCCCGGCCTGTTGAGGTGACCCTGAGCAGTCTCAGGACCACCCTCAGACACCCTGGGATTATAAGGTGATGTCGTCACTGGCAGAGGGGGCAAAGAGCTTCGGAATGTATCAGGAGCGCCCGGAGAGGAGTCCCCATATGCATTCTGCTGTTGCTCCTGTGCCCTCTTAAACCTCGATTTGGCCTCCCTGCTGACCTCAGAGGGATGTTGGGTTGGCCACCCCGCCATCGGTCCGGGCCCTCTTCTCCTGTGGAGACACTTGGCAATTAGTTCAGTCCCTTGACTTGAAAGAGCACCCACTCACCCCTCGTGCTGCATGCTACATCTGGAACCAATGCCATTGAGGTGCATGGATGGCACACCTCTGCATCATTGGGTATCTCAGATGTGCCCAGTACATGGCCCAAGGCAGTGATGCAGCCAATCACTGAAGATGGATGGCTTTGACTTTGAAGCATCAGCACCCAGTGACCCTCCCGTATCAGTTAAAAGCTGCGATGACTGCGGAATGCCCCTTACCCTGGCAGAGCACAGAAGTCATTGACCCGCTTGCGGCACTGGAGCCGTGTCCTCACTACTCCGCGGCTGCTGACCCCCTCCGCTACCTCCAGCCACGCCTTCTTGGTGACTTGGGGAGACCTCCTCCTTCCGTCTGATGGGAAGAGGACCTCCTGCCTTGCCTCAGCCCCCTGGAGGAGGACATGCAGGGAGTCTTCAGAGAACCTAGGTGCCATGCGGTGGCATCTCTCTGCCATTGCCACAAGCGGGTTCTGGTCTGTCTCTGGTATATTCATGTTTACTGGAGGGGTGGCCCCTTTCATTCCTGTTGCACTCCTTTCACCCTCAGGCAGCTCTATTCCTTCTTCTAATATGCTGTTCCTCAAAACATCCTACTTGCTGCAGGTAAGCCTCTCAGAGCCAGTGAGGTTGCTGAAAGCCCTTTTAAATGGCTTTCAGCACCTTCTTCCGGCTCCAGCTCCGCCCCCGACACTCACCCTCCCACCCGTGCCCTTTTCTGTCATAAATACACTGCCGAGCCACTAATTGGTCACTGAGCGCTCGATCGCCGTGGCAGCTGAGCGCGGAGCGGGAGCAACCTTGGCACCTGCTTCTGCCTCCAGGAACGTGGACCCACCGGGACAAGTAAAATTCTGGCCTCAGTCACCTCCTGGATGCAGCAATGGACAGCAACACGTTGGCTATGTCGCCTGTTCTGTTGGTGCGGGTTATTTCCCATGCGTGTCTACAACCTGAATATTGCTGAAAACAGAGAAATTTTGTCAAAGCTTTTCGTCTTGCACTCATCAGGACAACTCGCAAGCATAAGGGAAGCAACAAGTTTATACTGTATGAGCAGAGAGTGCTGATTGGTTGGCAAGTGGACTGTGATCGGTAGAGGCGTTGCCGTGCAGAATGCACCAGTTTATGGTGACTGACAGTTAACTGCCAAGCTTTGTTTGAAATTTAAAGCGGGCAGTTTGACTCTGATTGGTCAAGGCATTGCCTGAGGAATGAAGCAGCAAATGGCTGTCACATATTTTGTTTACCTGAAATAGGCGCAGTGTGTATACATGTTCTTTCTGTCTGCAAAGAACAGGGCCCTGTGTATTAATATATGTAGCTTCCAGTACATGCAAATGCGCCACACAAATTTCAAACAAAGCTTGGCAGTTAACTGTCAGTCACGATAAAACTGTCAACGCCTCTACCAATCAGAGTCCACTTGCCAACCGATCAGCAGTCTCTTCTTATACTGTATTAATTTGTTGCTTCCCTTACATTGGTATTCTTTCAGGTTGTCCTGATGAGTGCAAGAAGAAAAGCTTCGACAAAATGTCTCTGTCTTCTTCAACCTTTTAATGTGGCTTCTCCTCACATTATTTACCGGCTATGTGGACAATGATCATACTGCAGAGAGTAAGATAGATTGCAAAGCCAGAGTTAAACAAAGGGAGGTGGGTTTGCTCCCTTTGGGAAACCGGTGAAATATTTCAAGCAAAGGCAGCGAATGTGACAAGTGAGGAAGACTTGACGGCCAGAACTCGCTCCCTACGTCCCTATTGGTGTTGAGGTGCAAAACTTGAAAAGTGCTTTTTCGAAGGCATCAGATTGTGAACGGTGTTTGAAAGGAAGAGAAGCCAAGCATGTCCTTCCTTTGTTTGCAATGTCTACGTCTAGGGATTTCTTTCCGGAAAACGCCTCGCGGCCTGAAGGAGAATGGCATGGAAGTTGGTTCTGTGAAGAGTCAAGAGAGCCGGGAAATGTTGGCCGAGATCAGCCCAGAGGAAGAGGACGAAGCGCCGGAGGAGGTGACTTTCAGCAGCGCCCGGGAGGAAGCTGAAAAGAGCATGAAAGCGCCGCTGGAGAGCGTGAGGAGAGACAAAGCTTTGCTGAAGGAGAAAAGAAGAAGAAAGGAGCAATTATTCAAAGAGCAAAAGAAGTGCAAGTCGCTTCCAGATGGCATTCTTTAAGAGATTACTTCAGTCCGAGAAAAGAATGACCAGGCACCTGACTCAAGTAAAGAAGGTGATGATTGTAATTATGTGCAGCAACCTGAGGAAGATAGTGGATTGAAGGAAGATGTTGAAGAATGTGTGGATACCAGATGGAAGGAGAGCTCCATGGCCATTCCATTAAAGGATCAAGGCCAAACAAAGCAGCAGGTTGAAAATGCCAGATTAATGATCGACTGTATGGCCCAGGCAGCAGGAGAGGCAGTGTCAATGAATACTTCTCACTTGCAAACAAGAAAGCTCAACAGAAAAAACCAGCAATGCAGTTTGTCAACAAATCCTGGGGAGCAGAACTTCAACAAAAATCTGGAAAGTTTCGAAAGTTGTAGATTCAGCATCTGGCTCTTTAAATCAGTTCATTTTAGCCCTATCTAAAAGTTAACAGTTAGTTTAGTGTATGTTACCTGGGCCCACTGCCCTCCCCCAGCCACACCTGCTCTTTGTTTTCTCAATGAAATTGATCCGGATGAAACTGACGAGCACAGCTGCCGA
This sequence comes from Heterodontus francisci, assembly GCF_036365525.1. Classification (NCBI taxonomy): domain Eukaryota; kingdom Metazoa; phylum Chordata; class Chondrichthyes; order Heterodontiformes; family Heterodontidae; genus Heterodontus; species Heterodontus francisci. The sequence goes on along the minus strand of NC_090411.1, from coordinate 7,224,120 downwards.
TACTTCAATCTCCGATCCTGCTGTCTTCACAGTCCAGAGTGTCTGCAACCACGGCATGCGGTAAGTCCATTGAGGTGAAGAAGGAGCTGCGGGACCCGAGAGAAGTCCTGTGAAAAGGTGCCCCGAACACCCAAAACATCCACGAACGGCCCCCCCGGCCGCAACTTCAAAGCGCCCGCGGGAGATGGCTCGGAGAGCATCTGCAGCGCACTGTCGGCAATGCTGCATGCCTTTATTTAAACCACTGCAAAAAAAAAACCCTTAGCAAATGTAATCACCTCTAAGTCTGCCAAATGATGCTTCACCTCCCGAAGGACGTGGATGAGCTTTCCGGACGTCGATGGTGGGCACTGAGGAAATGGCTTATTACCTGCACCAGATTCCACCCCCCCTCCCCCCCCCCCCTTTACCCCCCTTCCACCCCCCCCCCACCCCCGTCCCCTTCCCTGCTCCACCCTCTCAGCTCACCCCCTCACAACCCCGTCCCAGCCCGCCCCCCCCTCGCACCATCTTCACCCCGCACCCCCTTCCCCTGCACCCCCCCCCACCCCCTCCCTCTACCCCTCCCCCTTGCATCCCCTCCTCCCACCGGCACCATCCTACACCTGTGTAGGGGCCCCAACAACCCCACTGCCTTGTGGGCGTCTCGGGAGAGTCCAAGGCTAAGGGAGTAAACCCTAACAGAAAATCCGGAGCGGAACCCCGTAGGCGGTCATGTGTCACCTTTGGCATGTTTCCGGCAGTTCCTGCAGCCATACTGGTGCCAAACGTCGTGTCCTGCACTCCTTTGGACCCCACCAGAAAGGCCGAGAGGGGGGTTTTGACGACTGGGCAACTCTCAACCTCCATAAATTTGCCCAGGCATGCGCCATGGAGAGGTCACTCCATAGTTGCCTCACAGCGACTGAAACAACACGGAAGGCAGCAGTTACGGGTTATAAGTCCAGATAAATTGGCGTAGAAACTGGGCGCCACGGGTTGCCTTTGTCGGTGGGAGAGGTCATTGCACCTCACTGGACAGCTACCGCCCGCCTCAAACCGGGCAGCCCCCGGTCAATAAGGTTCTGTCCCGCCACAGTCTGCCTGCTTCAATGGGTGCTTGGAGCTCAGGGTCATTGCCCGAAAGGTGGACTGATACACCGCACCAAACAACATGAAAAAAGGAAAGAAGGTACCAGCCCTTCGCTTTGCAAGCTGGAACGTCAGAACTATGTGTCCTGGCCTGTCGGAAGACCTTACACAAATCAACGATTCTCGGAAGACCGCCATCATTAACAACGAGCTCAGTAGACTCAATGTGGACATTGCAGCACTTCAGGAGACTCGCCTCCCCGCGAGTGGCTCTCTAGCAGAGCAAGACTACACCTTCTTCTGGCAGGGCAGGGATCCTGAAGAACCAAGACAGCATGGAGTGGGCTTCGCCATCAGAAACTCCTTGCTCAGCATGATAGAGCCTCCCTCAAATGGCTCGGAACGCATACTGTCCATCCGACTGCTCACCACCTCTGGTCCAGTACACCTACTCAGCATCTATGCTCCAACACTCTGTTCCGCACCTGAAGCTAAAGACCAGTTCTATGAACAACTCCATAACATCATTAGCAGCATCCCCAACACCGAACACCTATTCCTGCTGGGGGACTTTAATGCCAGGGTTGGGGCCGACCATGACTCATGGCCCTCCTGCCTTGGGCGCTATGGCGTTGGAAGGATGAATGAGAACGGGCAGAGACTGCTTGAGTTGTGTACCTATCATAACCTCTGCATCACCAACTCGTTCTTTCACACTAAACCCTGTCACCAGGTTTCATGGAGGCACCCAAGATCACGTCGTTGGCACCAGCTAGACCTCATTGTCACAAGGCGAGCCGCCTTAAACAGTGTTCAAATCACACGCAGCTTCCACAGTGCGGACTGCGACACCGACCACTCCCTGGTGTGCAGCAAGGTTAGACTCAGACCAAAGAGGTTGCATCATTCCAAGCAGAAGGGCCACCCGCGCATCAACACGAGCAGAATTTCTCACCCACAGCTGTTACAAAAATTTCTAAATTCACTTGTAACAGCCCTTCAAAACACTCCCACAGGGGATGCTGAGACCAAGTGGGCCCACATCAGAGACGCCATCTATGAGTCAGCTTTGACCACCTACGGCAAAAGTGCGAAGAGAAATGCAGACTGGTTTCAATCTCATAATGAAGAGCTGGAACCTGTCATAGCCGCTAAGCGCATTGCACTTTTGAACTACAAGAAAGCCCCCAGCGATTTAACATCCGCAGCACTTAAAGCAGCCAGAAGTACTGCACAAAGAACAGCTAGGCGTTGCGCAAACGACTACTGGCAACACCTATGCAGTCATATTCAGCTGGCCTCAGACACCGGAAACATCAGAGGAATGTATGATGGCATGAAGAGAGCTCTTGGGCCAACCATCAAGAAGATCACCCCCCTCAAATCTAAATCGGGGGACATAATCACTGACCAACGCAAACAGATGGACCGCTGGGTTGAGCACTACCTAGAACTGTACTCCAGGGAGAATGCTGTCACTGAGACTGCCCTCAATGCAGCCCAGCCTCTACCAGTCATGGATGAGCTGGACATACAGCCAACCAAATCGGAACTCAGTGATGCCATTGATTCCCTAGCCAGCGGAAAAGCCCCTGGGAAGGACAGCATTACCCCTGAAATAATCAAGAGTGCCAAGCCTGCTATACTCTCAGCACTACATGAACTGCTATGCCTGTGCTGGGACGAGGGAGCAGTACCCCAGGACATGCGCGATGCCAACATCATCACCCTCTATAAAAACAAAGGTGACCGCGGTGACTGAATCTCCCTGCTCAGCATAGTGGGGAAAGTCTTTGCTCGAGTCGCTCTGAACAGGCTCCAGAAGCTGGCCGAGCGCGTCTACCCTGAGGCACAGTGTGGCTTTCGTGCAGAGAGATCGACTATTGACATGCTGTTCTCCCTTCGTCAGATACAGGAGAAATGCCGTGAACAACAGATGCCCCTCTACATTGCTTTCATTGATCTCACCAAAGCCTTTGACCTCGTCAGCAGACGTGGTCTCTTCAGACTACTAGAAAAGATCGGATGTCCACCAAAGCTACTAAGTATCATCACCTCATTCCATGACAATATGAAAGGCACAATTCAACATGGTGGCTCCTCATCAGAGCCCTTTCCTATCCTGAGTGGTGTGAAACAGGGCTGTGTTCTCGCACCCACACTTTTTGGGATTTTCTTCTCCCTGCTGCTTTCACATGCGTTCAAATCCTCTGAAGAAGGAATTTTCCTCCACACAAGATCAGGGGGCAGGTTGTTCAACCTTGCCCGTCTAAGAGCGAAGTCCAAAGTACGGAAAGTCCTCATCAGAGAACTCCTCTTTGCTGACGATGCTGCTTTAACATCTCACACTGAAGAATGCCTGCAGAGTCTCATCGACAGGTTTGCGTCTGCCTGCAATGAATTTGGCCTAACCATCAGCCTCAAGAAAACGAACATCATGGGGCAGGATGTCAGAAATGCTCCATCCATCAATATTGGCGACCACGCTCTGGAAGTGGTTCAAGAGTTCACCTACCTAGGCTCAACTATCACCAGTAACCTGTCTCTAGATGCAGAAATCAACAAGCGCATGGGTAAGGCTTCCACTGCTATGTTCAGACTGGCCAAGAGAGTGTGGGAAAATGGCGCACTGACACGGAACACAAAAGTCCGAGTGTATCAGGCCTGTGTCCTCAGCACCTTGCTCTACGGCAGCGAGGCCTGGACAACGTATGCCAGCCAAGAGCGACGTCTCAATTCATTCCATCTTCGCTGCCTTCGGAGAATACTTGGCATCAGGTGGCAGGACTATATCTCCAACACAGAAGTCCTTGAAGCGGCCAACATCCCCAGCTTATACACACTACTGAGTCAGCGGCGCTTGAGATGGCTTGGCCATGTGAGCCGCATGGAAGATGGCAGGATCCCCAAAGACACATTGTACAGCGAGCTCGCCACTGGTATCAGACCCACCGGCCGTCCATGTCTCCGTTATAAAGACGTCTGCAAACGCGACATGAAATCGTGTGACATTGATCACAAGTCGTGGGAGTCAGTTGCCAGCATTCGCCAGAGCTGGCGGGCAGCCATAAAGACAGGGCTAAATTGTGGCGAGTCGAAGAGACTTAGTAGTTGGCAGGAAAAAAGACAGAGGCGCAAGGGGAGAGCCAACTGTGCAGCAGCCCCAACAAACAAATTTCTCTGCAGCACCTGTGGAAGAGCCTGTTACTCCAGAATTGGCCTTTATAGCCACTCCAGGCGCTGCTTCACAAACCACTGACCACCTCCAGGCGCGTATCCATTGTCTCTCGAGATAAGGAGGCCCAAAAGAAGTGTATACATGTTCTTTCTGTCTGCAAAGAACAGGGCCCTGTGTATTAATATATGTAGCTTCCAGTACATGCAAATGCGCCACACAAATTTCAAACAAAGCTTGGCAGTTAACTGTCAGTCACGATAAAACTGTCAACGCCTCTACCAATCAGAGTCCACTTGCCAACCGATCAGCAGTCTCTTCTTATACAGTATTAATTTGTTGCTTCCCTTACATTGGTATTCTTTCAGGTTGTCCTGATGAGTGCAAGAAGAAAAGCTTCGACAAAATGTCTCTGTCTTCTTCAACCTTTGAATGTGGCTTCTCCTCACATTATTTACCGGCTATGTGGACAATGATCATACTGCAGAGAGTAAGATAGATTGCAAAGCCAGACTTAAACAAAGGGAGGTGGGTTTGCTCCCTTTGGGAAACCGGTGAAATATTTCAAGCAAAGGCAGTGAATGTGACAAGTGAGGAAGACTTGACGGCCAGAACTCGCTCCCTACGTCCCTATTGGTGTTGAGGTGCAAAACTTGAAAAGTGCTTTTTCGAAGGCATCAGATTGTGAACGGTGTTTGAAAGGAAGAGAAGCCAAGCATTTCCTTCCTTTGTTTGCAATGTCTACGTCTAGGGATTTCTTTCCGGAAAACGCCTCGCGGCCTGAAGGAGAATGGCATGGAAGTTGGTTCTGTGAAGAGTCAAGAGAGCCGGGAAATGTTGGCCGAGATCAGCCCAGAGGAAGAGGACGAAGCGCCGGAGGAGGTGACTTTCAGCAGCGCCCGGGAGGAAGCTGAAAAGAGCATGAAAGCGACGCTGGAGAGCGTGAGGAGAGACAAAGCTTTGCTGAAGGAGAAAAGAAGAAGAAAGGAGCAATTATTCAAAGAGCAAAAGAAGTGCAAGTCGCTTCCAGATGGCATTCTTTAAGAGATTACTTCAGTCCGAGAAAAGAATGACCAGGCACCTGACTCAAGTAAAGAAGGTGATGATTGTAATTCTGTGCAGCAACCTGAGGAAGATAGTGGATTGAAGGAAGATGTTGATGGAAGGAGAGCTCCATGGCCATTCCATTAAAGGATCAAGGCCAAACAAAGCAGCAGGTTGAAAATGCCAGATTAATGATCGACTGTATGGCCCAGGCAGCAGGAGAGGCAGTGTCAATGAATACTTCTCACTTGCAAACAAGAAAGCTTAGCAGAAAAAACCAGCAATGCAGTTTGTCAACAAATCCTGGGGAGCAGAACTTCAACAAAAATCTGGAAAGTTTCGAAAGTTGTAGATTCAGCATCATGGTGTGACTGCAAGATGAGAGAATGGAGCTCGTGAGAAAACTAAAATCTACTCGGGCTCTTAAACAGATGAAATGGGAGGTTTCTTTGGCTGGAAGTAAACTCTGAATTTAGTACATTAATGCTCACCTTCAAGAGGAAGCTCTTTGTCATTTGTGCAGTTAATAGTCCATTGGTTTGAACCGTGTCTTTTGTTATTATACTCAAGGACAGCTGTTAAGATTTGTTTCTGTATAAAGAAGGAAGATTGCTTGAGACTGTTCTAATGTATATAATCTCTAATCTTTCTAAAATATTTAATGGACATGAAAAAAAAGCCTCGCGGCCTGAAGGAAGGCAGCTGAGGGAGGGGGAGGGTGCTGATTTCCTATTAAGGGCATTATGCAAATAGCATTGCAGGCTCTGGATCCGTGCGGCATTTTGTCGGAAGGTGTAATGAATGATAGAGTGCAATATTTGCCAAGAACTGACATGTGCGAAGAGCAGCAGATTGTGAATGGAGTGTCAAGGTGATGTGTAAAAATGGAGTGTTTGAGACCGTAAGAGGTGGTGTGTGATGTCAGGTGGCAGTGTGTGAGAACATTTAGCATACTTACCTGGCAGGGGAGAGACCATGATCAAGAAGGTGGTTCTCCCAGGACGAGGCTAGCCCATTGCACTTCGGGTGTGCTGACGCCTGCGATGTCCCCAAATGCGGGATACTCGACTGCAAAATTTGTGGTAGTGGGGGACTGCGTTCGCGCTCTCCCCTGGTTTTACAATGCAAAGTTAGATCTTACAGTGCATCTTTCTTAATTGCTTTCATCGCTATCTTTTGTTGCTAATGTTATTTTCTAACTTCTCTTTCATTTCTTCGCCACACGCTCAGCATGTGGTGTCAGCATTTTTTCTCTCCATTGCTCCTCACAACCTGCTCATTCATCAGCTGCCACAGGCTCACGTTCTTACTCTACGTGCTGCCCCATTCCCCACTCCAACCCAGCGCCACGCCGCTCACCCGACCCATCTTACACTTTATCGCCACGTACAAAATGGACCCTGTCTGCACACACACCATCTTCAAACCTCTACATCAAGCTTGGCACAAAAAAACTTACACAACCTCCCCCTCATCCTTGTGCCCACTTTTCTGTGCCGCGGTATCAAGCTCTGCCTGCAACCCAACTACGCAAACACCAAGTCTCACTACCTGCTCACCTTCTATCTGGTCCCCATCTTGCCAGGGATGGGTCTGGTCTGCCCACATTGCCCCAGAATGCTCCATCCACTTCCACTCTGCCCTACCACCTATCCCTCCTGGAAAGGTTTCTGCACAAAAACACCTTTCACCACCAATCCAGGCCTCGCTGACGTACAGCAAGGTACTGAGGACACAGGCGTGATACACTCGGACTTTTGTCTTCCGTGTCAGTGCGCCATTTTCTCTTGGCCAGTCTCGACATAGCAGTGGAACCCTTTCCCATGCGCTTGTTGATTTCTGCATCGAGAGGTTACTGGTGATAGTTGAGCCGAGGTAGGTGAACTCTTGAACCACTTCCAGAACGTGGTCGCCGATATTCATGGACGGAGCATTTCTGATGTCCTGTCCCATGTTGTTCGTTTTCTTGAGGCTGATGGTTAGGCCAAATTCGTTGCAGGCAGCCACAAACCTGTCGATGAGACTCTGCAGACACTCTTCAGTGTGAGATGTTCATGCAGCATCGTCAGACTGAGGACTTTCCGTACTTCACTTTTAGACGGGCAAGGTTGAACAACCTGCCACCTGAGCTTGTGTGGAGGAAAATTCTTGAACTCGTGTGAGAGCAGCAGGGAGAAGAAAATCCCAAACAGTGTAGGTGCGAGAACACAGCCCTGTTTCACGCCACTCAGAATAGGAAAGGGGTCTGATGAGGCGCCGCTATGCTGAATCGTGCCTTTCATATTGTCATGGAATGAGGTGATGATACTTAGCAGCTTTGGTGGACATCCGATCTTTTCGAGTAGTCTGAAGAGACCACGTTTGCTGACGAGGTCAAAGGCTATGGTGAGATCAATAAAAGCAACGTAGAGGGGCATCTGTTGTTCGCGGCATTTCTCCTGTAGCTGACGAAGGGAGAACAGCATGTCAATGGTCGATCTCTATGCTCGAAAGCCACACTGTGCCTCAGGATTTTTGGAGCAAGGAGATGGAATCGGA